>NC_079514.1:24270323-24595966 GCF_000801105.2 Raphanus sativus | reverse complement strand
CCATTTTTGTGTCTCCGGGCGATGAAAACGCGAGCGACTTAGGTGGGTCGCTCTGGTTGGTCGCTCTGGTTGGGAGCTACCTTAGGGTGTCGCTCCGGAAGGTCACTCTGCGGTTCTCGACCAGGATGGATATGCCTCTAAATTGACCGTAACTTCTCCCATTACATCTCCAAATGACTTGAAACCACTTCATTAGAAAGCTAACTCAATTTTCTGTGTCTCCACAAAATCTTAGCAACAGAAGATTTCTCTAAGGCCTCCATCCATGCTCATCTTTCACCCCCTTTTTTGATCACTTTGCTTCCAAATTATCTCTAAGAACTCCATGTGGTGTTTCCAATACCTGATAGAGACATATGTATGTCAAATGCAACCTAAACATGTCTAAATCCTAATTTATATGATGCAAATGCTTATGAATGAATGGTTAAAACAAATGCAAATATGCAAAGACATCACTCCCCCACACATAGTCCTTTACTTGTCCACAAGTAAACTCAAGAACCAAGCGAGAAGAGGTTTGAAGGTGGGGACTCATAACCAAAAGAAACTCTTCTTAGTTCTCAAACCTAACAACCTTGCATAATCATACCAAATAGCAAGAGCAAAGATTTTATCCATCTCTAACTTCTCTAGGGCCTATCTCAGCTCCTTTGATCTCTACACTCATTAATCATGCATCTACAAACCACAAATCCACCATCTCTCTAACATTTCAGGAAGCAAACTCAATAGACATCTCACAAATGGTCAACTGGTCCAAGTCATTTGGTTTGGTAAGACAAAGGCTTTAATGCAAGTGAAATCAGAGGTTCAAAATATCTTTTAAGGTGGTTTTCTCTCAAAACACAGTAGCTTTGACATTACACATAATATATCTAAGAAAGGGATCAACTCATGCATACAATACTCAATCTCCATTGTTCTATCCTTTCCCAAACACACAAGATATTCAATTATTCCTCAATGTCAAACCCAACTCACATCTCTCACCAAAAAATCCCAAGAACATTCTTCACATCAGACTCTTTCTTTTTGAAATCAATAAGGGATTTTCACAATTTTAAAACAAATCTGAGCTCCTAACAACTTTGCTAGCCCCCTTTTTATTCTCTTTTTTTTATATATATATTTTTTTTTTATATTTGGGGGCCAAGACTTTTCACAATAAGAGCTAGATACTTCTCCACTTATCCCATAAAGACTAATCATTTAAGCACAAAGAGTCAAACCTTTCATATTCCCAAATCACAATCACAACACTCACCCCCTTCCTATAGCTAGACAATAGAGTGACTAATCTAGCAAGAATGGAGACTAAGCATTGTCGTTCCCAATACTCTCAACATTATGCACATGTAAAGCTTTCCAAAGAGGCCTCACTCAACAAATAATGATGGTTTAAAAATGAGGTATGGGTTTTGGGAGTGGAGTACCACTTGAGTTTGTCAAGAAGATTGGTAAAAAGGATGGGACAACTCAAGTGTGTATATCCATGACTTAGTACACAAGAGACCATATGCAAGAGACATTAAAACAGGAGCTTGCTTCAAAGAGAGAGTATCAACAGTCAAATGAGTTTCAAGAGGAGCATTCAAGGCGCGAAGTTTACAAGCTTTCTAAAGGGTGCTCAAGCTACTTGTCATGATTACAAAGGTCAACAAATTCAGTACATAGCATGAGCTCTTTACAAGGTTGAAATCCTCCTAATGCATGAATGCAACCTATATGCTTCTAGACTCAATCCTAAAAATGCAAATGATGCAACTAAATGATCCTTTTTGTGTTTTTCAAATTTTTTTTTTTATTTTTTTGGATTTTTCTATACAAATAAGAATGTAATATGCAATGCATGAGACTCAAAATCATGAAAACAAACATGATCAAATACTTGGTACCTCCCCCACACTTAAATCACACAGTCTCTGTGTGAGTGAGGTACCCAATGAAATTCTAAAATGCAAAGAAAAACTGGGAGAAGGGAGGTTTCCAGTTACCTGAGACGGGAGCGAGGTGGAAGGGTCGCTGCGGCAGGTCGCTCCCAGCTGGAGCGACCTCGTGACGTCGCTGCGGAGACCTCGCTCCACGGTCAGTTTCTGTGTTTCCACTCGCGTGTGACGCGAGCGACCTCGGCATCTCGCTCTAGACATGTTGCTCCCAGGTGGAGCGACCTAGAGGTGTCGCTGTGATGAGATCGCTCTGGTGTCCGACTTTCTGCTCAATACCTGCACACAACTTCACTCTCCCATTGTTTTATGCAATAAAATGATAATGCAAATACTAATGCAATATATACAAGGATACTCATGGGACTTTGCCTCCTTTGGATCAGGCTGGAATAGGTGCAGAAAGTGGAGTTGACACCCCATCTTCCTCAGGTGGTAGCTCATCAAAGTGATCATCAGCAGGAGGAGGATTCATCTCTTCAATGGTGAAGGCTTGTCCAAATACAGTGGGGTTCTTCATCTTCTCCTTGATGTCAAAGTGGAGGATGTTCTCCTTGCCCAAATGGAGGTCAATCTTCCCTTCCTTCACATTCACAATAGCTCTTGCTGTAGCTAAGAATGGCCTTCCAAGAATCAATGGGTCTTGAGCCTCCTCACCCATTTCAAGCACCACAAAATCTGTAGGTATCTCATACCTTCCAATCTTCACAGGGAGGTTCTCTAGGATGCCCACAGGGTACTTCACTGAACGATCAGCCAACACCAGAGAGAGTCTACACTTCTTGTATTGAGTGAAGCCAAGCTTCTTTGCCACAGACAAAGGCATCAAGCTGACACTAGCTCCCAAATCGCAGAGACATTTCTCAAATACCATAGGTCCAAGAGCACAAGGGAGTGTGAAGCATCCTGGATCCTCTAGCTTCTCTGGAGCATCAAGCCTCTGAATGATGGCATTGCACTCATGACTCAGAACCATCATGCCCTCCATCTCCTTCTTCTTAGCAGCTACAACATCTTTCAGGAGTTTGCTGTATTGAGGAATCAACATGAAAGCATCAATGATGGGCATTGTAACCTGAGCTTCACTCATCTGCTTCTCAAACAAAGCCTTGTACTTCTGTAGCAGCTGCTTCTTGAATCTACCAGGGAATGGAAGCTTTGGTTCATAGGGAGGAGGGACATGAGAGCTCTCACTTGCTGGAGCAGCAGATTCACCATCTTTTGTTGTTTTCTTCTCTTCTCCAACCTTTCCTTTACCCTTGGCTTTCACAATCTTCTCCAAGATCTCAGCATCTGTCTTCTCATCAACAATGACCACTTCATCATCTAGGTTGATGGCCACCTCCTCACCTTGTTTCTCAGCATCCTTGGTGAAGGTTACAGGAGTCAACTGCTTACCACTCCTAAGTGTGACAGCTTTTGCTTCCTTGGGGTTTTGATCTGACTTTCCAGGTAGAGATCCTTGCTGGCGGTTCTGGTGGGAGCTCATGGAAGCAAACTGATTCTCCAAATTCTTGACAGAAGAAGCAAGGTGGGTGAATTTGTTGTTGAGCTCATTGTAGCTCCCATCAATCTTGGAGTGAAGGTTCTTCAGCTCATAGCCCACATGCTTCTCACTTCTAGTCTGAGACTCCAAGATCTGTTTCAGTAAGGCATCAGTGCTGCTCTGTTGAGGGGCAGAGGAGTTAGGAGAGGAGTTTTGCTGAGGCTGATAGTTGCTCTGCTGGTTGTTTCGAGGCTGATAACCACTCTGCTGGTTGTTTGAATAGGGTTTCTGTTGGTAGTTGTTGTACTGAAAGTTGGGTTCCTTCTTGTACCAGCTACCATTACTGTTGATGAAACACAATTCTTCTTGCCCTTCCAAACCCTCAACCTCATTGACAGTAGGAGGTATCTCATGGCTTGGGTTGCCAACAAAGTTCACCTGCGCTTGTGTGGTCTTATCAGCAATGAGTTTGTCAATCTTCTCCTGAAGAGCCTTTATCTCATTCCTTGTTTGATTGTCATCACCTCTGCTGCTTCTGTCATGGTCGCCACTGTAGACTGCATCACTCTTAACCATGTTGTCAACTAGAGCCTCTGCCTCTTCCTCAGTTCTCCCCAAAAAGAACCCATTGCTAGCTGTATCCAGTCTGGCTCTGTACTTAGGAAGAGCACCTCTGTAGAATGTGCTCAGCAAGCTCTCCTTAGAGAATCCATGGTGTGGGCACTGAGCTTGGTAACCATTGAATCTCTCCCAAGCTTCACTGAATCCTTCCAAGTTCTTCTGTTGGAAGCTGGAGATCTCATTCCTCAACTTAGCAGTTCTTGAGGTAGAGAAGAACTTCTCCAAGAATGCCCTTTTGTAGTCTTCCCAAGTGGTGATGGAGTCACTTGGTAGAGACTTCTCCCACTGACGTGCCTTATCCCCCAAAGAGAAAGGGAATAGCTTGAGCTTTAAGGCATCCTCTGACACACAATTAGTCTTTGACATACCACAGTAGCTGTCAAACTTATCCAAGTGATCAAATGGGTCCTCCACAGCCAGACCATGATACTTGTTGTTCTCTATGCAGTTGAGCAGCCCTGACTTGATCTCAAAGTTGTTAGCAGCCACAGCTGGTGCTCGGATTCCAAGTCGAGGACCATGGATGTTGGGGCGGTCATAAGTGCCAATGGGGCGAGCTGGTCGCTGTTGGGGCCCTTGTGGAACATTGTTTACTCCATTGGGGTTCAGAGGATTTTGTTGTTCTTCCATTGCAGCTTCCAGTGGCTGCAGTTGAGCTTGTTGCTCTTCTTCTCTTCTTTTTCTAGCACACTCTCTCTCTAAAGCTCTGATGTCTGCGGCTCTTGGAACAAGGTTTGATGTACCCTTGCTCCTCAAGTTCATACACCTGAAAATCACAAAGAGTGAAGAAGAGAATCAGTAACTTACAAAAATAAAAATGACTTAGTCTCAAGCAAATGACTAAATCTCAATGTTCAAATCAAACTCAGAATTTGGCAACGGCGCCAATTTGATGTTAGGAGTTTTGAGGCTCCTAAGTCAAATGATAGTATAGTGGAAGTTGTTTGTCGAACCAGTTCTGAGGGACTCAAAGCAGTGAGAATGCAAGTATTTGCCTAATCTAAGTGCAGCCAGTGGTTTGATGATTTCTAAACTAATGATTAAAGCTAAAGCAAAGCAATAAAAATGATACTTTTAAGCTATTGGAAAGGAGAACTCATGGGTATAGGGATTTAGACCTTGGGTGATCAGGTTTCGAACTAAGGAATGTAAATGATAAATCAAACTATCAACCTTAAGCCTAGACACAATTCTAAGCAAGCTCTATGTCTAGATGAATGCTCATTTGCTAACATGTCTCAAACATCAAATGTCTTTGGTTGAATAACATGCAAGCAATCATTACTAACAAGTCTATTAGCTATCTTAGCATCTTTAACAACAAATCTCTTTGGCAAAGTACACTAAAAGCCTAGGAGAGTTGACTCAGGCATTTCATCAAACACCTGTCGGGTGAGAAATGCCTAGAGATCACCCTTTGAGTGGCCTACTCAAATGATGCATTAAGATCACTCTACTAGCAAGGAACAAGTATGATCTACACCTAAAACATCCTAGAACTAGCCTAATCACCCTTAATCACCCTAACTCATGAATCCAAAAGATGATTACTCACTAATCTCCATGATTCCTCTTAAACCCATGGTGGATTTCAGATGAATCATATAGAGAACTAGAAAAGAAAATCACAAGAACACAAGAACAATCAAATCAAAAGATAACTTTCTTGAGAGAGTTTTGTGTTCTTCAATAGATAAAAGATAGATTGCCAAATGGTGGCTACATAGTACTTAAACATTAGGTTTTCCAAGTGCAAAAACATGCACAACAATTGCAAAAAGGTCCTTGAAAAATAATAAAATCGTGCAGCAAATAACGTGGAGCGACCTCAGAGGGTCACTCCAGGAGGTCGCTCTGGGGTTGGGAGCGACCTTGGGGGGTCGCTCTGAGAGGTCGCTCCAGCCTCCATTTTTGTGTCTCCGGGCGATGAAAACGCGAGCGACTTAGGTGGGTTGCTCTGGTTGGTCGCTCTGGTTGGGAGCTACCTTAGGGGGTCGCTCCGGAAGGTCACTCTGCGGTTCTCGACCAGGATGGATATGCCTCTAGTAAATTGACCGTAACTTCTCCATTACATCTCCAAATGACTTGAAACCACTTCCATTAGAAAGCTAACTCAATTTCTTGTGTCTCCACAAAATCTTAGCAACAGAAGATTTTTCTAAGGCCTCCATCCATGCTCATCTTTCACCCCCTTTTTGATCACTTTGCTTCCAAATGTCTCTAAGAACTCCATGTGGTGTTCCAATACCTGATAGAGACATATGTATGCCAAATGCAACCTAAACATGTCTAAATCCTAATCTATATGATGCAAATGCTTATGAATGAATGGTTAAAACAATGCAAATATGCAAGACATCAGAAAGCATTCACAAGTCTATTAATGTTGTCTTGACCAATTTTTCTCTAGAATATTTGATGCAGTTTACTGGTCATACTTTCTGGTCGGGGAATTTTTATGGGTTGGTAGTGGTATACTAAAATCTCTGAACGGGAACACTTACTTCCAGTATGAACATTTCTCGGTTGCACGGTCAAACCCGAGCTCAGACCAAACCACGAGATGATCCCGTTCCTAAAATACACTAAACTATCTCACACAAAACATATTTTCAGGAAACAAAAGCGATACGTCGCAAAAAAAATCTTCGAAAATGTATTCACAATCTCGAAAAAACACTAAAACAGTCCATCTGCGACTAATAATTAACAAGTAACTCATGTTAAATAATCATCAACATGTTCTTAAACCACATTCGTCGATTGGCCTCGACAAACACATCAACCGTTCTCTAAATTAACGATAAATTAGACCTTCCCCTTTTGTAGAATTGGTCCTCAATCATCCGACTCAGATAATAGCGCGGTCAACACTTCCATATGACTTCAAAATTGTCATTGGAGAGATGCTCAGTTCCCGATCAATTCCAGTCACATTAAGACGAGAACTTATCGCAGACTTCAACATTGAGAAGAAACCAGGTTGAAATCGCAAACGGAAAACATAAGCCAAAATAGTCATCACAGACCCTAAAACCGGTAGTATAGTAAGCCTAGGTCTTGCCCTAAACCCAGCACACTGTTCTCAGACATCTCAAGGCATATTATCAAACCGATATGAGATCTCAAAATATGACTCTTTGCTTATATTTAAACATTCTCGAAATTCCGCAAATTTTTTTTTGAAAGTTTTTTTTGGAAAATTCATGTTTGCGGCTGTTCTGCAGATTTAGTTTCTGAATTTTATTTCAAAAACTATAGATGCGATGAGCACTTTTATCGTAATCAAAATTAGTCAGAAATATCTCGTAGGATTTACTCGAGGGAGTTTTGAGTATTTTTTCTGAAGTATGTTTAGTAAACAAATATTTGCAGAATATGTTGCTACGGAAGTTGCACTTTTGATTTCCAAAATATTAAGTTTCAGAAGATGTTTTAGCAGTGAGGGTCAGAAAATGTTTTAGCCATGAGGATCAGAAGATGTTTCAGCACTAAGGGATGTGATCTCCTATTTTCCTTTCTTCAGTTTTAGTCAACAAATTTGGGTTTTCAGGAATTTCGGAGATATCTACTTTTTTCCGAATGTTTTTTTCTTCCTTTTTTCTGGAAGAATTACAGCAGTGAAGGATGTGTACCCGATTTGTTGTGTTTCTTTTTCCGCAAGTAACTTAGGGTTTCTTCGCGATTTCGGGAAGAGGAAGTCTTATTTTTTCCAAATACTTTTAGGGAAATCTGTTTTGACTGAGTTACTTCTCGCGTCGAGATCTATCTAGATTGGTAGCGAGAGAATTTGTGCAGGGTTAGACAGATCCTATCGTTTCCCTTTTCTGCTAAGGCAGAGAAATCACGAGCTTGTTTTGGTCTGTTTACTTGTGGAAAATAGTAGCCACAAGGATACTCCATCACGTCGCCCCAAATCTATTTTCCTTAAAATTAGAGAAAAAAAATATCCCGGCCAAAGAATTTATTGATTTAAAAATAGAAAAAATTAAAATTATTTCACATGAATTATTGTTTGACATAAAAATAGTTTTTCCAAAAATAAAAACGAAACTCTGTTTTCTGTAATCTACAAACAGTTAATGCCTAACATTTATTGCATGGCCATTTAAGAAAAGAACTTAACAACAATTTCTCTATAATAATTTGTAAAATAATTTAAAGACATACTTTATATCATATCCATACATTATATCATATAATATTTCATAAGTAATTAATCGTTGGCATATATGTACCCTAACATATTTTGAGTTGTTGCCAATGAAATAAATATACCTTTCTGGTCAACTAATGAAATAAATGTATATGTGTTACTACAAACAGTATAATATATAGTATACAGGTTGGCCAGACATATACTTAAGGTTGAACAAAACGTTGTTTACACAGAACCAAGTATCTCAAAACTCCAAGA
Source organism: Raphanus sativus (assembly GCF_000801105.2). NCBI lineage: Eukaryota > Viridiplantae > Streptophyta > Magnoliopsida > Brassicales > Brassicaceae > Raphanus > Raphanus sativus. The sequence goes on along the minus strand of NC_079514.1, from coordinate 24,587,496 downwards.
TTTTGCTTGGAAGTTATATGCTCCTTAAAAAAAATTGTTATCTTATATGATAGATAATCACATGACATGTAGCTATTACAAGGATTAGTCACAAGAAAACAGCTACTGATTTTAAAATTCAGTAACAACATCTCAAGTATTACGCTTAGAGAACATATTTTTTGCAGATGGTTTTTTGACTTCTACATTGATCCTTGGTGGATGTAGATGGATGTAGAAAGATAGCATGAACGAACACAGATTATGGGTATAAAAATGAAAAATGTTGATAATCTGCAATGCATACGCAGACGGAAGCGCTACAGTGGGCTGGAAAGCATGCATCATTCGACATGTCAGCACTATGGAACAGATTTCAAAGAATTGATAATGATGTTAGGGAAACCTCAGGCTTGTCTGAATTTCTCGAAAGAGTGGAAGGAGATACAAAAGGTTAAGAGAAGATTTAAGGATATGCTATATTTCTCGAGGACAAAATAGATTGAAGATCACTTAGCTGGAACCGCTCGATCCGTTCATATCTCTTTGTATTAACCAGACTACCTGAAGCTTGAGTAACATAATTGACTTCTGTCGTAAACAAACTTGTATAATATACTAGGGGATGTATAATATACTAGGGGAAGCCCGCGCTTCGCGCGGGAATTCATTTCATTATATTTTTATTTCACATGTGTTTTAGTTTAAATGATTTTATTTTAATTATGTATATAGTGTTTCAATTTTCATCATTCTTTCTGTTTATTTTGTTTGTTTTAAAAGAGGATTAACTAAATTTTCTAAATACAATTATTAATGAACTTTTGTTCTATATTTAATATGTAAGTATAGATATTTTAATCTGTTTATTTTAGTATAAATTATGTAATTTCATTTCTGTTATTTTTGTTTGTTATCCGGATATTTTACATACTTTTTTGTTGAACTGTGCAAGTATATTTTTTATTTACATATCAGTATTAAAATATGGTTTCTCTTTTTACTTTCGTACTTTAAAAAATCAAATTAAATTAAATAAAATAACCACACAATTTCTGTTTGTAATACTTACAAAATATACGTATTTACCATTAAAATAATTTTAATGTAATATTTTTAAAAATTTTTAATTTATTCTTGATTATATGTAACATTAGTTTTAACTATTTTATAAATAGCATATTTCACTATTTATTTTATTATTGTTTTGTAATTTATATATGAAATTGATTATCTTTTAAAAAATGATAATGATTAATTTTTGAAAATAATTTTTAACATTGACCTCACTATATATAATTGATTTATTATATATGAACATCTAAATAATTTATAATTTTAATAGTCAGATTATAATTAAAACTAATAACTTAATTTATAATTTAAAACATATTATCAGGCTATTAATTTCTGTACATCAATAGTGGCTAATGATTATATTACTACTTTATAGATTTCGTAAAAACTTACAAAACAGGGTAATCACAAAAAGTTCAAAAATGTGAGGACTGTTGTGCAAGTTTGCATATGTACTTTATTTAAAATTTTCAAAATATGAACAGCTGACTTTCGAAAATACAAAAGCCGTATTTCATTTTATTATTGTTTATGCATCCTTTTCATTCCTGCGATCTCATTTGGAAGAACTCTTTTTTTTTTGCTTGTTGGGTTTAGTTGTTACAGGTGTTATTCTATGTACATCAATTTTTCTTTTCTGGGTTTGAACTGATTTGAAGAATTGTGAAGAAGATGAAAGAGTGAGGTAGAGGTTTGTTTGATTCTTTCTCTATGGAGATACAGCTCAATTTTCTGTGCAGTACAGAGCCAAACCAAAAATAGACATGTATTATATTAAGCCAAAAAAACATGAAGTTTAAGTCAAAAAAATATTTTAATTAGGACATGAGAAGTAAAATTTTATTATTTGAATAATTTGCACACATAAGATATGATACCAAGTCAGAATAGTAGGATTCTAATCTTTCTAACTTGATAGGTTAAGTCTTGTGCGCCGTTTTGAGAAAACAATAAAATGCTAGAACAGGTAGCTCTCAACAGTGCTCCCGCCGAAAGCAGGCTGAACTGTGCAGTGGTTTTCTCCAATGGATGTGCTTGTTGCAGCGGATCATAATCACTTGTGGTTGGGCTTTCGTTTTCAGATATCTTAATTCTATCAGAACTCTTGCAGGATACACATGGGGTTTTTCGTAACTCAGTATTGCTGTTCACCAGTCCCAGTATTGATGTTCATCAGGTCCATGAGTTTTCAAGACTGTCAAAAAGAAAAGAATGAGGAAGATGATGAATCTAATGAGTTTAGCCATATCAACAGAAAAGATTGATGAGGAAAAATATTTTCATCAAGTATGAGCACACTCATAAGATCCTGTTTTTCCTAGAACAAACATCAAGAGACACAACTAAAAGACATCTGCAGTTTTGTCAATGTATTTATGTAGAATGTAAATAACACATTTAATGTTACCATTCCCGCAAGGTCCACAACAAATCAAATACTCCAACTAAACAAATAAGCGTATTTGTAAGACAATGTACTGAGATATATACATATGTACATATATTTATAGAGAGAGAGATGAAGGTTACCTCTTCTGTGATTTGATTGTCAGTGTTACTCTTTTTAAACTTATTGGCTTCTGATAACGCCCGAGAGAGAAGTAGTTTGGTTATGATGCAAACATGAATGGGACATCACCAAACTTTTGAAACGGTTCCTCTGTGAACTCACAAGTTTTTTGATTCATAATGTTGGACAAATAATTAATAACCAAACAAATAAAAAAAACTGAAGCAAAGAGCAATATGAACAACATCAATTAAAGAACTTTAAGCTAAAACCATAACACTTTAAAGGGATTGATTTTTTTGTTTGCCGGAGTTACCTTAGCATAGGAGGAGCAATGGATCATGTTGACGCCTCTTTTTTACATTCATGGATAAGAAGAGATGAATTAAATCAAATTAACTGATGAGTGTTTAGGAGGGAAACTTACACATTAATAGTAGCAGATTCACAAATGAATAAATAAGAGGATGAGTTAACCATTATAATGAGAAATAAAGCTTAGGTGCAAGTAGGAAATGTAAGGATGTTGCTGATGAAGCCTTACCTTTATATAGTTAGAGAACCACCAAGCTCAACGTCACAAACACATCACTGCGAAGAGAAAACAGAAATCAAAGTGCTCAAAATGTACCTATCAAGATAATGGATTATCAAATATGTAAAAGTTGAACGACTTATTATGAGTTTAAAAGAGTTGTGGAAAGGAATTCATAATCAAGAAACGGGTTCTAAGTTCCAAAAACAAAAAAAAAAACGGGCTAAATTTCTCATTCAAAAGAGGTTCGATGAAGATATGAATACAAAATTTTGATAATCATGAGTTCAGGTGAAGAAAAAATCATAATCAACCGACTTGTTCTAAATTTCGCAATCAAAAGTGATTCAAAGGTCCGATAATCATAAGTTTTAACGCCGGAAATATTTTTAACCTGTAGTGATCATGAGTAAAGAACGTTATAACCATAGAATCCAGGGGAAGCATATATCGACACCCATGAGCTCGCCACCAATTTGACGCTCTTTGCTTTCCAGAATTTGAGCAGTCACACCCCAACGGTGGGGGAACATCACTCGGCCTTCAAATCAGCAAGAAGGAATGATGAATTAGCCATTATACTGTAAATAAGATAAGGAACAAAATGGAACTCACCGTTACGGATCTGTATCGCTTCACAGCCGTATATATATCTGGAACTCTTCGAATGAAGCGAAGAAGACGAACGTACAAACCGCATGTGAGAAATCTATGTGTATTTATACAGAAATACGCCGATGAACAGAGACGGATTTGAAGTGAATTAAAGACGATTAATTACGAAACTCACCATTACGGATCTGGAACGCATCACCGCCGCATCGCCGTTCGAAGGAAGCGAAGAAGACGACGTTCAGTTTCCATTGATTAGGGCTAAGAACACTATGGGCCTCGAATACAACCTTGAGCTAAAGCCCAACATAAACCTAAACGCCGAGTTTCATTTAATGGGACGCGTGTCACGCTGTGAAGATGGGTATTTCTGACGTGGACGTCGACGTGGACACCCCAGGAGGGATGAAAAGCTTCTTTTATATATAAAGATATAAAAAAAAAATTATCTTATACTGAAAAAAGAGAAGACAGTAGCTTCAAGGAACCAAAATTTCATGCTAATACAATTTCTAATCTTCCATGCAATGATATCGTTTGCATCTGCAGGATGGTAGCTTGTATTAGGAAAAAAATACATACAGTTCAAATTTAAGGATAAAAATTGTAAAGTTGGAGAAATCTATTTTCCCTATAAAATAGAAAATTTATTTTACATCAATCATGGTTTGATAGAATATAGCTTTTGTAGAAAGAAAATCTAAAATCTAATTTAGAACCTGAATCTGGAAATATAAAAACAACAGACATTTAATGTCTTACTTTTGTTGTATAAACATTTAACAAAAGAATTTAACAGCAACTTATCTATAATAATTTCCAAAGAATTTGAAGAGAAGATTTATATCATAAAATCTTTCATTAGTTTTTCAAGTAATTAATGGTTGACATATATCTACTCTAACATTTTTTGAACAGTAGCCAAAAGAAACTAATATATAACTTTTTGGTTAAAGAAAAAGATAAAGGTATATATGATACAATTAACTTTGTAACATGTATAAGTATACTACATCCACAATAAATAATTTTATATCATACTAAAAAAACAAGACAATGGCTTCAAGGAACAACAATTTCATTTTTATGCTAATCCCAATTCTAATCTTCCATGCAACAATTTTGTTTGCATCTGCAGGATTGTTGCCATTCTCTTCTAAACATGTTATAATTTTCAACAGACTTATAACACGTGCAACACTAGTTGTGCACTGTAGGAACAAAGGTGATGATAAGGGAGTAATTTCACTTGGACCTGGAGATAGCTTTGATTTTAGATTTCGTGTTAACCTTCGCAAAACAACGGTATACACTTGTAGTTTTGTTTGGACTAATAATACAGCCACATTTGATATCTTTAGAGCTGATCGAGACGATAATCCGAGAAGCAAAGTTGGAGTTTGCAGCGAATGTATTTGGAGCATTTACGAACTAGTACCGTGTAGAGATAGACGTGATGGAGGTCAACCTTACTGTTTTCCATGGACTTCTTAAATTATTTTAAAATATTTATTGCACTTTAATTTTTGTGTTCTTTACATTGCAATATATTAATTCTTGTTCTACAAACTAAATCATATATTAAAAAACTGTGTCTGAAATAATGTTACTCATTGATCAGCTTTTCTTTCGATGTTAGTAGATACAATATGATATTAGGTGATAATTCCACCCTATGCGGACTACCATTTTGTATGCGACAATATAATTTTTTTGCAAGTGAATACACATGTTGTAAATTTCAAATATTTATTTTAAAAAGTTTTATTTACAGTTGACGTAATTGAATTTGTGACTTTTCGGTAAATGCATTTATATAAACTACTAATATAAGCAGTTTACCAAATTAAAATATTATTTTGTATCCTTTTCTTTGGTACATGTAATTTCAAATGAATTTTTAGTATTGGAGATTATAGGCGAGTTATTTTCTTTACAAAGTGGAAATATTGTTGTAGAATGGTTCTTTCACATTAAAGGTAAATTGTATGTTAGTGTTATGAATTTGTACTATGTTGGTGATGAAACTTGTGACTACAAACTTTCCACTTAAAGTGATAATCCATCATTCCACACAATAATTAGTTGTGTACCCTTCTTTTTCTCTCAAAATGTTTACTGATTTTACCCTTACAACTGAACCCTTGTAATCCAACGGCGGTGGTCTAAAGCGGCTATTTTTTTTTTCCAGAAACATAGCAAGAACTTAGGTGGGCCCAGTTAAAAAAATGCATTGGCGGAGTCTGATCCAATCCAACATCGGAGCTGATCAAAACCTCATAGAAACTTCTACATGTATATCTTCAGCAGTGAAAAACAACCATATTGTTTTGATTTCTCTCTGCGCACGTAGGTATCACTCTGATAATTTCATTTTGTAAATTGACATCTTGTTCTAAATAATTTTGTTTCGCTCTGCATCGTTGTTGTTGTTCTCTTGTAAAACAAATAACATTTATGTTACCACATTAAACCATATATATATAAAGTAATTATGGAATACATCCTTATCTTTAGTACTGGTGAGGTTCTTCCCTCTTGGAGGACCTTTGGACCAGTGGATAAAGAGTTGTATCCAAGAAGGTTATGAACTGAAATTTGACAGAGTTTGAAACTGGACTTTGATGAGGCTTGCTGGACTGAGCTGAAGCCTCCTTGAGTTCCAGAAACTAAAGTTATCTTTTATCTTTAGTTCTTGGTGAGTCTCTTCCCTCCTGGAAAAGCTTTGGACCAGATAATACAAGGATGAACTGAAACAGAGTTTTAAAGAGAAATATGAACTGGAAACGGTTTGCGGAAGCTTTATAGGTTCTCAAGAGCTTGTTGCTCTGATACCAATAGATAGAAAAATGATGAGGATGAAGGGAGAATGAGCTACTGGTTCAGTATGAACTAGAGAGAGAGAGACTGTTGGACGATTTTGTAATGTAAATGACTAAAGAGAGTTTGATGAGATTGTGAAAGTTTCTTAGTATAGGAGAGTATGAGATCATGTGTAACAAAAGAGATTAGAGAGTTTATGAGTCTGAGAGAATTTAGAACCAGAGAATATGTGAAGAAAGAGGTTTACTCTCCTTAATTTTTAATTACACATACAATTACATATCTATAGAAGAAAACCTAAGAGAGAGATGGATGAGATGGAAATAGGCTCCACCAAAATTCAAAATTCAAATCTGACGTGTTCACACCTTCTTCTTGACCAATTGTTAACTCAGCCCTCATATCATATCTCAGCCATGTTATTCCATAACTCAGCCACATCATGCCATACCTCAGCCACCTCATGTCATATCTCAGCTACCTCATGCCACATCTCAGCCACCTCATGAGGATGCATTCATCCGAAAGTCAGACATTGAGGCTTTTCATATATTTTCTTCTCTTTGGTTCTTCATCTCAATAGATGCAACTCTTCTTTATTCCAACATTCTAGACATTCCCTTATTTATTTCCACAGTTTTTCTGTTTTGATCTCCACTTCTGGTTTCTTTCCATTCATTCTAGATTTGATTTCAAGAAATTATTGTTTTATCCTTTCTGAATAGGGTTTCTCGTATTAAACATATTTAAATCACTAAGGATGTCTGATCTGATCAGTTCTCTGGAGACGGAACACATGCAAATGAATTTTGTTGCTCTGTCTTGCACGTGATTTTTCAACCTCTTGGTTTTCAGCGTTTTTGGACTTCCGGCAAAGATTTTGTTTCAGTTGTCGAAGGTGGTGAGTGCTTTGGCACTCAACTCGGGTCTCCTAAGATGGAACCCATACACGTGTTGGTATGATCGTCCTTTGATCACATCTCCTTCCCTTAGGATTTCCTCTTAATGTGCTTTCGGACTTCTAGTTTAAGCCTTATTTGTTTGGGGTTCATTTTTGGTACCCTACGAACTTTGTATCTTATATATTAAAATATAAGTCATGCCATCTTTCATGTGTGATATTCTAATTTGATCCATCATTTAATATTTTAATTAAATGTATTTTACTAAGACAAATAATATATAGAATTGTTGAACTACTTTAATTGTAATATATTTTGATATCTTTTCATTTTAAATACAAATATATATATATATATATATATATATATATTTTTTCTAAAAATATATTTCTAAAAATATTTAACATGATCATAATTTCAAAAATTATTTAAATATTTTCATTAATTTCGGAATTAGTTTTGAAATATAATTATACATTAATATATTCATTTATCTTTTATAAAATAAAAAAAATTACATCATATTTTATCTATTTTATAATCATAATCAACCGTATTAAAAGAAGATTATTATATTGAGCTAAATATGATAAAATTTTATTAAATTGATAATTTTTTATATTTTGTTTTCATAAGTATAAAATATTTATGTTCAAAAATAAAAATATAATACATTGGTAAGACGAGTTAACATTAGATAAGAGAAGTCATGACTTCTTTCATGTGTGATTTTTAATAATTTATATATTTAAATATTATATTTTAAAAATTCCAATCAATCTGTTAAAAATATTTTAACAATATATTAATTTTCAAAAGTGTAGGTAAAAATATTTTCACTAATTTTACAATTATCAATGAACTATTATTATGCATTAATATTTAAGTTATCATTTTTAAAATTCTATCATATTTTTAATATTTTTGGCATCTTATAATCATAATCTTCATGTTAAAATATAATTATTATATTGAACTAAATATGATAAATGAATATTAAATAGAATTTATAAATTTTATTTTCTAAAATATAAAATATTTATGTTAAAAATATAATTAGATGACAAAACGGCTTAACATTAGCAAACTATATAATACATGTCTAAAAATTAACATATCTTATACTTTTGTATATACAATAATATATTATCTTAAATGAGTAAGCGTAAAAATTATTAGTGAAATAAAATCCAGCTTTGAAGGACGAATCAGAATTTAGTATAAATTAAACACAAAATAATTTTTAAATATATTTTTTCAGGCATATATTAATTTGGTTAATAACTAAATGCACCTACAGTAAGATAAGTATATAATAAGAAATAGAAAGTACATGTGAAGGTCTTAAACAATTGATTAACTATAATATGTAAATTATAAGTTACTGTATTTAAAAATATTATATATAAAAAAAATTTATAACAAACGCCAGTTCCATCACTCAAAGTCTTATATAAATATTCAAGTATATGATTAACGTTAAAAATATATACTACTAATGATCTAAAGCAAATAGCTATTTTATAAAGTTGAAAACAAACACACGCACGGTTGAACAGATCCAATTCTAGTTTTAATTAAATAAGATGACAAAGAAAAAGATTAGCTTAATGGTTATTTTCTTTTAACATATCAAATAGTCATTCTATTACTCAAAATAATTTGTGGAGAAAGCTAGGCGAAATAGAACAACCAACATACAAAAGTTTTATCAGAAAAGATCTTGCAGTTCTAACTAAAGAATCAACGACTAGATAAATGTAGGAAATATTGACAGCTTGGGAGGTTCCATAATCATGCTGATCAAACCATTGTAATAGTTTGTATAGTTTAAACTGTTTTTTTATATACAAAAACACAATTTGGGTGTGGGAATTGTGTTTCATCAATGATGTAGCTTAATTTAAAATGTGAATGTTATTGCTGATGGAGTTCGCTTTAGAATTTAAAATGAACTCTTTTTTATATACTGTAGATGGTTAAAGCACAGTAAAAATATGGTATAGCTGTTCAGTTTTTTTTGATACATATTTTTGCAAAAAAAAAAAAATCTACCCAATCAATCTATTCATAAATGTCTTTAATGTTCATTATGCTCCATCTATATCATTTTAGTTGGTGTTTAAGGTTTTTGCATAAATATTAATTATCTAAATTTTATGCTGTTAATGTAGATTACATTAAAATACCATCAAATAAAACTAGTTTAACCAATAAAAAATAATGTAATATTTTGTAATTGGTCACAAATTTTAAATATCATTAAATTATATCTTGAATAGTGAGAACATAATTTATTATGAAACAAAACAAAAATTCCTAAACACCATTTAAAGTGTTACGGATGGAGTCAGTGTTTTGAAACCTGAACCGGACCCACGGTTGAACCGGTAAATCCGGTGACCCGAAATAAATCCGGTTTGGATTTTGAGAAAAACTCAAAAATTTAGAAACCCGCAAAAGCCCGTAAAAACCCATCAAAACCCAAAACCCGGTACCGGTTAAACCACTGGTTGAACTAATAGATAATTTTTATATTTTATTAAGTTTTTAATTATGTTTTTTAGATTCTGTTTTATATTCTAAATTTTTAATTAAAAATTAGGTTTCTTTCAGTTCTTTTTCTGACGTCTCTTTCCTTCGGTGACCTCTACTGATTTTCTATCTCTTTTCTTTTCTTCTTTTTTGCTTTTTGATTATTTTGTATTATAAATCTGTAGGACTAAGATTTACGTGTTCCAAGTCCTATGTATATTGTTTTGTTGATAAGTTTTAAAATTTAGATTAAACTTTCTGATTTTTAATCATACATAATACCAATTACACTATTTTATTTGTGGTTTTTAGATTTTGACGAAGATTTCACTATGCCAACGGAAGAAAATGAAGTGAACTATGGTAGAGATAACCAAAATTATTTGATGTGATTTGGTGTTAGTTTATTTTTATTATTGACAATTTATTACAATTATGTTTTACTTTTTTTTTTTTCGATTTGAAGTTTATAATTTATTATTCACGCTATACATAAATTTTTATGAATTTTATTCTTGATATTTTAGATATCATAAATCTTAACTAGTTATAATTTTTTTTTAAATAGTCTAAACTATTTTTGATATTTTGTATATCAAATGAAAATAAAATATAAAAAGTAAAGTTAAGCATTTTCAAAAAAAATTTATACATATCCAAAATATTATTTTATGTTTTATAAAAACATTTAGAAAATATTAACTTAGTTTCTATATTTTTATTTTCATAGCTATTATACAAACTATTATATTATTATATGATAAAATTAATTAATTTATTAACCTGCAGTTCACCCGTGGTCGACCCGATGATCCAGTGATCCGGCAAATCGTCCGGTTCAGTGTCCGGGTCGGTTTTCAAACATTGGATGGAGTATATTACGATTTGTATATCGAATACATGATATTTGTAACATAAAAATTGATATTTTCTCAAAAGAAGAAACTGATGTGTATTTACCCAAACGATGCAACTTTGTTAGTTTATCCTATACCACATCTCCATAACTGGTCAAACAGAAAAAATTAATAATATGCAATTTAAAATATAAATTGGGTTCGTTATCAACATCTCTATAATAACATAAATTCAATATTTTCAGAAGAAAAAAAATCAACATTTTCCATAAAGTTTATTTAATGCCTTGACCTGGGTTTGCATTCATCACCTGGACCATTTAAAATATTTGTTAGGTAGCAACGACCGCTATTACTTAGGAAACAATTGGTTGATGAAGTTTGAAAGTATCTTTGAACAATTTTTCAATCTTTCTTAGGGCTGTTCAATATGGCAAAACCGAACCGTACCGAACCGAACCGAACCGAAATAGACAATATGGTTTGGATTTGGTATATACCATACAAACCGAATGGATGTAATTTTCTAAAAACCGTAGGATTTGGATATGGTTTGGTATATAACCGATAAAACCGAATAAACCGAATAAAACCGATCAAAAATAGAAACATGTAAATATGTAATTTTATAACGACGTATGAAAATCATAAGTTAATTTGTTTGTTAATAACTATTACCATATTTTTTACAGTAATAGAGAAGTCATGATTTGTAAAACATTTGAAGAATAATTGAATAACAATTCATCGCAACCGATGCTTCTTATTTTTTAGTCTTCTTTTTGATCTTTTTGCTTTATTTTAGCATTGACTAAATTGAAATAAAGATTATAAATTTGATGGACAACAATGTAGAAATTTTTCACAACTTTTTTTAATCTATAAATGAACAGAGATTCGTGTTCAATCGAAGAAACATGAATTTGATGAACGGTAAATATGGAAGAGTAGAAAAATTTTCTTTAGTGTTTCGTGTTTCTGTTTTGTTTTTAATTTACTTTTATTCAAAATTTTGAGCTTTGATTTTAATTCTAAATTTGATTATTTTATTTGATGGTATAAGCGTTTTTTATTTTTTGTTCTTTTATTTAAACATATAATATTTTTTAATAAATGACTATGCTGACAACATGACTCTAAAATTCATATAATAGGATCACAAAATAAAGAATTATGTTTTTTGGTATAAAACCGAATAAACCGAAAACCGACAGTATATAAACCGAACCGAACCGATGTAAATATGGATTTAGAATGGTAGTTATATTTTACTAACCGAAATACCGAAAAACCGAAAAAACCGAACCGAAACCGAACCGATATCCGGATTGAACACCCCCTAATCTTTCTTCAAAAAGAAAAACAGAATTCAATCTTTAGATATTTTGTTAGGGTAGACAAGTTATTTCCCTAGAAATATCGCATAGCACCAGATGTTTTCCAAATTATCGGCAAGTTCTATAATATCTCCGACAAAACATTTCGAGATGTGTTTCCCATGAAACTTAATTCTATATTCGTTAAGATAAATTTTCGGTCCAATTGCAAGACCAAACTAACATACTCAGAAATAGAATCAAACGGGTTTAGAACTTAACATCTAATTATGACTGACCCAACCATTCACCATTCTATTTAAGAATACCAAATTGAGCCAAGAAACCATAAAATCGATTTATCAGTTTTGATTATTTTCTCCTCAAATTTACGAAACTCAGAGTAAGGATTGATGTCTGGAGCTTATGTGGATCATCTAATGGACGTCGAACGGATAGAGGATTTGTAGGTGTCTTGAAGAATTGTTGGTGTGGGAATTTGTTATCCCATTGAAGTTAACATCGAATCACAATCCTTACAGAAGATACTTGCGATGTGTGTATGATGCAACAAAGAAGGTAAATTTGTTCGTAATGTTATATTGTGTATGTGTAATGCTTCGGTACAACACAGGCTCCTTAGAACACTTCACAAAGTTAAGTTGCTCGGGAACTTTGTCTAATTTGTCATTCCATGTTCTTGGTTGTAACATCCCTACCCCGGGGTCCTTTATAAAATACCAAGACTTTCCATAAATCGTTCAAAAACTTTTTGTTAAAACTCAAGATCGTCTTACATAAAACCGAAACTCAACACGAAGATAGATTATTCAATAACATAAGCAAAGCTCGAATGAAAATGGTTCTGAAAGCAAATGAAACTTGAAAACAACTAGCACTATACGGACTCCTATTCCTGCTCTCTCCCAGCCATATCTGAAAAGAAGGAGGGGTGAGTACAGAATACTCAGTGAGGACAGGCTCTAGGAACCCACGAACTCACTCAAGCCCAATAACAGTCAACACATGCATAAGTTATAAGATTCAAACACAACAAGAGCAAACTGACTCCAATCAACCTAGACGTAGGACCTATAGCCGTTTACGGATGTCCCTACGCGTTCTGGCTTATCCTGGGCGGCGCCTCTTTCGAGCATCCGTACCCGCGCGCCCAGCTTCCTAGAGGCTACCCGGATTGCAGCATGTTAGCCACGACTCGGCTTGACTCGATCTTAAGGCGCCACTACACTTGCTTATTTATATCCCGCCCTCGCGTGGTTCCTTTCACATCTCAACACATCACACCCTAGACTCTAGACGCCCACCCGTTCTCGGTGGCCCAAACAGGACTACAAACAAGTTCAATGACAACTACACTTTCACAAGCTCATACTTATACTTCACTTCTCATCTTACTCATCAACTTTCACTTACTCATTTCACTTATCACTTTACACAAGTCTCAACTTATCATCATCCTAGACACTTTCAGTTCAGTTCATCGTCGCCCTAGTAGGACTAGGGCTCCATCATTCACACATAACACACATCACATTAGAATCATAGAACTATCACAAGGCTCATCATCCATACACATAAGATCTAGATCTCAACACAAAGGACTATGTCCACAGTTACTCAACAAGAGATAAGTTCACATCCAAGTCCTCATCTTAGTTTCTTGAAATGGTAGATCTGGATCTAGGAAATGGAAAAGAGATGGTCACCTCTCCGGATCTGATCCATAAAGATTTATAAGAGGGGAGATGGGGTTTAGGTTCAGATATTGTCATACCCAATGACTTAAAAGGTTAGAGATCTAGATTACCTTAAGGTTCAGATCTGAGAAGGTTACAAGAAAAGGAATCAAGGAGGCGACGGCTGGGGGCTCGGGATCGACGGCTCGGGCTGCGCGCGGGACGGTCGGCGAGCGGCGAACGGATGGCGGTGATCGGCGGCGGCGTCCGCCGCCGATGAGGTTCTGGTCGGGCAGGGCTTCGCTTGCTGTCTCTCTTGTGATGAAACCCTAGGAGTGCTGCCTCTTTTATAAGAAATGGGAGAGCTTTGGGGTAGGGTTTCACTCACTTGGGCCTGCAGCTCTTGGGTTTCATTTTGGGCTGGGCCCGGGATGTTACAACTCTCCCCCACTAGAAATGAATTCGTCCCCGAATTCTGGGTCTCGTCCCAGTTCCTCTCAAGATCCTCAAACATCCCGGGGTGACTATTCCTTAGTTGCGCTTCAGGTTCCCACACATCTTCATAGATTCCGTCCATTTCCCAACGGACTAGCACCATTCTTGTCTTTTTCCCGCGACTACTAACTTCCTTCTTATCCATGATTCTTACCGGTTCACTAACCAATGTCAGATTACGCTCTGCGTCCGCAGGTGGATGTGGTAGAATTAACTCCGGTTCTCGTACTACTCTCCGGAGTACCGACACATGAAACACGTCGTGAAAGTCTGACAACGCTACCGGTAAGGCGAGTCGGTACGCGACCGCGCCAATCCTTTTCGATATAACATACGGGCCCATATACCTAGGCCTCAGTTTCTTCAACTTCCGGTTTGGGTCACTACCTCGGAAGGTCCTCATTTTCAAATACACCTCATCTCCTACCGAAAACTCTAAATTCTTTCTATGCTTGTCAGCATAACTCTTCTGGCGGTCATGTGCTTCTTTCACCTTCTCCTTGAGGAGTTCCACTTGTTCTCTTGCCTCTTGGACTAACTCCGGTGTCATGTCGCGTGTCTCCCCCACTTCGGTCCAACATAAGGGGGTGCGGCATGGTCGACCGTATATCGCTTCATGGGGAGACATTCCGATGCTCGAGTGATAACTGTTGTTATAGGAGAACTCCGCCAAAGGTAGATGTTCGCCCCATTTACCTCCCCATTCCAGGACACTCGATCGGAGGAGGTCCTCTAATGTCCTTATGGTCCTCTCGGACTGTCCGTCCGTTTGGGGGTGATATGCAGTACTCAGATAGACTTTAGTCCCCAGAGCCTTCTGAAAGGCTTGCCAAAAGTTGGAGGTAAACTTCGGATCTCTGTCCGATACTATACTGACTGGTACCCCATGCAACCTTACGATCGTGTTCAAGTATTCCCGTGCCAATTCCTCGGTCTTATCAGTGGTCTTGATAGGTAGGAAGTGGGCTGATTTGGCCAGGCGGTCTACTATAACCCATACTGCATCCTTGTTTCCTCTCGTTCTTGGTAACCCCGTGACAAAGTCCATCGTCACCATATCCCATTTCCATTGTGGTAGGGGTAATTCTTGTAGTAGACCCCCGGGAACCCCACGTTCAGCTTTAACTAACTGGCAAGTCCGACACCAGGAGACCCACTCACCCACGTCTCTTTTCATTCCTTCCCAATGGTAGTACTGCTTCAGGTCGTGGTACATCTTTGTCATTCTCGGGTGAATCGATAGTCGCGACTGGTGGGCATGTGCTAGTACTACCTCCTTCAGCTCCTTTCCGTTGGGCACACATACCCGACCTCTAAACAAGATGGTCCCATTGCTGGCTGTACGATATCCGACTACCTCTTTATCAACCATTTCCCGAAGTGCGAGGTCTGTCTCTTGGGCGCTACGAATACGTCTAAGCAAGTCGGCTTGTTCCACAGCCTCTAACCCGGCACTGTTCTCATCTACTGTCGTCGAAGGCACAATTGCACTAGGGTCACAGCTAGCTCTTGTGTTTCCTTGGCTGCGGATACATCGGCTTTCCTTCGGTTCAAGGCGTCTGCTACCAGGTTGGCTTTTCCGGGGTGGTAATCAATGTTCAGGTCGTAGTCCGCCAGTAATTCCATCCATCTGCACTGTCGCAAGTTCAGATCTCCCTGGGTGAAGACATACTTCAGGCTCTTATGGTCAGTGTAGATTTGTACCTTCTCTCCGTAAAGATATGATCGCCAAATTTTTAGGGCAAAGACTACAGCTGCCAGTTCCAGGTCATGTGTCGGGTAGTTAGCCTCGTGTTTCCGTAGTTGCCTGGACGCATATGCAATGACCCGTCCTTCTTGCATGAGTACACACCCTAACCCCACTCCAGATGCATCTGTATAAACAGTGAAGGGTATTCCGGGCTTGGGTAAGACCAGTACCGGGGCCTTTGTCAGGGCTTCCTTTAGCTGTTTAAATCCTCCTTCGCATGCTTCCGTCCACGCGAATTTTCCTTCTTTGCTCGTCAACCGAGTAAGAGGTCTTGCTACTGCTGCGAATCCATCAACGAATTTGCGGTAATACCCTGCCAGGCCCAGGAAGCTACGAATCTCAGTTGCATTGAACAGTGTCGGCCATTTCGTGATTGCTTCTATCTTTTCCGGGTCGACCTCCACACCAGCTTCGGAGATCACGTGTCCTAGGAATCCGATCTTCCGCTGCCAAAAGCTGCACTTGCTGAGTTTCGCATACAACATATGCTCCCTTAACTTATCCAATACCATAGCCAGGTGTCGTTCATGTTCTTCTCTGCTCTTAGAGTAAACCAAAATGTCGTCAATGAAGACAATCACACACCGGTCAAGGTATTCACGGAAAATATCGTTCATCAGCCCCATGAAAGCTGCCGGTTGATGTTGGGAGTTTTCAAGGCTCCCAAGTCAAATGATAGTATAGAAAGGTTGTCGAACCACAGAGAACTAGAGACTTATGCACCAAGAATACACAAACTCTCTTAATCTAAGCAAACAGGAGATGGATGATTTGTGACAAGCTAAGCTCCTAAAAATATAAACAAGGTGATCTCAAATCCAATCAAGAAACAAGTGCGAGAACTCAATCAAATGCTAAGGATGGATCCATGGGACTAAGGATTTGATCTTGGGTGATCAAGATTCAATCTAAAGGTGGCAAACACACAATCAATCTATTACCTTATGCCTAGACACAACACTAAGCAAGCTCTATGTCTAGATGAATGCTCATTTGCTAAAATAACTCAAACATCAAATATCTTTGGTTGAATATTATTAAAGCAATCATTAGGAATGAGTCTACTAGCAATCTTAGCTTCTTTAACAACAAGTGTCCTTGGTAAAATAAACTAAAATCTTTGAAGATTTGGTTCAGACATTTCAACATACACCTTGTGGGTGGGAAATGCCTAAAGCTCTATTTTAGTATGATCAAGACTAAAATAACATTAAGATCAATCAATAAGTAAGGAACAAGATATATCTACCATAAAACACCTTAAATCTACACTTAATCACCCTAACCCATGAATCCAAAATGTGTCTACTCTCTAATCTTCATGAAAAAGAGAAACAAGATATAAGATGATGAAATTACTCCTTATATTGATCAAAGATTCAAGTTTTACAAGATGAAACCAAATTCTAGAGAGAAAACGAGATAAAAATAAGGTTTCTAGGTCTAAAACTACATATAGGAGAGGCCAAACTGGAGCTGGTTTAGTTGAATAAAACCGGGTCAAACCGGCCAACCAACAAAAATGCATCCACAGCGACCTTATACACTCGCCCGCAGGTCGCTCCGTGATGCTCGAGAAGTGATGAAAAAGGGGCGAGCGGGTAAGGCATGTCACTCCGCGTAGTCGCTCCAGTCCACAGCGGCTCACCTACCTCGCTCCAAGACCTTGCTCCGTGCTGTCGTTCTCCAGCGACTACCAGACCTCTGCTCGTGGTGGTCGTCGTCTCTCTCAGCCATTAAACTACGCGAATCAGTTATGGTGAGACCAATCCCGAGCTCAAATTGCTGTCACTAGCTCTCAAGCTCGTCGTGCTCATCTCCTCCGCCACAAGCTGTCTTCCTCGCTTTCAAACCACCATGAATCGACACCATCACCGCCAAGAAGCTTCTCCGCCGCGGCTGCTCTTCTCTCTCCACGAAGCTATCTCCATTTCTCGAGCTTATCCTCCTCTGCCGTGTCTCAGGTTCCACTCGTCCTCGTCGGAATCGGTTGAAGCCTGGCCGTCGCGGATCGAAGAGGAGCTCCATCGAAGCTCAACAATGGTGACTTTTAGGTTATTTGCACATTGGGTCCCTGATCTTTTGACAATTTACGGATCGACCCCAAAACTTCCATTTTTTGCAGCTTAGTCCATGATTTCGACCCAAAACTTCTGATTGTGCATTCCAGACCCTGTTTATGCAATTATGTATGCAAATGCAATATAAAGACCTAAATGCAACCTAGAATGATCATAATAAGCTAAAATGTGAATCTTGAACTCATTAAAATCATGAGATATCAACTCCCCCACACTAGTCTTTTACTTGTCCTCAAGTAAACAATCATGATCAATCAAAGAGAAGTTTGAAATTTGGAACTTATAACCAATATAACACTTTCTAGACTTCAACTTGACATCCTAAGAAAAACATAACAAATAGCATGAACAAACACTTTATTACACTCTAGCTTCTCAAGGCCTATCCATACTCCTATACCTCTACACAAATTGTAATGCTCATCCATCAACAAGCTCTTTAGACCAACTCTCACATTCATTTATACAAATACATAAGGTGAATACTTGCAAATGGGCACAAAATCTCAATCATTTGGCTTGGTGAGTGGAAATGGTCTAATGTGAAGCAAGAAGGGTTTCAATGCATCTTTCATGGTGACTTACTCTCAAGAAAAGGAGCAAGAACATTATGCAAAATTTATCTAAGAAAAGGAGCAATTCATGCTTACAATGACTTGTTCTTATTATTCTACCTTTTTCCTAAATGATTTCAAGTTCTACCCTTCTTCTTTTCATCATCCCAAAACCCAAAGACACCATTTTCATCACTCACCCAATGAACACTCTTCTCTTTTTTATCTTAACCAACTAGGGATTTTTTTTCTTACTAAACTCTTTTCTTTTTTTTTCTTTCCCCCATTCTTTTCATGTTTCTTTTCTTTTGACTCTTAAGGGGATTCTATTTATACACTCTAGAGCTTTTCTCTTTTCTTTTTTTTTTCTTTTTTTTTATTCCTAGTGGTTTTCTTTTCTTTTCTCACTTTTTGGTTCATTTCTTTCACCTCTCTCTCACATCCCAATCCCAAGATCAAAAACAAGCTTACAAACCCAACAACCATCCTAAGTGCTAGCTCAAATGAGGTCCTAGTGCTAGCCAAAGATAAGAACAAACCATTGTCGCTTTTAATACTCTCAAGATTTTGCACATGACAAGCTTTCACAAAAAGGCCTCACTCAAGCAAATCAATGATGGCTTCAATGAATGGTAAGGGTTAAAGGGTATGGGAGTGCCATTTGGGTTAACAAGATGATAATGAATGAAATAAGATAACCCAAATGTGTATGAGATCCATGAATAAGTATGCAAGTGCCCATAAGCAAGAGAGATTAAGTTCATTACATTCAAGTTCAGTTTGGAGTTGGTTTTCAAGAACAATGTCAATATCAAGCAAGCAAACAAGTTTCAAGAAGAGTTTTCAAGCGTGCAAGGCTTTCAAGAGATGCTTAAGCTACTTGATATGTTTAGCTAGGGTGTCAAGTTGAGTTCTAGACATGTGTTCTTTACAAGGTTTCTCCCAATGCATTAATGCAATCTAAATGCTTCTAGACTCAATCCTAAAGATGCAAATGATGCAACTAAATGCTTTCTTTTGTGATTTTCAAAATTTTCAATTTTTTTAATGCAAATATGTATGAAATGCAATGCATGAGACTCATAACAAGTAAACAAAACAGAAAACAATGTGAGATAGTAGACTCTCCCCCAAACTTACTTCACACAGTCTCTTGTGTGAGAGTAAGCTCAAAGAAGAGATCTAAGGGAAATAAATAAACATGATAACTAATTATTTACAAGGGTAGAGTGACACTTACTTGGAGTTATTGGCTGAATTGGATAGTAGAGGACCCTTGGCCTCGGATTTGTGCCACTGGGAGAGAGTGACTGAAGTGCAGAAGTGAGAGCAACTGTCTAGAGTCACAATGCTTGGCCGCCTTTCTTTTCTTGTCTAGCCTTAGACCCAACCTGAAAAACCTCAACTATCCTTATTAAAAAAAAACTTCAAAAGAAAGAAAAATAATATATACAATGGATAAACATGGGACTTCCTCCCAAGTGAGCTTGTTTTAAGTCTCTAGCTTGACTTTGTGTGCTTGCTAATCATAAGTATCAAAAGGCTGAGCCAATGCACCTTTGATCCTTCTCCTGCAAACACAAGAAACAAAATGTGCAAAGGAGCACACTACTGCCCATAGATAATAGACAGATTTTTCCTCAGAGAGCTTCACTAAAGATGTATCATGAATCATGAGATGGTCTTTGAGGATCAAATGGTCATGATGAGAATCAAATGCATTTGGTGGGAACACAAAGTCAACTACAGGTTCAAACGAAGTTTTAACAAAGTAGTCAACTCTATCTCCATCAATCAAATAATACACAATTTTCACATTCTCATAATTGTTTTTGATATGGGGGTTTTCTATCTCAAGCAAGAACTTATCCACATCAAGTTCATCCCCTAAATCAACAAGTTCAAGAAGAGGTCTAGATTCATTAAGCATCAAAAACTCAGATTCAAGATCAGTTGAAGCACAAAGATAGTTCTTATCAAAACAAACTTCAATATGATCTCTAGCAAGCTTTTCTACTCTAAGCTTATCTAGTTTCCTAGTTTCACATATCAGATCAAGACATTCATTTATGAGCACAAGAGGATCAAGATCAGGGGCGTTATTCTCATCACAAGGCAATAATATTTCCTCAAGTTGAAGTTTTAAAGTGGAAATTTTTATATGTTCACGCTGGAGTGGTGGAGCCCAACACATTACCTCTTTAAGGTCATAAGCAATATTAAACTCATAATGTGTAACTTCCCTTCCTTCAAGCTCTGCTCGATCTCTAATAAGCTCCAGCCGGATCCTTCGTGCTAGGGATGTCTTTGCTGACCCCGGGTACTTCTTCTGAAGCTCATTTAACGTCACAAGCTGTGCTGGTGTGAGTATACTTGCATCAAAGGGTGGCTCCACATACACATATGGCTCATCTTCGATGTGATCTTCAAATGTGTCTTCTTCTTCTTGTGGCTTTTCAAAGTAGCTTGAAGCCATCACTGCAAGAACAAAAGCACTAGAATAAAGAGTTAGTAACTATACAAAAGCCAAACAAAGCAAGAAAATAAAGCTTAGTCTCAAGAAAGATTGAAGTCCTAATGACAAATCAACTAGTTCCCCGGCAACGGCGCCAATTTGATGGTGGGAGTTTTCAAGGCTCCCAAGTCAAATGATTTTTTTTTCCAAGTCAAATGATAGTATAGAAAGGTTGTCGAACCACAGAGAACTAGAGACTTATGCACCAAGAATACACAAACTCTCTTAATCTAAGCAAACAGGAGATGGATGATTTGTGAAAAGCTAAGCTCCTAAAAATATAAACAAGGTGATCTCAAATCCAATCAAGAAACAAGTGCGAGAACTCAATCAAATGCTAAGGATGGATCCATGGGACTAAGGATTTGATCTTGGGTGATCAAGATTCAATCTAAAGGTGGCAAACACACAATCAATCTATTACCTTATGCCTAGACACAATACTAAGCAAGCTCTATGTCTAGATGAATGCTCATTTGCTAAAATAACTCAAACATCAAATATCTTTGGTTGAATATTATTAATGCAATCATTAGGAATGAGTCTACTAGCAATCTTAGCTTCTTTAATAACAAGTGTCCTTGGTAAAGTAAACTAAAAGCTTTGAAGATTTGGTTCAGACATTTCAACATACACCTTGTGGGTGGGAAATGTCTAAAGCTCTATTTTAATATGATCAAGACTAAAATAACATTAAGATCAATCAATAAGCAAAGATCTACCATAAAACACCTTAAATCTACACTTAATCACCCTTAATCACCCTAACCCATGAATCCAAAATGTGTCTACTCTCTAATCTTCATGAAAAAGAGAAACAAGATATAAGATGATGAAATAACTCCTTAGATTGATCAAAGATTCAAGTTTTACAAGATGAAACAAAATTCTAGAGAGAAAACGAGATAAAAATAAGGTTTCTAGGTCTAAAACTACATTTAGGAGAGGCCAAACTCGAGCTGGTTTAGTTGAATAAAACCGGGTCAAACCGGAATAAACCGGTCAACCAACAAAAATGCGTCCACATCGACCTTATACACTCGCTCCCGCAGGTCGCTCTGTGATGCTCGAGAAGTGATGAAAAAGGGGCGAGCGGGTAAGGCATGTCGCTCCGCGTAGTCGCTCCAGTCCACAGCGGCTCACCTACCTCGCTCCAAGACCTTGCTCCGTGCTGTCGTTCTCCAGCGACTACCATACCTCTGCTCGTGGTGGTCGTCGTCTCTCTCAGCCATTAAACTGCGTGAATCAGTTATGGTGAGACCAATCCCGAGCTCAAATTGCTGTCACTCGCTCTCAAGCTCGTCGTGCTCATCTCCTCCGCCACAAGCTGTCTTCCTCGCTTTCAAACCACCATGAATCGACACCATCTCCGCCAAGAAGCTTCTCCGCCGCGGCTGCTCTTCTCGCACCACGAAGCTATCTCCATTTCTCGAGCTTATCCTCCTCTGCCGTGTCTCAGGTTCCACTCGTCCTCGTTGGAATCGGTTGAAGCCTGGCCGTCGCGGATCGAAGAGGAGCTCCAGCGAAGCTCAACAATGGTGACTTTTAGGCTATTTGCACATTGGGTCCCTGATCTTTTGACAATTTACGGATCGACCCCAAAACTTCCATTTTTTGCAGCTTAGTCCATGATTTCGACCCAAAACTTCTGATTGTGCATTCCAGACCCTGTTTATGCAATTATCTATGAAAATGCAATATAAAGACCTAAATGCAACCTAGAATGATCATAATAAGCTAAAATGTGAATCTTGAACTCATTAAAATCATGAGATATCACCGGTGCGTTAGTCAGACCGAAAGGCATTACCACGAACTCGTAGTGCCCATACCGGGTGCGGAACGCCGTCTTTCTAATGTCTTCCTTGTGGATGGGGATTTGATGGTATCCTGACGCGAGATCGATCTTGGAGAACCAAGTGGCTCCTCCCAACTGGTCCATGAGTTCGTCTATGCGGGGAAGGGGGTACTTGTTTTTAACGGTCACCTTGTTCGATCCCAGATAGTCTATGCAGAGGCGCATACTCCCGTCCTTCTTCTTTACGAACAACACCGGCGCACCCCACGGTGAGCTACTCGGTCTTATGAAGCCCTTCTCTACTAGGCCTTCCAACTGTTTCTTGAGTTCAGCCATTTCTGCTGGTGCCAATCGATAGGGCGCCTTGGATACCGGGGCGGTCCCGGGCTCTAGTTCAATCGTGAAAGCATTATTCCGGTGTGGGGGAGGTCCGCGTAAGGGTTCAAACACATCCGTATATTCCGCTGCTACGGGAATACCTTCCAATTCTGGCGCCTCCGTCTCCCCCACCATTTATATGGTGGTTAGAAAGGCTTCACTCCCTTTTCTAATTGCTTCTTCAGCTTGTACCATCGAGATAACCGATACTCCAGTCCTAGTCTTCATTCCTCGATACACGATCTGCCTCCCGTCTAGCGGAATCCGAACACACGTCTTGGCACAATCGATTATAGCTCCATGCTGAGCTAACCAGTCCATTCCCAATATCACTTCGTATCGTCCGAGCTCCAACTCCAGCAGGTCCGCGGGTAGGTTTATGCATGCGAGGACCACCGGCACCTCTTCGTACTTCCCGTTAGTTGTTATCTTTTCCTTCCCCGCAGTTTCGACCCCCGCAATCTTGGTGTTGTAGCTCCCCGTAAAAGCCCATTCGCGAGTAAGGTTAGGGCTCACAAAACTATGGGTTGCCCCGGTGTCGAAGAGAGTGAAAGCCGCCACTCCCCCGACCGCGACGGATCCTACATGATACTAACGCTAAGCTATGCAACCACAGTTCTAATCTCACTTAAGTGCAAAGAATATTTGGGTGATAGAGCATACCCGCGATCGGCTCGGGACCCTCGGGGGCCTCGGCTACGTAAGCACGTGGTTTTCCAGCTGGTTCCCTCTGCTGTTGAGGTGGTGCTCCCCATGCGTTCCCTCCTAGCTGCACTCTGCAGTCTCGGGCTACGTGTCCTTCCTGGTTGCAACGGTAACATCGGATTCTGCCCGGTCGCACTTGTCTTTCATTCGGGCAGTCTTGGAAGACATGCCCGGGCTGTCCGCAATTGTAGCACACGCCCACCTGGCACTCTCCGGAGTGGTTCCGACCGCACCTCCGACACTGAGGCCTTGCCGGAGCAACCTCTCCAGACGGTGCTGCTTCCTGGGTCCGTTTGACTCCCCGGTTCTGGGAGGCCTGGTTCTGCTTCCGTTCTTCCTCCAACCCTACCTCCTGCTCGGCAGCCTTCTCAATTAACTCGTGAACGTTGCGGTAGTCTCGCACATTACAACTGTTCCTTAACTCGATCCTCATCCCTTTGAGGAAACGTCGGACCAACTCTCGGTCGCTCAGGTAGTGCCCTGCAAACCTCCTGAGTCTGTGAAACTCATCTCCGTACTCTCTTACGTTCCTCGAGCCCTGACGAATGTCCTGGAACTTGCTTTCCATTTGGTCCATGGCCTCCAAAGGGAAGTACTTTCCGTTAAACTCCTCCAGAAAGTCGTCATAAGTCAAGCGGATCCCATTTGAGCTGTCAACTACCCCTTCCCACCAGACTAGGGCATCATCCTTGAGATGGTGAACTGCCAGATCTCTGCGGAACTCCGGCGGGCATCGGGCAGAAAGGAAGTTCCTCTCAAGCTGTCTCCTCCAATTATCGGCAACAATGGCATCTGCCTTACCACTGAAGAACTCCATCTGCATATTTCTCATATGCTTCATCATGTCCCAATATATGGGTCCTTGGGCAGGTACCACTGCAGGGGCTGCCGGCGGCGGTGGTGGAGGCAGTAGCGGGTTCGGGTCCACGGCCGGCGGTATCGGTACGGCCCCGGCTTCAGCGGCGGCTGCACCGTTGGGGAGCTGTCCCCCGTAGGCTTCTCGGTACCTTCGCAGTTCTTCCAGGATCGCTGCGTTCACCACATTAGGCCCTACCACGGGATTTCCGTTCGCCGGAGCACCCACATTCTGGCTTTCGGCTTCACTGGAGGCTTGGGACGCGGAGCGGGTGGCCCGTCTTGCTGCTCACTGAGCTGTTCCCGCTGCTGTTGCGGCTCTCGTGTTCTTAGGAGGCATCCTGTGACAAACGAAGCGGGTATTAGGTCAAGCTTGTTAAAACCGGTCTAGTTACTAGGGAGCAGGGAGTTTCGGTCCGAGTAATGCTTCTACTTCCATTACTTAAACTTTCGAAACCCTTTTGAAAATGTTTAAAAACTCTTGAAACCCGAATATAAAAGACTATTCTCATACCCGCACGGGACAGCACCGGCGGGTTTAACCCCCGCTCTGATACCAATTGTAACATCCCTATCTCGGGGTCCTTTATAAAATACCAAGACTTTCCATAAATCGTTCAAAAACCTTTTGTTAAAACTGAAGATCGTCTTACATAAAACTGAAACTCAACATGAAGATAGATTATTCAATAACATAAGCAAAGCTCGAATGAAAATGCATCTGAAAGCAAATGAAACTTGAAAACAACTGGCACCATACGGACTCCTACTCCTGCTCTCTCCCAGCCATACCTGAAAAGAAGGAGGGGTGAGTACAGAATACTCAGTGAGGGCAGGCTCTAGGAACCCACGAACTCACTCAAGCCCAATAACAGTCAACACAGGCATAAGTTATAAGATTCAAACACAACAAGAGCAAACTGACTCCAATCAACCTAGACGTAGGACCTATAGCCGTTTACGGATGTCCCTACGCGTTCCGGCTTATCCTGGGCGGCGCCTCTTTCGAGCATCCGTACCCGCCCAGCTTCCTAGAGGCTACCCGAATTGCAGCACGTTGGCCCACTGGCTCTGTCTGCCCCCCGGCCATTCATAGCCTTTCTTAGCCACGACTCGGCTTGACTCGATCTTAAGGCGCCACTACACTTGCTTATTTATATCCCGCCCTCGCGCGGTTCCTCTCACATCTCAACACATCACACCCTAGACTCTAGACGCCCACCCGTTCTCGGTGGCCCAAATAGGACTACAAACAAGTTCAATGACAACTACACTTTCACAAGCTTATACTTATACTTCACTTCTCATCTTACTCATCAACTTTCACTTACTCATTTCACTTATCACTTTACACAAGTCTCAACTTATCATCATCCTAGACACTTTCAGTTCAGTTCATCGTCGCCCTAGTAGGACTAGGGCTCCATCATTCACACATAACACACATCACATTAGAATCATAGAACTATCACAAGGCTCATCATCCATACACATAAGATCTAGATCTTAACACAAAGGACTATGTCCACAGTTACTCAACAAGAGATAAGTTCACATCCAAGTCCTCACCTTAGTTTCTTGAAGTGGTAGATCTGGATCTAAAAATGGAAAAGAGATGGTCACCTCTCCGGATCTGATCCATAAAGATTTATAAGAGGGGAGATGGGGTTTAGGTTCAGATCTTGTCATACCCAATGACTTAAAAGGTCAGAGATCTAGATTACCTTAAGGTTCAGATCTGAGAAGGTTAGAAGAAAAGGAATCAAGGAGGCGACGGCTGGGGGCTCGGGATCGACGGCTCGGGCTGCGCGCGGGACGGTCGGCGAGCGGCGAACGGACGGCGGCGATCGGCGGCGGCAGCTGGTCGTCGGCGGCGGGAGGAGGCGGCGATCGGCGGCGGCGGCGGCGAGGTTCTGGTCGGGCAGGGCTTCGCTTGCTGTCTCTCTTGTGATGAACCCTAGGAGTGATGCCCCTTTTATAAGAAATGGGAGAGCTTTGGGGTAGGGTTTCACTCACTTGGGCCTGCAGCTCTTGGGTTTCATTTTGGGCTGGGCCCGGGATGTTACATTGGTGCTTATTTAGAACTGTAAAGCGCCTACTTTAGCTTATACACCTTTTCTTCCTTCCCTTCGATAACAAACCCCTCAGACTGGGAGACATAAACCACTTCTTTAAGATCACCATAAAGGAATTCTGTTTTTACATCTAGGTGATGTACTTCATATCCGTTTGACGCTACTAGGGCTAATATAAACCAAATAGTTCCAATGTGTGCAACTGGAGCAAAAACTTCTTCATAATCGATTACATGCCTCTATATATAACTCTTTGCCTCAAGCATAGCTTTATACTTGTTGATACTTCCATCAGAGTTCCTTTTTATCATAAATACCCATGTTAAAACTGTCGGTTTTGCTCCATTAGGAAGATCCCCGAGTTCCCAAGATTTATTTTTGATGATCGAAGTGATTCTAACAAGCATCCCTCCAAACTTTCTCCTCCTTTTCTTCACTATAACTCCATGGTTCATCGTTTATTACACAAAGTGATCGAAGTGATCTTCTTAATACTATATGCTCAGGTATTTCTATATGCTCAGGTCTCCTCATACTCTTCTGGAACATTATTTGTATCTTCCGCCTCATTACCATTTTCTCCATTGATGACACCATCGTCTTCTTCATTTCTACCATTTTTTTCCAAATTCTCCAAAGGAAAGTTTGAACATTCCCGGTTCACTACTTTCCTTCTTTCTCTATTGTTTTCTAGTTCCCACCTTAATTTGTATCGAAGACTACGTCTCTGCTTCATTTTGAGAACAAGTCTCTCTTGGGGGGAGGTCTAGCAAGCATCCCGCTTTGAATGAAAAAGAGCTTAAAAGCCTAAGACTGCAAAGGAATTTGAGTCTATACAACAGGGAAAGGAATCAGCTCACAACTTTCCGATTGATTGTATCAAACAATATGTATGCTTTAGACCCTTTCTCTGTTCCAAGATGTATCAGTTTTCGTGACCTGTCATCTAGATTCTTAAGGTGCCTGACTTCTACTTTGGCATAACCTAAACACCCAAACACGTGTATATGCTCCACACTCGGTTTCTTCTTCTTGAAGACTTGATAAGGCGTTTGTGAGACCAGATCTCGTATAGCAACCCAATTTATAAGATATGTAGAATATCTTACAGCCTCTCCCCATAAGAAATTCGGTATGTTCATATGTTTTAGGTGACTTCCTGGTCATTCCTAGAAGATTTATATTTCTTCACTCAACCACCTCGTTTTGTTGAGGAGAGTAGGGAGCAGTTAGATGTATAGATATTTCGGATTTCTCACAAAATTCTTGAAATTCACCTGACAAGACACCACCACGGTCTTTTTGCAATGATTTGATCTTTGCTCGTGTTTCTTCCTCAACAATTTTTTTACGCTTCTTGAACTTCTAAAAAGCTTCTCCCTTTTCTTTGAGAAGAATAGACCACATATAACGCGAATGATCATCAATAAGCACAAAGATGTATCTCATCTTTGCAGGTGTTGAGGGTGCAATAGGTCCGCAGAGATCCCCATGAATAAGCTCCAGTATATGAATTCCACGATATGTTGGCTTAAGGGGAAAAATGTCTTGCTTGCTACCCAAGCAATCATGAAGAGTATGTCTTTTTCGACTTCTATCTTAGGTATCCTAACAACAAGATCCTTTTTGTTCATAGATTTCATCGATTCTCTTCCTATATGTCCTAACCCCTCATGCCACTTATCGGACTCGCATGTCATAGTTTGTGGACACTTAGTCTAAGAACCTTGTACAATCTGTTCTTTGATCTCTTGGCTCTTGTGATCAACCTTCCATACTTGTCATGTAATGTAAGATAGTTATCTCGCATTCGTATATCACAACCTGATTCGTAGCTTGACCAAGGCTAATGATATTGCTCCTCAAATCTGGTATATATTACACGTCGGCTAGGATCTTCTTGTCTCCTTCTTTACTGACGAACATGATTTAGCCTTTTTCTTTGATATCAATGCGGCAATCATCACCTAACCGCAGTTTACCTGTAATGGCCTCGTCGATATTTTTGATGTAATTTCGGTTTAAGTCATATGGTTGCTCGCAACGTTTTCTAAATACAATATATTCTCTCCCACCAAGTTTGTTTCAAATTCATATGGGTTTATGTTCTTTTTGTTTAGAAAGATTACCTCATGCATCATTAAGTCTTCAGCTTCTTGTGTGTCTTCGTCTTTAGTTTCATGTGTTTCTTGTAGTTTTAACAATATGTCAGGGAAATCCATAGAAAAGTGACCATTCTTGTCACACCGAAAGAAAGTTATTTTGGACAAGTCGCATTCGTAATTGTAGTTGTACCAGCCACGACCTCTCCCTCTGTTGTAAAATCGTCCCCCTCGGCCACTTCCTCTATAGTTGTTGTTCACACGATTGGATTGATTTTGTTGGGTCTCATATTTTGGATACATAAGCTTAGTTTAATTGTCTTGTGCTTCTTTATCTTCTTCTTCAGCCACTCGTTCCTCATATGTTTTAAGGCATCCTATGATGTCCTTGAATGTCGTTGTCTTCAAATCAAGTACTTGCTCTAACGAGGCCACAATATGGATATACTTCCTTCGAGGAAGACTTAAGAAATTTCTTGACTAGCTTAGTTTAATCAATTTTATCTCCCAGTGCAGCTGACTTTGACAAAATTTCCGATAATTTTCCAACAAAGTCATCGAGTTTATATGTGTCTTCCAACCTTAGACGGTTGAACTCTCCCATTAGGGTTTGCAAATCTGCTTCTCGAATCCTATTTGCTCCCATGTGGCGTGCCTTAATAGCTTCCCAGACCTTCTTTGCTGTATCTAACTCCCCACTTGTAAGATTAGTGTTTCAGGTATTTATTGAAGAGTAAAGACGTGGCCATATAATTCTTCTCACTATCGTCAGATTCGTTTGTGATAACCTCCCATACCTTGTGCACTTTAATAAAACTTTGATCCTAGACCGTATAATTAGTTGTATTCGACATTGGGAAACTAATCTAAGAATGTCCTCCCTCTTTAGGTTTTGTAGTCGTTGTGATGTCTCCCATGGCATCCGTTTACTCAAGATTTGTTTCTGAAAACTCTGATACCAAATATAGTTTTAGATTTGTATGAATATAAAGTATAACCCATTGTTCTAATGCTTAAAAAAATCACTCAAAACTTAAGCTCTCAAAACACACAATCCCAAACTCTTGATTTATGCAACACATAGCAACTCCTAAACTCATTAGAACTTATATATTATTTTGGGTTTTTAGTGATTAAAACCCCCAACTATTTTTAAATCGTAAAATAAACCCTCAACTATTTTTCTAGTGTTTTAACCCCTCAACTTACAAATTGTTAGTGTATGTCACCCTCCGTCTATAATTCTGTAACAGAAGGTGATATACGTTAACGGTTTGTAAGTTGAGGGGTTAAAACACTAAAAAAATAGTTGAGGGTTTTAATCACTAAAACACACTTTTAAGCAAATTAGAAGGAAAAAAATGAATTAATGTTTCTCTAATTATCAAATATTTTTGTTAACTAAGAACATTTTAGCTTAGATAGTATGACTGTAAACTAACAGTGGAATGACAGTAGCATAAGTGAAGAAAAAAGAAGACTGTAAATCCAGTTAAAAAAAGTTGGTTATCAGATAATATAAATTCTATGTAAAGAAGTTTAATTCACGAAAAGAAAGATCGGATTGCCGGAACCCAGTTAAGAAAAGTATTTAAGATAATGAGTTAGGTCATCTGATGGGAATATCTAATTGTGAATGAAACTTATTTACTTTTTTTCGCTTAGGCTATTATCGTCCCATTATCAGTTTATAGTCATATTGTCTAAGCTAAAATGTTCTTAGTTAACAAAAAATATTTGATAATTAGAGAAATATCAACACATTTATCTATTTCCTTCTAATTTGTTTAAAAATGTATTTTAGTGATTAAAACCCTCAACTATTTTTGAATCATAAAATAAACCCTCAACTATTTTTTTAGTGTTTTAACCTCTCAACTTACAAATCGTTAACGTATATCACCTTCAGTTACAGAATTATAGACGGAGGGTGACATACACTAATAATTTATAAGTTGAGGAGTTAAAACATTAAAAAAATAGTTAAGGGTTTATTTTACGATTTAAAAATAGTCGAAGGTTTTAATCACTAAAAACCCTATTATTTTCTAAATAATATATCTAACTCATTCACAACTAAAACTAGGAATTAGATAACTTGTCAATTTAAGTTTCTATCAAGTTTATCTCCAACATTCTGCATATTATCAGATTTTACAAAACTTTTGAGTAATCTTTTTTTTGTCGGCAACTTTACCGAATCTTTCTTTTCGATTACATCAAGATGTGAATAATTAGTGCACAGTTAAAACAAAAGAAACACATGCAGAAGGAGAAGTACAGAAAGTCTGAAACATTAATGAAGAACTCAACAATACACACGGGCTGTAATTGAAAAAGTCATAATAAGGGTTTCAAAGTCAAAAACTTTGAACTTTTCAAGAAATGATTACTCGCCGGCCGTCTTCTTTCACCTGCGTTTCTCTGTTTATATTATGACATAAAGACGTATTTTATGATTCCAAATAAACAAAGAAACAAAAAGAAAGAAGATGACATACAAAAGGAGTAATATAAAAATGCGTTTTTTAATTTTAAATTCGTTGGAAACTATACTATATTAAATAGTATATACGAGGAGAAAACTATCTAAAGGAAGGCTTTTTAGCTTGAGGTTGTTCTGTGAACTCTAATGGCTGATAAGGTGGATGAAAGAACGCTACAGCAAACTTCCACGTGGGCGGTCGCGGTGGTTTGCTTCTTCTTGCTTCTAATTTCGATTGTCATTGAGAAACTGATTCACAAATTAGGAACAGTAAGTCCCCCTTTTTAACATCTTTATCCTTCTTCTTGAATCTTTCTTTTTTAGAAAATAATAATTATTTTAGCTTGAATCTTGATTCTGTGTTTCTCTGTCATTTTTGTTGTTCTTGCTTATCTATTTCTGAGTCTGTTTAGTTTGAATCTTTTTTTTTTTTGGTTTAGTTTGAATCTTGATTCTCTGTTTCTTCTTTTTGATCTGTTTCTGTGTCAATTTTTTCCTCTTTTTGATATGTTTATGTTTCAGTTAGTCCTTGATTTTTTGTATCTTCTTCTTGCTCTCTTTCTTATCCTGTTAAGTTCTTCATCATCCCAAAATTCAAACTTAATCTCGGAGAATAAAAGTTATTTACGTTCTAAACTGCCAAAATCTTACGTTCTTTTTGTGTGTGTGTGTGTGTCTGGTTGGTTTCATAGTGGTGCTCTGTTTCGAATACTAGACATAATCCATGCTCTATTTTCCCATCTACTTATGGCAGTGTTTTAAAAGAAAGAATAAAAAAGCTCTGTATGAAGCTCTTGAAAAGGTGAAAGCAGGTAAAAAAGCACTGAATATTAGATTAAAATATATTATTTCCCTCCCAAAGAGTCATTTAAATATAGAGCTTAGTCTTCCTTTGTGTGTATTTTATTAAATGTCAAACGTGCAGAGCTTATGCTGATGGGATTCATATCACTACTGCTAACAATTGGACAAAACTATATCTCACAAATTTGCATCTCCGAGAGCATCGCAGCATCAATGCGCCCTTGCAGTAAATCCGAGGAGCTGGAAGAGTATCCACCTAAGGCAAAAGATAGCGGACAAGACGAAGGAGATGAAGAAAACTCTGGTCGAAAGCTTCTCGAATTAGTCGAATCTTTCATTCCTCGAAGGAGTTTGGCTACGAAAGGGTATGACAAGTGTGCAGAGAAGGTTAGAATTCAAATCTTTTTCTCATTAAAATTCATTAATGGAGAATGTTTTCCGGTTTTTGACAAATGAATGTTCTAATGTTTTCTAACCAGGGACAAGTGGCTTTTGTATCGTCCTACGGGATGCATCAGCTACATATATTTATCTTTGTTCTAGCTGTTTGTCATGTGATCTACTGCATTGTTACTTATGCTTTGG
The DNA here is from genome assembly GCF_000801105.2 of Raphanus sativus. NCBI lineage: Eukaryota > Viridiplantae > Streptophyta > Magnoliopsida > Brassicales > Brassicaceae > Raphanus > Raphanus sativus. The sequence continues at coordinate 24,554,471 of NC_079514.1, read as the reverse complement.
GAAAGACCAAGGTACACTCTTTTTAGCACATCCACAATGTTGTCAAAACCCGGTTAATATTTTACTTCTTTCCCGAAAAATGTTTTGTTTTAATGTTACTTTTTTTTGTAAACTCAGATGAGGAGGTGGAAGAGGTGGGAAGAGGAGACAAAGACTATCGAATATCAGTATTCACATGGTATATCTATATATGTATAGCCTACTTACGAGCTTGGAAATGAAACTTAATGTGAAGCTTTAACGAGTCACCTTTTCAAATGTAATGCAGATCCTGAGAGGTTTAGGTTTGCGAGGGATACATCTTTCGGGCGTAGACATCTGAATTTCTGGAGCAAGTCGACTGTTACGCTTTGGATTGCATGTTTCTTCAGACAGTTCTTTGGATCTGTAACCAAAGTTGATTACTTAACACTGAGACATGGTTTCATCATGGTAAAACAGTTTTGAGTTTTAGTATGTTTTCCATTGTTTGAAAAAAGCTTATCTCTCAAGAAAAAGTTGTTACGGCATTGCGAAAATGCTTCTTCTTCAGGCCCATTTAGCTCCTGGAAGTGATGCAAGATTCGATTTCCGGAAGTACATTCAGAGATCACTAGAGGAAGACTTCAAAACCATTGTCGAAATCAGGTATGGTGACTACTGATTAGTACTTCTTAACTGAATACTTCTTAGTCTGATGTTTCCATTTGCTTATATCTTTTAGTCCTGTGATCTGGTTAGTCGCTGTGCTATTCCTCCTGACCACCACACATGGTAACACTCATTTCCAAATCATTGCTACATCGATGTCTCATATCTGTTATACAACAATCAAAAAACAATATATTTGCTCTGTTTTTCTTATGAACAGGATTGAATTCTTACCTATGGCAACCATTCATTCCCTTAGTCGTAAGCAACAAAACACTAAACAAACAAACATTTTCTTTTGTTTTCGGTTTCGGTTTCTTATAAGATCCACAATGTATAAAACACTCTGCAGGTGATACTTATAGTTGGAACAAAACTTCAAGTGATAATAACAAAACTAGGACTTCTAATACAAGAGAAAGGAGAGATAGTGAAAGGCATGCCTCTTGTTCAGCCCGGTGATCATCTCTTCTGGTTCGGTCGTCCACGTTTCATTCTCTTCCTCGTTCACTTAGTCCTTTTCACGGTACACCATACATACCTTCACGATCTATTTTCCTTCCTTGTCACAACAACAAAATGTCTTAAAAAAAAACAAAACGAAACCTGTTCACCGATTTGCAGAATGCATTTCAACTAGCTTTCTTTGCGTGGAGTACGGTAAGCAAGCAAATCAATCCCACATTCCCCACGACCAATTTCTCAAGCATCCATCATTGACATCACATTTTGCTATTTCTGCAGTATGAGTTTGGGATAAAGAACTGTTTCCACAAAAGTACTGTAGATGTGGTCATCAGAGTTTCAATTGGGTAAGTAAACCTTTAAGATTTAACTAATATAGAAACAGAGAGAATCATCAAACTAAGCTTTAAACTTTCTCGATCTTGCAGAACTATTGTACAGTTTCTTTGCAGCTACGTTACTCTTCCACTTTACGCTCTTGTTACTCAGGTAAGTCACACACACACGCACAAAGATGTAATAACTAAGCAATTGAGTGTTCTAAGAGTTTTTAGTTTGGTGAATTCTGTTTAGATGGGTTCGAAGATGAAACCGACAGTGTTCAACGAAAGAGTAGCAGTAGCTTTAAAGAGTTGGCATCACACAGCCAAGAAGCAGATCAAACATGGAAGAACCTCGGAGTCAACGACCCCTTTCTCTAGTCGTCCAGCTACACCATCACACGGTTCTTCTCCTATCCATCTCCTCCGCAACGTCCACAAACGAAGCCGAAGCGCTGATGAAAGCTTCGCTAACTCGCTGTCTCCGAGAAACTCTGACTTCGACACGTGGGATGTTGAGTCTCAACAAGAACCTGCTTCTTCTTCCGTAAAGTACCATTCTAAGTTTAGGGAAGAAGACACAGAGAAGAAGAAGCCATCTTCTTTAGCTGTGGAGCTTCCTCCTGGACCTGGACAAATAAGAACTCATCAGCATGAGATTAGTAATATTAGTCTGAGGGATTTTTCATTTAAGCGATGATTTTTATTTTTTATAAGAAAACTTGATTATAGTGATCATTTGTTAAATATGTTTATAAGTTTTATATGGAAACAATGTTCTTGTGTACATTTCAGCTTATTTATACATATACTTATTTCTCGTTTTATATTTCTTCTTGATATAGAATCTTAAGAGTGGCCACATCACCATTAGTCCCTTGAAGTTGTTATTGTCCATTGAAAGTGTCATTTCTTTCAAAATACGAACATGTTTACACAGGCTGTTACAACTCCAAGAAGCTGGTGGTACCAAGAGAAAACAACAAGACTATAGCATACAAGAGAACGGGAGACCAACATAAAACACCATGGGATCGTCTCAGTGGAACTTGAGGCTGGTCAAGACATTGTTGTTGACTGGGTCCGCCAAATGATCAAGAAGGTTCTGGTAAGGCCCCACACCAGTCACTAGTCCCTGCACAAAATAGCCTAGGATGGCGAGCATTGCCAGTCTACCGTTCTTGACCTCCTTTAGTTTCAACTCCTTCATTGACTTCTCGTCTTTCCCAAATCCAAGAGGGTTAAAGAAAGGTCCACCAGGGTAAGCTGGGTTACCTGAACCGGCAAAACCTTTTTCTAAACCCAAGAAGTACTGTTTACCCATAGAGCCTGGGTTGTACCAGTCCTGCAACCCCCTGTGCTCAGCAAATCCCATCAAAGCCATCTCGAGAACAAAGAGGGTGTAAGGGTCTGCCTAGTAGCTGTATGTCCCTGCAGGTGGAATCACACCTGTTTGGAACCAGGGAAGAGCCGTGTCTGCTGGAATCAGACCGGCCTTTCCCAGAATCTCAGGTGCAATAGCTCCAGCAGCACCCAACATAGCGAAACGGCCGTTGATGATCTCTCCGTAGGCTAACCATCTTGGCTCAATGAACCCTCCAGTACCCTCTGGGTCTGAAAGACCAAGCGGGTCGAAACCAAAGTCACCAGGTAAACTGCAGAACACAACATCTTTCCAGTTACGAATCATTTTTAATAACTACATGTTTGAGGATGATGAAGCATAAATAAATAAGTTACCTGCCATCCAAGTAAGAGAGACTCTGTGATGATGCAAACCACAATTGCCTGTTTGCTCCTTGCTGAAACCAAAACACACACGCACACAAATTCATGATCAGACTATTCAGTTCACACACACATATATATGTGTATATATATATATATATGTATATATATTTATAGAGAGAGAGAGAGAGAGAGAGAGAGAGAGAGAGAGAGAGAGAGAGATTAGTGAAAACTAGAAAGTATTTATGTACCTTGACAGGTGGAGTTGAAGCAGCCTTAACAATAAAGGAAGTCTTCCTCTGTGATATGGACACAGATGATTTTGAGCTGAATATCTGTCTAGCGGTCTGAACATAGGAGGTGAGTGAAGAAGACACAAGTGCTTGTGCTGCCATTTTTTGCTCTGTTCCTTGAATTCCTATCTTCTGTCACCAAGAGACGATGTTTGTTCAGTAATGGTCTAAAATAAGTGTTAAGAGCACAAGGAACACGGTCCATTAGAACTACTTGTGGCATTGAAATAGCCTAACTGGTTTTGGTCAGATTAGACTAGTATCTGCTTCTCCAACTATATCTGTCCACGTGGCATCATGAGTTGGATAAGACGTAAGGATATAGGCTTTGGATCAATATTATTACATTGGGTCACAATTTGGGACAAAGCCTAATCACATAATTATGTGATACAAACCAAATTGTTTACCAATTACGTATGAAAAGAGCCAAGAGAAGAATCATAAGACAAATAAGGAAAAGGATTATTTACATAAGGGAAGGTGATCGAAATACCAAATTTTTTCGCGCTTTAACAAAGCAACGGAGAGCAAGAAACAAAATCACACAGCTCTTAGATGAAAATGAGAATATTGTGCAAGATGAAGAAGGACTAGTAGCCATTGCTACTAGTTATTTTAAGCAGATCTTTGAGTCTTCTAATCCTGAAGATATTGAAAAGGCACTAGCTGAAGTTCCTACGACTATCACAGGGCCTATGAATGAAAGTCTAACAGCTCCGATTACGGAATGGGAGGTTAAACTTGCTCTCTTTGCTATGCATCCGGAAAAAGCTCCAGGGCCAGATGAAATGACCGCGCTTTTCTACCAGAAATTCTGGGATATAGTAAAGGAAGATTTAATTCTTATGGTTAATAAATTCCTAACTGAGGGGACAATGCCAGATGGACTCAATGAAACAAATATTTGTCTTATCCCAAAAACGACGAAACCCAACGAGATGGCTCAATTTCGGCCCATTAGCTTATGTAATGTGAGTTATAAGATTATCTCTAAGGTCTTATGCCAGAGACTCAAAAAAGTGCTACCAGGCCTTATATCGGAAACCCAGTCAGCCTTTGTTGCTGGGAGACAGATTTCTGATAATATTATGATTGCTCAAGAGATGTTTCACGCACTTAGGACCAAGCCAAGCGGACGAAGAGATGTTTCACGCAAGAGATGTTTCACGACATGATGGAATGGTCGTTTATTGAGGCTGTCATGAGAAAGATGGGCTTTCGGAAGTGTGGATTACATGGATTATGAGATGTATCACATCAGTACAATACAAAGTCCTTATGAATGGCCAACCAAGAGGGAATATTATTCCAGGAAGAGGTCTACGCCAAGGAGATCCTTTGTCTCCTTTCATTTTTATTCTATGCACGGAAGCGCTCGTTAGCCTTCTCAATCATCCAGAGAACCAAGGGAAGATAACGGGGATGCGCGTTGTGAGGGGTAAAACTCACACCTAGATTTTAGGTCAGGTTAAGATTTAGGAAAAGGTTAGGGAAAGATAACGTGGGCTGAATCCCGTAAGAACTTATAGAATGAATGATGATTTTATTGATGATTTGGGTAAAGAATGGTTACAAGGAATGTTTATAACGTTTACAAAGAGATAATAGTATTTAAGAGCTAATGTGTATGAATCGTAGAGAATGCGGATCCCCTGATCATTGTTTGATGTGTTCTTTAAATAGCTTCAGGCCCCGTCGGTTGCTACCAACAGGTTCCCGAGATCCTCTCCGTGATTTGAGGGATTTGTAACAGCTCCCCTTTGACCGGGTCCTGTGCTTATTTATTTGTCCACGAGCTACCTCTTTGACCGGGTCCTGCGCCTGTTTACTTGTCAACGAGATGCCTCTTTTCTTTGACCTCTCTGATGAACATCTCCAGCTCACAGCCTCCGGATCTGACTTAGCTGTTTTTGAAGATTGAATTCATGATGGGCCTTTCGCGGCCCGTTACCATTTCTTATTGTCTATCACTAGCTAGGGGGTCATATTTGGGCCCAACAGTTGCCCCCAGCTTTCGAGATAAGATTCTTTATCTCGGAAGCTAGACCTAGCCGCCGAGCATCAATCTTTTTGTTGAGATCTCGAGCAACAGTTATCTTTATTGAAGATTTCCTTTGCTTAATCTGATGGCTACGATTGCGTATAAAGAGGCGCAAGTATCCGACTTCTCGGCCAGCAAGCTTCCCATACCTCAATTCTCAGAGAGTTCAGGTACTTTCGAGATTAACATGCTTAATATATCCTTTTCCGGAGAGTATGGTTCTAACTTAGGTTTGGTGGGCCCTGATTCAGCTCCAGTCGCGATGTCCCAGATGGGCGATGACAAGGAGGCAGATGAGGGAGATCCAGCCAAAGAAAGTGATCCAGTCGAGGGAGACAAGGATGTCGGGATGAGCTCCCGTGATAATGATGTCTAAGAGCTGCGGTTCTTTTTGAATTGTAATGTTGTTTTTCATGACTTCTGCCCAATGGGCTTTGTTTACGTTTCAGACTTATAGCTTGAGGAGGATTTTAAACTTTGACTTGTTTTAGGGTCCTCTGAACCCTCGTTAGCCTGGGGAGGCTTTTAAACCCTTTTATTCAAATTTCGGTTTTGTTTTTCGTATTAAGTCATTTGACTTGGTTTGATCGTTTCTTGGATGAGATTGACTTTTGTCAAGTGGTAGTTTCGGTTAGGACATGTATCATGATTATTAGATACAATGTCCAATGACTTATCAGGTCTCGAAGATTTCGAGTATATTCGATTACAAGGATCCTTAGAAGGAGTTCCTAAAACATTGAGATTAGCTCCGGGTTTTTAGGAACCTGAGCTACTCTGAAGACCTTAGGAGGGGGTTCATGGGAACCTGAATTCGTTTGTGGGATTTTAAGACCCATTGAAGTTTGCTTAGGATTTTAAGACCTTTTGAAGTTTGATAAGGATTTTAAGACCTTTGTGATTTGATGAGGATTTTAAGACCTTGGAGATTTGATAAGGATTTTAAGACCTTGGAGATTTGATAAGGATTTTAAGACCTTGGAGATTTGGTAAGGATTTTAAGACCTTTTAGAGATTTCTAAGGATTTTAAGACCTTAGGTTTTTAGACGTTTGATTTCGCCTGAAGGATTTTAAGACCTTCGAGGTTACTAAGGATTTTAAGACCTTAGGTCCAGGTTCGTGGAGACCTGAGTTTGTTGGAAGGATTTTAAGACCTTCGAGATTACTGAGGATTTTAAGACCTTAGGTTCAGGTTGACGGAGACCTGAATTTGTTCGAAGGGTTTTAAGACCTTAGGTTCAGGTTTACGGAGACCTGAATTTATTCGAAGGGTTTTAAGACCTTAGGTTCAGGTTCACGGAGACCTGAATTTATTCGAAGGGTTTTAAAACCTTAGTTTCAGGTTCACGGAGACCTGAATTTGTTTGAAGGATTTTAAGACCTTAGGTTCAGGTTCATTGAGACCTGAATTTGTTCGGAGGATTTTAAGACCTTAGGTTCAGGTTCATTGAGACCTGAATTTGTTCGAAGGGTTTTAAGACCTTAGGTTCAGGTTCATTGAGACCTGAATTTGTTCGAAGGATTTTAAGACCTTAGGTTCAGGTTCGTAGAGACCTGAATTTGTTAAAAAGTCAAGGTATCGAAGATAATTGCTTTATTGATAATAGGATACATGGTATCATAATAATCATACAATCGATGTTTGGGCTATATGTTCTCAAACATATGCCCCCTTTCGCCATGGTGTAAATGAGATTGGGGTTGCACTCATAACACAATTGCCTACGTACCCAATCAAGGAGTCAAGTCTAACGTAATTCGAGGAATTTAAGTACCTAATGATAGTATTTCTTCAGATTTGTGGCATTCCACGATCTGATTTCAGGTACTTCGGTTCGCACCTTCAGGAGCTTATAGATGCCAGGTCGTACCACGTGGATAATCCGGTAAGGACCTTCCCAATTGGTTCCTAACTTCCCAGCATCTGGTTCCTTGGTTCCTTAGAAAACCTTCTTAAGTACCAGGTCACCTACAACAAATTGTCGAGGCCTGACTTTGGAATTATAATGTCGAGCCATTGCCTGCTGATAGTTTTGAATCCGAAGCAAAGCTCGGTCTCGTCGTTCCTCGATTAAATCGAGGCTGTCTGATAAGAGCTGGTCGTTAGCATCGGGATCAGACGTACAGAGCTCTCGACGGAGGCTCCCAGTGGAGGTTTCCGCCGGAACGACAGTTTTCATTCCGTAGGCTAAAGAGAAAGGGGTTTCCTCTGTAGCCTTTCTCGGGGTGGTTCGACATGCCCAAAGTACTTCATGTATCTTTTCAGACCAGGTTTTCTTTTTGGTTTTGAGGCGTTTCTTGAGGTTTGCTAATATTGACTTATTAGCAGCCTCCGCCTGACCGTTACCTTGAGGTCGTCGAGGTGTTGAGAAGGTAAGGCGGATATTCCAGTTGTCGCAAAATGCTTTGAAGTCGCGAGAAATGAACTGTCCTCCGTTGTCGGTTACGATCTCATACGGGACGCCGTGGCGGCAGACAATGTCTTTCCACACAAATCCTTCGACTTCGAATCTAGTTATCTGTTGGAAAGCTTCAGCTTCTATCCACTTCGTGAAGTAGTCTGTCAAGACCAAGAGGAAGCGTAGCTTCTGCGTTCCTCTTCTTGACGTTATGAGTGGTTCTACGATGTCCATGGACCACCTCATGAACGGGTACTGAGCGGGTATTGAGGATAATTTTTCCGCAGGCTGATGTATAATCGCTGCATGCCTTTGGCATTTATCACATGAAGAGGAGTAAACCTCGCAGTCAGCTATAATGGTGGGCCAGAAATAACCATGTCTTTTGATTCGGATAGCTAGAGCTCTGCCCCAGAGTGGTTTCCTCAGGAGCATGCGTGCATTTCTTTCATAAGATTGATAGCATCGAGGCCATGGACGCATTTTAGGTAAGGTCCGGAAATGCTTCGTTTATGGAGGGCTGACTTGATTATGCAGTATCTTGCGCTTAATGCTTTGATTTTTCGGGTCTCCCACTTATTGGAGGGGATCTTACCCTACAAGATGTAATGCATGATCGGTATTCTCCAATCCTCTCTCCCAATGATTTTGTCATGAAGAGATGAGGGCGGGTCTTGTTCAGGTCCCTGAGTGTCGTGACCTGATATGTCTTGTTCAGGTCCCTGAGTGTCGTGACCTGATGTCTTATTGCCCCCGGAGATATTGGTCGGATTAGGCTCGAAGGAGTCTGAATTCTGAGGAATATCTCCAGTTCTGGTGTTGTTCTCCGGAGTCTGGGTCGTTTCTTCGGATGCGCTTTCAAAAGCAGAACAACTCCTGGTCCTGGCTGCGTGGACAGGTGAATCCGAGGTCTGGATCTTGCCCCCGGAGGTATGCTTTTTAAAGCTACGAATTCTGGTTTTTGGGAACCAGTACGTTGTAAGAACTTGGGTTGCTACATCTGGGGGTAGCTACCTTCCGTTTGCTCTTTCGGCTTGCTATCGATCTCAGCTTTGGTAGCTATGTCGATACTTGGCTTTTCGATTCCCTTTACGGGTATGATCCGTTTTACGAGGGGGTCTGATGTTGACGCTAAAGCAGCCAGCGCGTCTGCTGAGGAGTTCTCTCCTCGTGGGATCCTCGTTAGTTCAAATCTGTTGAACTGCTTAGTGAGGTTCCGGACAACTTCTAGGTATGCCCCCATTCTTTCGTCCCTTGTTTCATACTCGCCGTGGAACTGGCTAGCTACTAGCTGTGAATCACTATAAGCGTTCAGCTCTCGAATTCCGAGGCTTAGGGCGAGTTTTAATCTTGCAATTAATGCTTCGTATTCAGCCTCGTTATTAGAAGCGCTGAATCCGAGCCTGTAGGATTGTTGGATGGTTTCTCCAGCTGAGGAGGTCAGCCTTAGACCGATGATGGAACCTTGTCTTGGCGAGGCTCGTCAATGTACAGACTCCACTTCGGAGCTTCCGTTTCCAAGTCTAGTTGTTCGGAAGCTAGCTCGATTATGAAATCGGCAAGGACCTGAGCTTTTGCTGCTGCTCGAGGTCTATACTCGATATCATATTCACTGAGCTCTATTGCCCATTTAGCAAATTGTCATGATTGGCTAGGGCTGTGCAAAATTGTTCGCAATGGTTGTGAAGTCATTACGACGATTGAGTGCGATTGGAAATAAGGTCGCAATTTTCTGGCAGCTGTTACGACAGCTAGAGCTAGTTTTTCCATAGTAGGGTATCTAGTTTCGGCGTCTATCAGACTCTTGCTGGTATAATAGACATGTCTTTACTCGTTTTGCTCTTCTCATACCAGCACACCACTAACTGCAGCGGTTGACACAGTGAGGTACAGATACAGTGGTTCTCCCATTACTGGTTTGACCAAGATGGGAGGTTCGGAGAGGTAAGCTTTCAATTGCTTGAAGGCTTCCTCGCGCTTCTCGTCCCATAAGAACTTCTTATTATTTTTTAGAAGTTTGTAGAATGGGAGGCACTTATCGGTGGACCTGGATATGAATCGATTTAATGCTGCGATTCGTCCAGTCAATCTCTGTACCTCTCTGGTTGTCTTAGGTGACGGTATTTTCAGAAAGGTAGCTATCTGTTTCGGATTGGCTTCGATGCCTCTTTCGGTTACGAGGTAGCCGAGGAACTCGCTTGAAGGTACCCCGAAGATGCACTTAGCAGGGTTGAGCTTCATATCGTATTTGTTGAGGATATCGAAGCATTCCCTTAGGTGGGAAATGTGGTTTTCTCCAATTGAGGATTTGACTAGCATATCATCAATATAGACTTCCATGGTTTTCCCGAGCTGGCCAGCAAACATTTTATTCACTAGCCTTTGATAGGTAGCTCTTTTAGCTTATGGGTGGTGACGTTCGGATCTATTCCTTTCATGTCACTGGTGGACCATGCAAAGGTTTTGACATTGCTTTTCAAGAAGTCAATGAGCTCCTTTTTTGTCTCAGGAGGTAGCTCGGATCCGATGCTCACCTGTCTTTCAGGATCTGAGTCGTCGATGCAAACTTTTTCGGTGAGGTTCCTGGGGGGACCTCGAATATTTTGTTGCATTTCGCGATCCTCCTGGATCTGTAATTGCTATTGGGGGGACTTCTTGAGGATTTCAAATCCTCCCAAATAGCAGATCCTGGATATCTTCTGGCTACCATGTATGGTAGCTATCCCTTCGGGTGTTGGGAATTTTACGCATTGATGATACGTTGAGGCTACTGCCTTCATTTTGTGAATCCAGGGTCTTCCCAAGATCGCGTGGAACGGGGAAGGTCTGTCGATGACTACTAAGTTGGTCATTTTCATTATTCCGCCAGATATGACTGGGAGCTTGATAGTCCCCAATGAGGTAGCTGTTTCTCCGGAGAAGCCTACGAGGTTAGCTTTTTGGCCAATAATTTCGTAGTCGTCTATTTCCATCCCTTTTAGGGTGTTATAGAAAATAAGGTCGACAGAGCTTCCTGTGTCTATCATGAGTTTAGGGACCTCGTATCCTGCGATGTTCAGGGTGACGATCAACGCATCATCGTGAGGTCTGTCAAGGTTTGAGGTCTCGCTTTCCCAGAAAGAAATCTTAGTATTTGACTCAGGGTTAGGAGGCTTAGGTCCAGTGTTAGACACAGCCTTCCGTACTTGATTCTTAATGGAATTGACGGAGTCTTGACATATATCTGATCCTCCAAGGATACAGTCCACCCTCGAGTCGGGGCTCGATTGAGGGGATGGTTTGCTCAAGAGAGCTTCGACTTGTAAACTTTTTCCTTGGGGAATTTCCCAAGAATCATGTCGACTCTTTTCTTGGGAGCTGGAGGTGGCGAATCGGTCTCCTTCTCAGGTGACCTCTCGCATTTCGGGGAGGTGTCTCTGGAACCTCTTTTCTGATAAGGTGGTGGCTTTTTAAGGTCCACGCCCTTTATTTCTCCGGCTGCGAATTTAGCTGCCAGCTGTCGTTGGAGGTCCCAACATTCCTCGGTTGAGTGCCCTACGCGATCGTGATAAGAGCAACGTTTGCTTTTATCAAAGCCTTTTGACCAGGGAGTTTTGTTTGCTGCTGCGATAGGTTTTTCTTCCTTGTCTTCCTTGATTGCGTAGGAATGTTCTCCCTGAGTCTGATTATTTCGGGGGTTACCCTTTTTATGAGGTCCCTTAGCCTCAGAGGATTCACCTTTCGAGTGATTCTGAGGTTTCTTGTGGAGTTTATCCAGTGCAGCTGTCTCCTCCTCCAGAGTAATGTATCTGGTGGCTTTATGGAGAGCATCGTCGATAGTTGGAGGAGTATTGAGTGTTAGCTCCGACCAGAACTTCGATTTATAGAACAAACCTCTCCTAAGAGCCTCGATGGCAACTAGGTCGTTAGGATTCGAGAGCTTAGTTCTTACTGCCCTGAATTTCTCGATGTAGACTCGTAATGAGTCCCCCATTCCTTGTCTGACCTTCCAAAGGTCGGCCTCAAAGGCTTGCTTCAGGATATAGGTCGAGTACTGCTTCATAAAGGCACTAGTTAATTGATCGAAACTGTCTATCGAGGCTGGCTCGAGACCGGAGAACCACTCAAGGGCTGTTCCGACCAAGTTTTCGGCGAATGTCCTGCAGTAACCTGCTTCACATTCTTCCTGTGTGAAATGGGCTTTCCCGATAGCTAATCGGAAGGCTCTCAAATAGGCCTTTGGGTCAGATGTCCCATCATATTCGGGAATTCTGATTTTTCGTGTATCCCTTATGTAAGAGCTGGCAATTCTGTCTGTGAATGGAGTTCCACGGGTTTCCTCGATCAAGCTATCGATTTCGGGAGCTGAGCTCGTAGCTTTATGGACTTGAGCTCCCAATTTTTGGAGAGCTGCGTGAGTTCTTTCCATATATCTACGGATAGCTTCAGGTCCCTCTAAGGGAAGGACGTTTGGGTCGTTAGCAGGTACCCGACGGGCAGGTTCCTGACGGAATCGAGTTGGCTCGTGCTCCCATGCAGTTGGTGGGGCGAGCTGTAGGATCAGCATCCGTCCTTTGATGTTCGCCCGGATTCGTGTTTAGGTTTCTGGCCCGAAACACCGGAGCTGACGTTCTGCCCCCGGACGGGTCGGATACTCCTTCTCCTGACCTAAGAATAGGTGGTGGAGGAGGTAAGCGAGCGCTCTGACCAGTAACCTGATCGGGAATAGAGCTAGTCGATGCTATGTTGCTTCCCATAGCACTGGTGAGGGGTGGACTGAGCACGGGAGCTGTCCTAGCATGAGGCGTTTGGAAAGCTGGTCCATGTTATCCCGATCCAGTGTTATCAAGGGAAAAGTCGAGACGTCCTCGAGGGAACGAGGGGTCAGTTATTCGATCTCGGAAGGTCACTCCCGAGCCCTGACGTTGTGGTGGTTGGGTTGTTGCGGTTAGAGATCTAGTGACCTCTTCGAATCGTTGCTGCCGAGCGGCTAGCTGTTGCATTGTACGCTCACCTTCTTGAGCTTTTTCTACCACCTGCATCATCATGCGACGGATCTCAGAGAGCTGAGCCTCCGTCTGGTTCGAAGCAGGTTGGTGCTGAGGGGTAACGAGGGCTGGGAGCCCTGGATCGATCCCACTGGAGGTTCTCGTGTTGGCTGCTCCAGCACTGTTCATCGAGATACTGTTCATCGAGATACTGTTCATCGAGATACTGTTCATCGAGATACTGTTCATCGGGATACTGTTCTTCCAGTATTGTTCATCCGAGTACTGTTCATCGGGATACTGTTCATCGGGATATTGTTCATCGGGATACTGTTCACCGAGATACTGTTCACCGAGATACTGTTCTTCCAGTACTGTTCATCCGAGTACTGTTCATCGGGATACTGTTCATCGGGATACTGTTCACCGAGATACTGTTCACCGAGATACTGTTCTTCCAGTACTGTTCATCCGAGTACTGTTCATCGGGATACTGTTCATCGTGACACTATTCAGTGGTTAGATGAATTTTTTTGTCTGATCGATTGGATTCATCCTTAAGTTGGAGTAAGGGATTCCATTGTTTATTCCCCACAGACGGCGCCAATTGTGAGGGGTAAAACTCACACCTAGATTTTAGGTCAGGTTAAGATTTAGGAAAAGGTTAGGGAAAGATAACGTGGGCTGAATCCCGTAAGAACTTATAGAATGAATGATGATTTTATTGATGATTTGGGTAAAGAATGGTTACAAGGAATGTTTATAACGTTTACAAAGAGATAATAGTATTTAAGAGCTAATGTGTATGAATCGTAGAGAATGCGGATCCCCTGATCATTGTTTGATGTGTTCTTTAAATAGCTTCAGGCCCCGTCGGTTGCTACCAATAGGTTCCCGAGATCCTCTCCGTGATTTGAGGGATTTGTAACAGCTCCCCTTTGACCGGGTCCTGTGCTTATTTATTTGTCCACGAGCTACCTCTTTGACCGGGTCCTGCGCCTGTTTACTTGTCAACGAGCTGCCTCTTTTCCTTGACCTCTCTGATGAACATCTCCAGCTCACAGCCTCCGGATCTGACTTAGCTGTTTTTGAAGATTGAATTCATGATGGGCCTTTCGCGGTCCGTTACCATTTCTTATTGTCTATCACTAGCTAGGGGGTCATATTTGGGCCCAACACGCGTCACACGCGCATGTCCATCGGTATCTCATCTTCTCTCTGCTGATGATAGCCTTTTCTTCTGTAAGGCGGAGCCCCGTGATGTGAAGAAGTAATGAAAGTAGTGAGGATATATGGCAAAGCATCAAGCCAATGTATTAATTTTGATAAATCTTCCTTACTCTTCAGTAAGAGGATTAATGCAACCACCAGGCAGAAGATTAAATATGCACTTGGAATACAGAATGAAGGAGGGATGGGGACTTACTTGGGTATCCCAGAAGATATTAGTTGTTCCAAGTGTAAGCTCTTTGCTTTCCTAAAAGACAAACTGATGCATAGAGTGAATGGATGGACATGTAGATGGCTCTCGAAAGGGGGGGAAGGAGGTGCTGATTAAATCCATCCTGCTTTCTCTTCCAACATATGTCATGTCAACTTTTCTTCTACCATTGGAGATATGTGAAAATCTTGCTAGTGCTATTACACAATTTTGGTGGAGTTCTAAACCTCCAAAAAGAGGAATACACTGGTCGAAATGGGAAAATGTGTGTTTACCAAGAGAGGAGGGTGGGATTGGATTTCGTATGATCCATGAGTTTAATCTGGCACTATTGGCAAAACAATTATGGAGGCTGGTTCAGTATCCTGATTCGCTGGTCGCTAGAGTCTTAAAGGGAAGATACTACATGATGAGCTCGCCTTTGCGAGTAAATTCTGTAAACAGTTCTTCTTATGTTTGTGAAGGACTGTGACTAGCATCACAGCTGCAAAAAGCTTTTGCTACTAGGGATAAGGCAGAAGATACATTCTGGTTATGAAGTTAAGGTATGGGAGGATCCATGGTTCCAACGACACCGGCGAGGCTGGCTATACCTGTAGCACCAGTGATGAATACAAATATGAGGGTTAGTGATCTGATCAATCAGAATTCAAAGACATGGGATGTTGGCTTGCTAAATCACTATGTCAATCCGGAGGATATACCTCTCATAAGGAGTCTGGCCATAAGTACGACTCATAGGAGTGACACATTCTATTGGAATTACACAAAGAATGGACAATATACGGTCAAGTCTGGATATTGGGTAGCCCAGAACCTTCTCAAAGAGAAGAATGAAACATAAGTGTTAGAGCCAAGTGTCACTAAGCTTCAAACCTTTGCTTGGAAGTTAAAAGCGCCAAAGAAAATTTGTCATCTTATATGGCAATTGTTAACTGGACATGTGGCAGTGACGAGAAATCTAGTCAGGCGTAATATGAAATGTGACAACTACTGCCCAAGGTGTGGTGAACCAGAAGAATCAGTAACACATGCAATATTTGAATGTCCACCTGCTCTACAAGTCTGGGCCCTATCATCGACTCCAATGAATCCAGATATATTTCCAGTGCAAAGTATCTACACAAATTTGGACTATCTCTTCTGGAGAAAGAGCAGCATAGTGACTCCTGAACAAGATAGAGACCCTTATCCTTGGATAATATGGTATATTTGGAAGGCTAGGAATGACAAACTCTTTAGAGGGATATATAGAGATCCACTAGAACTAGTACGATATGCTGAGAGTGAATGTCAGGCTTGGTTTGATGCAAATGAGGTGGCACCATCAGTGACACAGGAGAACAATGTAGAAGAATCACAAGTCATAAGCTTGGGTAATATTTGCTTGTTGGATGGATCTTGGACATCCACTGATCAATTTAGCGGATGCGGATGGGTCTGGATGGATAGTGGCGGGAAAACTCAACTCATGGGATCAAGAAATTTACCTAGACAAGAATCACCTTTGCACTCGGAACTCGAAGCATTGCGATGGGCGATGGAGAACATGTTACAACACTCGACATGCCAGAACTTCGGAACAGACTGCAAGGTTCTAATTGCTATGATCAAGGAGCCTCATGCTTGTCCAAGCTTTGCCACGGAATTGGAGAGGATAGAAACACTTCTAATATGCTTCCTAGACTTCAACATCTCTTATGTTCCTCGAGCGCGCAATCATTTTTCAGATTTTTTAGCTAAGACAGCTAGATCCTTCCATAGGGAGTTACTTTTTATTGGTTGTTCTATTCCGGTCTGGTTACCCAGACCACCTCAAGCTTGAGTAATAGAATAGCCGTTTGCGGTCAAAAAAAAAATCCATACGACAAAAGGATTATGTAAGTCGGCTAGGTTTTGAGTATATAGAGAAGACGTCCCAAAGCTTGGTTAATCATCCGAGAGAAACCCTAAACACAAGAACAAAGAGAAGTTAAGAGAGAGATCAAGAGTAGAAGAAACTAAGAGACATTGTTCGAGTCATGTCTCTAAGAGATAGAGTTTCTTTGATCTTTCTTATTCTTTGTTGGTATCATGTTTTATACGGTGAGAGCGCGTAGAGCGTTTGTGTAAACCCCTTTGATTGATAGTGGAGGTTGTGGGAGACGGTTTCCACCCGAGACGTATCGGTTTGAGGTCGGGAACTCGGTGATCAAATTCTATGTGTTCTTTAGTTAAGCAATCAAACGATCGAGAATCCCTAACAAGTGGTATCAGAGCAATCCAAGTTTTGATTGAGGGGTTAGTGAGATAATGGAGTCGATACATTGAAGGGTTGGAGTTGAAAGATGAAAGGGAACATGACGTTAAAGGAAGTACAAGGTTGCTGAGGACTTGAAGACGGGTTTCCACTGCAATCACAAGGTTATTGTGATGTTTGAAGTTTTCTTGATACTCAAGGCTGCTAAGGTTATGTAATCTAGATTTTGGGAGAACACATGGAAGTAGACAGTTTTAACAATAGAAAAGTCAAGATTTTTTGCTTGGAAATCAGGTTGTATCTTGGCTTGTTCTAGTTGTTGAAAGTTTATTCAGTTTGGTATTCAAGGATGAGTTGATAAAGCAACTGGACTTGCAGATCCGTGACTAGGGGACGCCTTAGAAAAGGGATATGTGTGTTGAAAGTTGTTTCGACGTTTTGTTAAAAATCTGAGATTCAAGGAAAAGGTTATAGCAGAAGAGTATGAAGGCGAAACCTGAAGTCTGCTTGAGGTAAAGCAGGCAGGGAACTTATGAGAAATTCATATACAATCAGTTCTGATAAAATTTTCAGAGAGGGTTAAGTGTCAGGGATAAGTATCAGAGTTTCAAGAGCTAAAGAAGAACACAAAGGTTGTGTGAAGTTCTGTAAAAAGGACTAGGGGTGTGTCGAAAGTCTATCTACCAAGGATGATGGCTTGATGGCGGGTTCTGTTAAGCAACAACAGCAGTACACAGAGGAGTTCAAGGCAGATCTAATACAGAAGGTGTGAACAAGAGAATTGAATGGAAAGTTGTATCGAAAGTCTTCCCACCAAGACTGGTTAGGAGGCGTGTTCTATCAAATGATGGCGGTAAAATATGGATTCAAGGATGAGGTTACTTGTTGAAACACATGGAAGCTCAAGTAAAGCTAAGAGAAAGGAAATCTAACAGTAAGGGTTTATACTGTTAGTAAAGGTTCTGTTAACAAGAAGCATGGATCATGGTTTGTGTCGAAAGTCTATCTAGAAAATGGGGTAGCTGATGGCGTGTTCTGTTAGTGTTAATGGCGGTACAAAGAGGGATCCGAAGCTATGGGGGTTAAACAGAAAAGCATTATCAATCAGAGGTTGTTTCACGGGTTGAAACATGTATGATTCAGAGAGGTTTGTGCATTTGCAGAAAATTATGATGCAAAGGGAGGATTAGTAATGGAGGAGGCTGTGTGATTGATTGGCTAGCAGTAGAATCTATGTAGCTTCCGGCGTGAGGCAAACATGGTTTTATTTTGTCTTAGTTTAAAGTGCAAAAGCATATATAGGTAAAGGGAATTACCTAAAGGACGGAAAAGGAGAGGAGGTTGAGCTCTCGCAGTCAAGGTTTAAGGTGACCGTGAAGAATCAGAAGTCGTGGAGTGTTGATTCTAGTTCCAGGTGGAGTTCGTCATAGAAAGCTGAAACGGTTTCAAGTTCCGAGTTAAGTTTCTCGGAGAGAAAAAAAAACAGAGAGGCACATAGGCGATGATACAAGGTCTAAAGAGTTACCTTCGACGTCTTAAACAGTGGAGGAGGTGAATCAGTTTGCCGGATAAACTGAAAGGAGACAGTGCCCGAGGACCAGCAAAGGAGGTGAAGGGTACACCGGATGAGCTGGTAAAGAAATGGAAAGGAAACCGAGTTAGGTTCTTATTCAAGAAATTTCAGCTGAACTCAAGTCGAAAGGAGGTCCAGGTTATCGAATTTACCTGAAGATCATCGAAGTAGCTTAAGAGCAGTGTCTGTTCACCAGAGAAGCTGCTAAGAAGATGAAATCGAAAATTCTTGGTTTTGCAAAAGAAAAGAAAAAAATTCAAGAGGAAATTGGTGAGAAGGTTACGCGTGAAATTTTCTGAAGATGAAGAGATTTTAGCTTCAGGTGGAGTAACTGCAAAAGGATTCATGAAGATGTTGATTCAAAACTCAGTGCACATGAGATGAACAACAAGTCGACACGGATGAATCAGATTTGAAGAATGTTACTTGGAGTATTCGGACAAGGAGAAATCGATGTAATGAATCGCGAGGTGATATCAAAGAGTACTTGGGAAAGACACGGTATCACAGGATCAGCAAATAAAGATATTAACCTGAAGACAAATAAGACATTATTATCTTTGGGTGGAGCTACTGTCCGAGAGATGAGACGAGACGCAACACGAGAAGCTCATAGGAAAAACCTGCAAAACCATAGGTGTGAAATCCTCTTAAAGCAGTTAGAATTATCGGCTGATGAATCGTTTTTAATATTTCTCATAGTTTCTAATAGCGTAATAACAAGCATTAAAAAAGACATAGTTTTTGAGTCATATGTCAAAAATTATATAAATTTGTGATACAGAGACAATAATTGAAAAATATTTTACTATTTTAATTATTTGATATATTAATAATAGGATATTACTTTTATATTTTACGTATTTATGGTTTTTTTATATATAGTCTGTAGTTTTAACTTTGTACTCAATCTATGATTTGATTAGTAAAAGTTAAGAATTTTTTCTTTATTCTTTATTTTTGGTAGATCTATATATAGATCTCAATAAAGTTAAGAATTTTGTGTTTTTTAAAAAAATGTGTTTAATTTAAAACACTTTTTTATATATCAAGTTAATTATTTTTATAAAGAATTTTTAGTTAAACTATTTTATTTTCATTTTATTTTGAGAGAAATAGTTTTCTGATTCTTATATTTAAAAATATCAAATTAAGATGTTGATTTGGTATATTTTCAATGATATTTGAAAATTCTATATGAACACATTAAATAAAATATAGTCTCAATTTTGAAATCATATGTACTTTCAATTCATATTTTCTTTATTATTTGAAATTCTTCTATTTTCTATGATTAATATTTGTTAATTCATTTACGGTTATCTTTCAAATATTTAGGTTATATAGTAAATAACTAGACTAAGACCCGTGCCTTGCACGGGATGAAATTGGTTTAATAAGAGTTTTAAGGAATATACAAAGTCTAAATGCCCGGTAACGATAAAATGTATAGTATTATGTGTACTAAAAAGTATAAAACGAAAAAATAGGACTAATTAAAGGGATTTGTTAGTAGTAAGTCAACTTAAGCTGTAAAAGATTTATTTCCTGAACTTTTGTGAAAATGATTAGCTGGAGTAAGAGCCTACTGAGAAAAATGGTCGAGGTTCGCTTCGGAAAATTTGAGATCCAATAGTCTTCAGTTTGTTTAAATTAAAGACTCCTACACGGGATGCATACATTGCAACAATGGATCAAAACTAATAATAATTGCATTGCTCGGCACATTTTTTCCTTAAACAAATCAAGGATAACTATTATTAAGCCAAACTATAAAAGAATAGCCATAATTTCCGTAAATGCTCACCATATGTCGGCAACATAGTTTACTCAGGAAAAAGAAACACAATTCATCAAGGAGAAATTAGGGTTCTTTGACTCAAGCGGTTATGTTCAATTTTCATCAATCAATTAAGGAATTCCAGATAGATTCGACTTATTTCTTGTTTCAGTGTGTAATTTCGCGTTAGATTATTAATTATGTCTGCAGATTTTTTTTCCTTTAGCTGCTTCTTACCGCTTTTTATACCATAGCAACTCTTCAATTGAAGATTTTCTTGGCTCCACCTCTTTCTTTGATTTACGTGTTCGATATCTCAAAAGATTATATCGAGGAATTCATAAAGTTCATCCTGCATCTTCTCGGTACCTAAATGACCGAGAATTTGAAGAACCAAAATGCATTTTTTAATCAAAAGAACCAAAATGCATAAGGAGAGTTCTTTAACATAAAAAGGTAATAATGATTTATCTTGACCTACGAATTTGAGTTAGGAGTGAGAGTGGCGAAAGAATAAGTCACAAAAGGAGAAGTATGTAATGTCTGACCTAGGATGTTTCCACTTGTTTGACCGGCGATTTCCCAGGTTATGCAGAATCTTGAAGTTGTTTACTATCAGATATGATCTCGATATACTTAGTGTGGGGGTTATTGGTAAGTGAATTCTCATAAATTTTGAAAATTGAGATTCCATTGTTATTGGTTCTTGGATTTCTAAAATGTTAATAGAATCTACTATTATTGGTTTAAGAATTTTCAAACTCTCCATTCAAATCTCTTGTTATTCAAAAAGTCTTGTTATTATTGATTTTCTAATTCTAACTAAATCTAGTGTTATTGGAAGATGAATTCTATTCATTTTTACTCATAAGACTCAACTTTCCAAATATTATATGTATACATGTGATTTTCAAAATAAATGTGGTAATTCTTAGCAAATATCTATTGCACCTTAAATCCAAAATATATGTTTAAAACTATAATTCACTACATTTTATATAACTTTACATTTTTGAATATATAATTATATTTAATTTTATCATTTTCAATATATAATTATATTTATAAATATTAAAATTTTGAAAATAAAAAATAAAATAGTTTGAAAACATATAATTCAAAATTGAAATAGTTTGAAAACATATAAAAAATAAAATAGTTTGAAAACATATAATTCAAATTTCGGAAAGAATACTTAAAAAGAAAATTGAAAAAACGATTTTTTTTTTAAGTTCAAATTTAAAACATATAATTCAAAATTATTTTTAAAAATTATTATTTTTATCATTTCATTATTACCCTTTATATATCTATAAATCATTGCCTCTTTAATGAATACTTTTTTGGTAAGCCAAATTAATGAAAATCTATACCAATCTAAAAAAGTTATGATCAAATTTTATAAGTTAATGTATTTACATTTTCTCAATCCACATGATTTTTAAAATCTATCAACTCTTAAAATTAACAAATTCTATACAAATTCAACACCCAATAACCCTCCCCACCCCTCCTTAGTATAGTTTTTTTATAAATAAATAAATAAAATGGTAAGACTTTGAGAAAAGACTAATTAAACAATTCGAAAAACATAAATAAAGCTGCAATAATATAGAAAAATAGTCTTTCCTCCCTTAGCGATTGCTCAAATTGAGACATCAAATATATTTATTTAACTGAGACATCAATTCTTTTTTCTTTTTACAGTTGCATGAATCTTATCTCCCTGTAACAAAAATTATAAAACAGTATGGCTTTCATATTTTAAAAACGAAAAGAATGCAATATGTCGTTGAAGATCGATAATATGTAGTCTATTAGGTTACTTACACTGGTATCGCTCCACCTTAGAGTATTGTTTCCATACGCGAATGATTTTAACATTAATACTCCACGTAGATTTGAAAAGTTTCAATTCTGAAACTTGTAAAATTTCATGATGAGGTATAAGAGATATCTCAGGTGTTTGTTTTTGTGATGGAGAGAAAGATAGTCCTCCTCTTTTATATAGAACTTATAGAATAACATATATATTTACGAAAACTAACAATAATCGACGTGATAACTTATTCTTGCATCAACAATACCATCTCAATACTCTCCCCACGAGCAGAATATTTCTTACAAAAACGGATTATTTTAACCTTGATCTTTGAAACGGATTTGAAAGGCTTCAAATCTGAGATTTTTTTTTTTGAAACTTAAGAGATGAAGTTAATCGTAGCAATGGATAATCTAAACTCTAAAGATCTTGGAAAGCAGGACGACTTTTATTCTGTTTTAGTGATGACTAAATGAATGGGAGGGGCGGATTTTATATAAGCTGAAGAGATTTATTGCGAGAATATATTCTAATCAATCATAAATTATTGGCATATATTTAGGTTATGGATCATAGACCGATTGTGGTCTCGATTGAGGATAAAGTTATTAAATTTATAGGTTCTTTTCGCTTTGATAAGAGATGGATAGGAGGAGAGGGTCTGATGGAATCAATATCTCATGGTTGGAAATCAAATCATGTAAATGATAAAGTTGGAATTGTTGATAGGGTTCGCTGGTGTAGACACGAGATCTCGGTCTGGCGGAAGAATAATCCTCCATATGGGAAGGAAAAAATAAATACTCTACAAAAAGCACTTGAGGAAATTCAATATGATTTTACCAAGTCCAATGAGGAGGTGTTGGAGGTTTCTAGGAAATTAAAAGAAGCTTATCGAGACTAGGAGGAATATTGGGAACAAAAAAGCAGAACTAAATGGCGCACATATGGTGATAGAAACACAGAGTTTTATCATGCATTGACAAAACAACGGCGAATACAAAATAGGATAATTGGTTTACATAATGAGAACGGAGTATGGGTAAACTCAGAAGAGGAAATCGAGGGAGCGGCTGTTAACTATTTTAAGGATTTGTTTAGTACCTCTTCCCCATCAGGTTTTGATAGTTTTTTGGAGGAAGTACCGTCTTTGGTTACGGAAGCTCAGAATAGTCGACTGGTAGCTAAGGCTATGGAAGAGGAAGTAAAGGCGGCACTTTTCATGATGCATCCGGAAAAGGCTCAAGGGCCAGACGGAATGACAGAACTGTTTTATCAACAATATTGGTCGGTAATTAAGGATGATGTGGTTTTTATGGTCAATGAGTTTTTGAGAACTGGGGTATTTGATGAAAGATTGAATTTGACAAATATTTGTCTGATTCCAAAAACAGCGAGACCGAACAGGATGACAGAACTTAGACCCATCAGTTTGTGTAACGTAGGATACAAGATCATCTCTAAGGTGTTATGCCAGCGACTCAAAATACTACTACCAAATTTGATTTCAGAGACTCAATCGGCTTTTGTTTCTGGGAGATTAATATCAGATAATATTCTCATTGCGCAGGAAATGTTTCACGGGTTACGAACTAATAAGTCATGTCAGGCAAAGTTTTTAGCAATCAAGACGGATATGAGTAAGGCTTATGATCGAGTAGAATGGAGCTTCCTCCAACGGATTCTATTAAAAATGGGTTTCTCGTCAGATTGGGTTGCATTGATGATGCAATGTATCTCTTCGGTCAGTTACAAGGTATTACTAAATAGACAGCCTAAGGGGTATATAGTCCCTGAGCGAGGGTTACGACAAGGAGATCCTTTATCACCCTACTTATTTATTTTATGTACAGAAGCTCTCATTGCTAACATTAGAAAGGAAGAGAGAGATAAGAGGTTAACTGGTCTAAAGGTAGCCCGGGCATGTTCACCAATTTCTCATTTGCTTTTTGCGGACGATAGTTTATTATTTTGTAAGGCGACTGTGCAGGAATGTGGAGTAATTCTAAAGATACTTAAAGATTACGAGAGGGCATCAGGACAACAAATTAATTTCTTAAAATCATCAATCCAGTTTGGTCACAAGGTTACGGAAGAGACCAAAGTGATTATTCACGATTTGCTAGGTATCTTCAATCTAGGAGGTATGGGAAATTATCTGGGAATCCCAGAGAGTCTCGGTGGATGAAAAATTCAAATTTTTGGCTTTTTAAATGAAAACGTCAATAAGAAGGTTAATAGCTGGACAGTTCGTTTTCTCACAAGAGGTGGTAAAGAAGTCTTAATTAAATCAGTGTCTTCAGCTATGCAAACGCATGTCATGTCCTGCTTCAGACTCCCAAAAGGGGTTACTAAAAAGATTACAAGCACCACAGCACATTTCTGGTGGGGGGGCAGCGGAAATAAAAAAAGTATCCATTGGTTTTCATGGGACAAAAATGTGTACACACAAGGAAGAGGGAGGCTTGAGTTTTAGAGATCTACAAGATGTTAATATGGCATTATAGGCAAAACAACTATGGCGACTAATAGATAAACCGGATTGTTTATTTTTGAAGGTGTTTAAAGGAAGGTATTTCCGAAATTCTCATCCACTGGATGATCACAGATCTTACTCTTCATCTTATGGGTGGAGAAGTATCTGCTCCGCTAGATCTCTGGTTAAAAAAGGGCTAATCAAAAGAGTTGGTACCGGGCAATCGATTTCTGTTTGGAACGATCCCTGGATCCCGGCTCCTCGCCCGAGATCAGCACTACAAAAAATCCTGTTCAATTTCTAAATCCATCTCTAATGGTGAAGGACCTCATCAATCCACTAGATATGTCTTGGAATGTAAATTTGCTTAATGCATACATACATCCGGATGATGTTAAGATCATCAGAGGTATGGCGGTCAGCCGGAATCAACGGCCTGATAAATATGGCTGGGCGTTCACGGAATCTGGGAAATATTTGGTTAAATCAGGATTTCGAACGGAAAGCCTATACCCTGATAGGGGACCAAGGATAACACCTTTTGGACCAAATATAAAACATTTACTAGCTTTTTCATGGAAACTAAATTACTCACCAAAATTGCGGCATTTTATTTGGCAGATACTATCCTGAACTTTACCAGTGTTAAAAAATTTAAAGACACGTGGTATTGAATGTGATCTTCGATGTAATATTTGTGGAGCTGAGGAAGAAACAGTAAATCATGTTCTTTTTGAACGCCCACCAGCTTTACAAACATGAGCCTTATCAAGGATCCCATCTCCCCCCGGAGTTTTTCCTTCTACATCAGTTTATACAAGTTTGGATTATCTCTTCTAGAGGCTTCCGAAAGAAGTGGACTCCGACTATTTTCCTTGGATTATGTGGTATATTTGGAAGAATAGAAACGACAAGATCTACACAAATAGGAATGGGAATCCCCAGGAGATATTGCGGAAAGCGGAACTTGAGGAAACACTTTGGACAGAGGCAAAATTATTGATACCAACCCCTCACGAGAATTTTCAGTCTCCCACCGATTGGCAAACTTTGGGATCAACCAGGGTATGTTTTGTCGATGGATCTTGGAAGGAACAAGATGTTTTCACTGGACAAAGGTGGTATTGCCGAAAGATAGATTCAGAGGACAAGATGATGGGGGCAATGAATCTCCGACGTAGCCTATCTCCTTTACACGCAGAATGTGAAGCGCTGATTTGGGCAATGGAGTGCATGAAGACCCTACAGTTCTCAGATGTAGTTTTTGCAACGGACTGCTCTCAGTTGGTGAAGATGGTGTCCTCACCTGAAGAATAATCAGCATTCACTACACATATGGAGGAATTTCGCCGTAGTAAGACTTTCTTCCCTAATTTTAAGATCCGACATATTCCAAGGACGCAAAACACAATGGCGGACAAGTTTGCTCATGGGGAAAGGAGTTCACCTTCAGCTATGTTATATGTCGATTCGATACTTCCGATTTAGCTTTCTGAACCGGCGGAATTACGTTAGAGTAGTTTTTTGTTGTCAAAAAAAAAAAAGAATCACTCAACACAATTAGTATCGTCTTAATAGCATCTCACATTTATATTAGCCACAATATACGTCTTTGACAAAATAACTCAAGTTGAGGGATCTCAAAGACGAATTTCCATATTTATTCACTACCGTGCAATTGTAAATTTGTAAAGAGTTTAAACACAATAATTGCTTTCCTAAAACAAAAGTTATAAACAAATCATGTATTTAACATTAATATTGAGGCTCTGCGTTCATTGTTATGGTTAAGGTACCAATAAAAAAGCCGCAAATTAATTTCAATTCAATATGTGTTGACCGTTAACCACAAGGAAAATTATAAACTTTAGTTTGGTTTAACATAAAACGAAAATGTATATGTTAACAAATAATTTCAACTAGGATATGGCCAGCATATTTTAACTTATATACAATAAAATCAATAAGTAGATACGGGATGAATTTAATATACCATTATTAAAATAATATATTTATCAATATATATTGTATGCAGACGTAAGTAAAGTAAAAATAAAAAGGATAACACAAAAACATACATTACGAATTAGAAAATATAATATCCTATCTTTTGTAGACAAATTGTAGGTGGACACAGGACAAAATTGTATAAAATTATATTAGTATGGATTTGGGTTCATTTAAGTATAAACGAATCTATCAAATTTTTTTCAAAATGGGTCACTTAAATATATGAAGCCGGTAGACTAATTAAAAAATTGGAAAAAAAAATTCAGAAAAAATTGGACAATTTTTTTCAGAAAAAATTTTAGACAATTTTTTAAGAAACGAAATAAAGTCTGGCCATTTTGAAAACTAAAGTATATGAAAACGATAAAAGCTGAGTGATATATGAGTCTCCTCCCACATATGTGTATATATACTAAAGCAGTTGCTTAAACAATAAATTTGCATATACAATTTAAGGGAATACGAAATCAGTTTATAATGTGATTGACCACTAAATCAGTTTATCTCATATTTGCTTTTTCTTTTGAATACGAAATTACTTTGCGTGAATAGTGTTAATTAGCCTCAAGCATGGACTAATTATTAAATGTTTTAAAGATTAAACTTGTGAATCAAGTTTTGCGTGATTTAATATTTAAGTCTGAATACAAAAAAAGATAACGTGGATTAGGAAACAAAAAGCTACAATCAATCTTGTTTAAAAAAAATGCTACTATCAATCATAATTGCAGCACTGATCATGGCAGATTAATATAGGAATCAGAAAGATTGACTAATAGTCTTTAATGATAAAACATTATATAGAAAACAGTTTAAAAATTACATTAACTCATATGAACCCCATATAATATTTTTGAATCAATCATACAATTTTGAATCAAATTGTATGTCGTCACAAAACTGGGAAACGGTTCTGCAAGAACAATAGTCTTCAAATATTTAAATCAATATCATTAAATTTATATACAGTATACAATATAATGTTAATGTTAATATATACAATATTTTATATCTGTTAATATATAGGATAAGCCAGATTTACACGTTTATATCTATTATGTGTAACAAAATTCATTCACATTCTGGTTCAAAAGTTAGACAGCTGAGGATTGATAACCTTTTAGAAACATGTTTATGTAAGGACAAATTACTGTTTCAAAAGAACCAGAATGTGACAATGATCATTTCTTTAGCGTTAAGAAAAAAGCAGGAGTGAGAAGCGGTGTGTAATGAAATCTATGAAATATGTCTAAATTTGGATTTTAGTTCTTTGTAACAATAAGAGGGTATTATTTCTACTTTGTCTATTTTACTATGCGGTTTCTTCTTCTGGGATCTGTTACGTGTTTAAGTATTTGTGTGGTGTAATCTAATAATTTGCTTCCTGAATGTTTAATTCAATAAAATTGTGTTCTTCTAAAATCCCGAGAATACTAATATACATAACTCTCACTTGAGAAAACCGGTAAATCAAATTGAGATGTAAACCACTGATCTAGCATTTTAATATTGATTTTTTATTATAGAATACAAATTGTGGACCAGAACCAAAAGATTTCTCGATGGTGGAATATTAATTGCATTTTCGTATTGTAAAAATTTTAACAGTCTAAAAGTAAGATAGAGAGAGAGCGAGACACATTAACATTTACATTTTGAATAAGTCATGGTCGTAATTATAGAAATAGTTTGCTATTTGTCTCTACACGGTCAATCATTAATTTAGTGCACGTAAATGCATTTAAAATGTCAAGAAGAAACCGCATAGTTTCAGTTACCACTACGTTACATAGTTTAGGTCATCAAGAACAAAAATCAATAAATATAGTCAAAATGTAATGAAAAATCATGCTGTAAATTTGTGACATACCAATGGCAACTGATGTAAATAATCTAGTAATTTAAGGATTAATGCATAGGAAGGCTGAGGTGAATTGTGAGGAAGACACCTATGCAAAATGGCAACATGGTAATAATTCTACTCTTTAAAGGTTGCTCTTTTTAATTGCTCCTCTATTAATACTAAGGGGATACTATAATTCCTTGGTCTTCATCTACCAACGTTAGATACACTGTATTGTGCTATTTTACTGAGTAGATGTGTTCACCAGGGAAGGTTACACCTTCACTTTTTGATTTGTGAAATATTGGAGAAGATATGAATAAATCTCCTAAAATCTCGTATGTAGTTCGAGATATACATAAGTCTTGTAGATAAACTTGTATCTTAGATAGAGATACTTGAGTCGGTTTATGTCATGTATATATACGTTTCATATGTTAATAAGAAAGGCACGTTGTTTCTAATTAGTTTCACATGGTATCAGAGCAGAGATCTTAGACCTAATTTTATTTTTTCTGCTCCTGAGTTGTTAACGTGAGTTGCAAGGTGTTGCAAGTATGGCTAGTGAAAGTCAAGAGTCGAAGGAGTTAGTGGTGAAGCAAAAGGAGAACATGGAGGTTTCACCGTACAAGTTGTTTTCTTCCGACATCCCGGTGCTATGATTACTTCCGTTCATCTGAAGGGAGATAATTATAATGAATGGGCCATGGAGATGGCAAACGCTCTTCGTGCGAAGAAGAAATATGGTTTCATTGATGGGTCGTTAGTGAAGCCAACTGAAGATGGTCCGGAGTTAGAGTCCTGGCTAAGTGTAAACTCTATGATAGTGGGGTGGATTCGCACATCGATAGAGCCAAGAGTACGTTCTACAGTAACGTTTATTACCGATGCTCACAAGTTGTGGGAGAATCTTCAGAAGCGGTTTGCAGTTGGTAACAAAGTTCAAGTCTATCAGTTGATGGAACAACTAGCTGCGTGTAGACAGAATGGTCAAGCTGTCATTGAGTATTATGGAAAGTTGGCTGTGATGTGGGAAGAGCTTCAAACGTACAGACCTCCTCCTGCATGTACCTGTTCAGCAGCATCTGCCTATGAGAAGGAACGTGAGGATGAGCGGGTGCATCAGTTTATTATGGGGTTAGATGAGGCCAGATTTGGAAATGTTGTGACTGCAATCATCGAAGCTGATGAGACTGCAGATCTTGGCAAAGTGTACGCCAAGGTCATTAGAGAAGAAGCTCGCCTCAATGCATCTAAAGCAAGAGAGTACAGCAGCAAGATGCTATTGGTTTTACTACTCGCCGAGAAGGTGCACAAGATGATCAACGACGAGATAGCAAACCTGATACTAACATGACATCCAATAGTGGTAGAGGAAGAGATCGTACTTGTTCCAACTGTGGGAGAACAGGTCATGAGAAGAATACTTGCTGGCAAATAATTGGATATCCAGAATGGATGATGGAAAGAAGAGGCAGAGGTGATGGACGTGGCTCCTACAGAGGAAGTCGCGGGTCTAGCAGAGGAGGAGGAGGTCGTGGAGCTCCTCATATGGCTCATGCTACTAATTCGCATGGTGCAGCAACTGCAGACTTAACTCCTGAGCAATGGAAGGCAATCACTCAAATCATTCAAGAAGGGAAATCGAGTGGTTCAGCTGATAAATTGTCGGGTAAGATATTTGGTGATACTATCATTGACACAGGGGCCTCTCATCACATGACAGGAGATTACTCTGTTCTTGTTAATGTGAGAGAGACGGCTCCTTGTGTAGTTGGTTTTGCGGATGGAGGAACGACTATGTCGACAAGTATGGGTGATTTGGTCTTGACAGACAGAGTATTACTCAAAGATGTTTTATATGTTCCGGATCTTAAGTGTTCTTTGATCTCGGTATCTAAGTTATTGAAGCATACTAACTGTTTGGCATTGTTTACCGATGCAATATGTGTGTTGCAGGACCGTTCTTCGAAGACTCTGATTGGAGCCGGTGAAGAGCGTGATGGGGTTTACTACTTTAAGGATGTTGAGGTCGCTAGGATAAACAGAGCTGATGGTTATGTTAGTCAACTTCTCTGGCACCGAAGACTTGGACATCCTGCGTTTTCTGTGCTTTCTTCTTTACCGCAGTTTTCTGGTGTTTTGAATAAAGTTTGTCCTAGTCCTTGTGACGTTTGTTATAGGGCAAAACAAACAAGATATGTATTCTTTGATAGCAATAATAAAACGAGCGCTAGTTTTGAGTTGATTCACGTTGATGTGTGGGGACCATATCGTGTTCCTTCTTCTTGCGGAGCTGTGTATTTTCTCACTGTTGTGGATGATTATTCTCGTGCTGTATGGACCTACTTGATGTTAGAGAAATCAGAGGTTCGAAATCTGTTGCAACGATTCTGCATATATGCAGAAAAACAGTTTGGTGAGTCGGTTAAGATGGTGAGGAGTGACAATGGGACTGAAGTTATGTGCTTAAGCTCGTTCTTCCGAGAGAATGGTATTGTTCATCAGACGTCGTGTGTGGCGACGCCACAACAAAATGGAAGAGTAGAGAGAAAGCATCGCCATATACTCAATGTAGCTTGTGCTTTACTATTTCAAGCAAAGCTACCTGTTAAGTTTTGGGGGGAGGCAATCTCAACGGCGACGCATGTGATCAACATGACTCCAACGTCTCTGTTGAAAGGGAAATCCCCGTATGAAGTTCTCTTCAAGAAGAAGCCACCATATGGGACTTTGCGAGTGTTCGGTTCGCTCTGTTATGTTCATCAAAAGGGTCGTAGTGGAGACAAATTTCTCCCAAGAAGCAGAAGATGTATGTTTGTTGGTTACCCATTTGGGAAGAAGGCTTGGCGTGTGTATGATTTAGATGAGAAGGTGTTTCTGGTGTCCAGAGATGTCGCGTTTCAGGAGGATGTATTTCCTTATGTAGAGGAGATAGATACGGTTGAGCATGTAGTGTCTACTGAAGTTGTTGATGATGACTGGATTTGTGGTTCATCCCCTATAGTAACTTCACCGACTACAGACAACATGGGGAGTGATGTGCAAGAAACACAAGCATCATCTGGTGTAGAGGTAGAGGAGGCACGGGTTGCTGAACCGAGTGGAGAGACATCAGTACCTGCTACTGGTTCTGCAGAGACAGACAGTGTTGAGGAAGTAAAGGACTCAAATGTCACTGAAGTAACAAAAGAGATGGGCAGAGGACACAGAGAAAAGATTCCATCTGTAAAACTACGAGATTACGTAAACTACAATGCAAGCTGTTTGCAAGAACCCCATCACACTCCCACGCTCACGGCTTCAGTCAAAGAGTCTTCGTTGATCCCTGTAAGTAATACACCATATCCTCTTGTGAATTTTATTACTGATGCTCGGTTTTCACCAGCACACAAACTGTTTCTCACGGCTGTTCTTGAAGATTTTGAGCCCAAAAGTTATAAGGAAGCAGTTCAACATAAGTTTTGGAGGGACTCTATGAAGGATGAGATGGTGGCATTTGAGGTCAACAAAACATTTAGTGTGGTGGATCTACCGCCTGGAAAACATGCTATTGGTAACATGTGGTTGTACAAGAACAAGTATGGGGCTAGTGGCAAGATAGAACGACGCAAATCAAGGCTTGTGGCTCTGGGAAACCGTCAAGTAGAGGGAGAAGATTACTCAGAGACGTTTGCACCTGTTGCAAAGATGACTACAATTAGAAGTCTGTTGCGGATCATTGCAGGAAAAGGATGGATTGTGCATCAAATGGATGTACATAGTGCATTTTTGCATGGTGATTTGGAAGAGGAAGTATACATGAAACTTCCACAAGGTTTCACTCATCCTGATCCTAAGAAAGCGTGTCGTCTACATAAGGCTTTGTATGGTCTTAAGCAGGCACCTCGGTGTTGGTTTGAGAAGCTCACAACTGCACTCACGAAGTTTGGGTTTCAACATTCCTATGAGGACTACTCTCTGTTCATATTGGCTAAAGGATCGATTGAGCTGCGTGTGCTTATATATGTTGATGATTTACTGGTGTGTGGGAATGACATGGATGCTTTGGTCAGATTTAAAGATTATCTTGGAAGATGTTTTCACATGAAAGACTTGGGCAAGCTTAAGTATTTTCTTGGTATAGAGGTTGGTCGTGGAGAAGATGGTTTTGTGATTTCACAACGCAAGTATACGTTGGATTTGATTACTGAGATGGGTTTACTTGGTTCAAAACCTGCGGCTACACCTATGGAGCAACGTCATCTGCTTGCTAAAGACACAAGTCGGTTTATGCAGGAAGCAGGAAAGTATAGACGTTTGATTGGGAGACTTATATACTTGTCCATCACGCGTCCAGATATTGCATACTCTGTGCATATTTTGTCACAATTTATGCAAACTCCTCGTGAAGGACAATGGGATGCAGCGTTAAGAGTTGTGAGATATCTAAAAGGATCAGTTGGGCAGGGGATTCTATTGAGTTCACATCCAGATCTGCGGCTGTCTGTTTATTGCGATGCAGACTGGTCATCATGCCCAATTTCTCGGCGTTCTTTAAGCTCGTATGTAGCCATGGTAGGTGATTCGCCTATCTCGTGGAGGACTCAAAAGCAAGATGTGGTGTCGCATTCCTCTGCAGAAGCAGAGTACATGTCCATGGCAGAAGCTACACGGGAGATAAAGTGGCTACGAAGGTTGTTAGTTGACTTGGGAGCGCCACCGGTGGAACCAGTTCGGTTGTTTTGTGATAGTAAATCAGCAATGTATATAGCTGCTAACCCAATATTTCATGAAAGAACAAAACATATAGAGAGGGACTGTCATCAAGTAAGAGATGCTATTAAGGCTGGTTTGATTTCAACGGTGCATGTAAGCACTCATGAGCAAATAGCTGACGTGCTCACTAAGGCTCTTGGACGTGTTCAGTTTGAAAGTTTGTTGTTTAAGTTGGGAGTTCGCAATTTGCATTTCCCAACTTGAGGGGGAGTATTGGAGAAGATATGAATAAATCTCCTAAAATCTCGTATGTAGTTCGAGATATACATAAGTCTTGTAGATAAACTTGTATCTTAGATAGAGATACTTGAGTCGGTTTATGTCATGTATATATACGTTTCATATGTTAATAAGAAAGGCACGTTGTTTCTAATTAGTTTCACATGAAACTGTTGAATTATCAACACATAAGTTATTGTAGAAAACAGTAAATAAAGTTTAGGTGTTTATCGTGTTATAAAACAAATAGTTTAACCAGCTTATGTGTTTAGATGAAAATGGGTTACTGGTCTTTCATGGTATCATCATGTTCTTCTCATAACAATAGCTTCTCAATTAATATTAATTTTTATGGCTAGTATGAAGATTCCACAATCAAAGTCATCAAAGTCATACTTAATGATTTGTTTCGTGTCTAACATAGCGATATAATAATCGTGAATTATCTTATAATAGTATGTTTAATGCAGTGGCACTTTTTGTAAATTCTCTAGTAAAGTTAGAGCAATTAATTATTTAGACTGAGAATCATTGTGGAGCTGCCAACTCAGCATGGCACGAATGTAATTAAGTACCAAAACAAATGTTATTTTTCCAAAATGTTTCTCTATTAATAAAAAAGGGATATGTGGACATTCAATGATTTATAGAGTTAGCTTATTTATAGTAAGTATATACTATTTTGAATATTTCAATAGTATATAACTTAAAATTTAAAAATACATCAACTTGTATATAGTATATGCTATTTGTTATTTTCAGTATCATATAACCTAAATTTTAAAATCACGTGTTTTGAATTATAGTTATAATTGTTGAAAGTCTTCCAAGTTTATTTAATAATTATATTTATTGGTTATTTTTATGTTAATTTTCACATATCAAATAGATAATAAAGGGCCTTAAAGCCCAAAGCATTAGTTCATACAGAGGCATGCCTTTGCCAAAGCATCAGCAGACCCATTAGAGGTACGGGAGATGAAAGAAACAGAAACAGATGAAAAACTAGAAGAAATAAGCAAAGCGACATCCGGGAGAATTCCAAAGAGTTCTATCGATCGACGGTTCGTGTCGATAGCTTTGACAAGCCCTTTAGAGTCTGAGCAGAGCCAGATGTGTTTGTAGTTGAGATATGACGCTTGGAGAAGACTCTGAATTGCTAACGCTTCAGCCATGATAGGAGAGGCCACAACATTCTAAAATTGGGAGCATCGAGGATCTCATTTGAAGCATGATCGGTGAAGATCCAGGACAATCCCACCACTTCACGATCAGCTTTCCACGCTGCATCAGTATAACACACGATGGTGCCCAGATCTGGATGTAAGGCCGGTGGAGCGAGGTTTTTGAAGAGCTGCGGTTTCAATTTCTTTGATTGGGCGTTCTCCCATTCCATGCATGCTGAGATAACCTTCCTGAGAGTGTCATGTGGAGTGGTCACACAGTTGTCGAAGAGCAGCCCCATACATATGTTCCAGCATATCTATGGGAATAAATGGGTTATATTTCCTACTGGTGGGAGACATTAAGTAACTTTTATATAGGTTTTTTTACCTTTTAAGTTTAACATCTTTTATTGATTTATATTTTACTTTGAAACAAACAATTTTGGTAATCTTGACATTTTTTTAGAAAAGAAAAATGATTTGGCATACTTTTTAGTACATTAACATAATAAGTGGACATTCTTAATAATTTTTTAACATCAACTTATATATGTATGTGTTATTTATGAATATTTTCAATAGCATATAATCTAAAATTTAAAAACCATGAGTTTAAATCTATATAGTTATAATTTGCATTTTTTATTTTATGTTAATTTCAAAAATATTATAAAAATTAAGTTAATTTATATTATTTTTTACTTTTGTTAACCTACTTTATCTGATGTTGATTTTTATTTTACTATTTGAAAGTCTTTCAATATCTATTTAATTATTATCTTTGTTTTTATTTTAATTTACAAAAATCAGTTTAACATTAAGTAACTTATATAAAATAGTTTTTTAATTTTAACTTTTTATATTGATTTATATTTTATTTTGAAATAAGCATTTTTGTAGGATTTACTTTTTAGATAATAAACGAAAATAATTGTTTCAAAGTCTAGTATTTTTTTAATTTATGTTAAATTTCGAAAATACTACATATTAAGTTAATTTATATATAATTTTTTTAAATTATCTTATTTGAAATTGATTTCTATTTTATTGTTTGAAGTTTTTTCCAAAATTTTATTTAATAATTATCTTGTTAGTTATTTATGTTAATTTCCAAAATTCAGTTTCACATCAAGTAACTTATGTATAATGTTTTACGTTTTTAAGTTTACCTTTTATATTAATTTATGTTTTATTTTGAAATAATATTTTTAATAATATTGATATTAATTAGAAATAAAAAATGACAACTGATTTGGCATATTTTTGGTGACTGAAAGTAATATGTGAACATTTTCAGTAATTTATGACATCAGCTTATATATTATATATATACATATAGAATACTTTCAATAGCATATAACCCAAGAATTGAAATTGCATGTTTTATTTTTTTTTTAATTTTCCAAAATTTATTATATATTCAGTTAACTTATATATAATCTTTATTACTTTTGTTAGGTTTCCTTATTTGATATTGATTTTGGTTTTATTCTGAAATAGACATTTTTTGGAATATTGACATTTAAAAAAATATAAAGCTAAAATAATGATTTGTCATATTGTTATTAGTTGTTTTAAAGGGTATGTGATTTAAATCATATTATTGAATATTTTCAATAGCATATACCTAAACTTTAAAAATCATGTATTTTAAATTTATATATTTCTAATTGTTTAAATATCTTGCATTTTAAGTTAATTATATATTTAGTTATCTTATATATATTATTTTTGATTTTTGTAAGTTTACCATATTTAAATTGATTTATCTTTTATTTTGAAATAAACGATTTTTGTAATACTAATATTTTTAAAAATAACAAATTAAAATGTTGATTTGTCATAAGACGATTGGTAGTTTTAAATTTTACGTGGCCCCCTCAATTGCTTATAACCTCAACTTTTACATGGTATAGACTAGATTTTATAGTCGCGCTACGCTCAATTCTGTATTAATAATTAGTTTACATTTTACAATAATTGTAAGTTATCTGAATAGAAATTAAATAAATATTTTCTGTGAAAATGTATTTAAAATTTGATTTTCTGTTTTTTTTTTAATTTTTTGTTTGTTTATCAAATTATTCCTTTTAAAATAATTAGTTCTTAGCTATTTATTGTTTGAAAATTGACAAATATAAAGTATATTTATAAATGTATTTATAATGTTTATAATTTATATTTTTTATCTTTTAAATATTTATGTAAATTTTTCGATGCATAGAAACTGGTAATACGTTATTGTAAATATATTTATAATATTTTTACCTATTTTGTTGCTCACTTAATATAACTGCACGTATAGTGTTTTATCATACATTTTAACGAGACATTCAAGTTACCTATCATGATGCTTGATTATTCCAGATAAAATTTATGATTAGAAATTTTCAATACACTGATGAATTCATATTGTGAAGGATAATATGTATGTTTAAAGTTACATATAATAATTATGCATTTTAACTATCTTTTTATTTGATAAAAGTATTAGCATCTCAATATATTATATTATCATACTGATAATACATATTAAACATTCTTCCTATTGTTTTTAAATTGCTGTTCGTACTCTGATCTATTATTGGTATTCTATAATCTAAAATTGATCCAACTTATTAACGTGCGTATTTAGACATTTTATTACTAAATTATTTATTATAACAATTATTCGCTAAAAATATTTATCTAATAAAACTCGTTTGAGATCATTTTAGTTTTATGTATTATATGAAGTCCATAATTTTTATTGGTGAATCGGGTTATATATCTTTTAGAAGTTATCATTTTGTTTGATTTATCTTAATAACCTTAATGTTTGAATAGATCTTGTAAAATAAGTTTTCCTATGTTGGTTGACAATATTTGATATCTATTTATTTTTTGTTTACAATATATTTTTTTTTGAAATCTTGATATTTTTAAATTCTGTGCGTAGATTTTTAATATTATTTATTTTCAAATTTTGAATTATATGTATTTAAATTTTACAGCTTTTGTCATTAAAGTTTGTATTTTTTAAAAAATATTTATATGTTAAATTTCAAAAGTAGTATCTAAAGAGTTTTTAGTTACTTTAACTTTATGGCATTCTATTATTTTGAAAAGTAAATATTTTGGATTTTTATTTTGTTTTAGAATAAGGTAAATTTTTGTAATAAGCTGTCATATTTTGACTGGTGGTATTAAATCTGTTGACAATTATATGTAGTTTTCAATATTATGTAGCTTAAAATTTTAATATATTGAATACTCATACCTTTGATTTTTATTTTTATTAATTTTAAAATATTATTATTTTATGATAATTTTCAAGTTAGTATATATATCCATTTAGTTTCTTAAAAGTAAGTTTTATTATTTTTGTTCAGCAAAATTATATGGAATTATTTTTCATTTTGAAAGAATTGTTTCTAGAACTTTTCAAATAATAGAAAATTATAAAAAATTGCACTGATTTTAAATTTGAAAATTTTGACAATTTAGAAAATAGTAAATACTTTTTAGTGTTTTGATATTTTGAAATTTTGACATTTTAGAAAAAATAAAATTTTGTAATAATAAGTCATTTTTTGGTTAGTGGTTTTAAATCTGATGTAGACAATCCAGGTTTATAACCACAGTTTTTGTATATAATAAATTATTTAATGATATCACTACAAGAAATATGTCCATTGTTAGCGCGGGTTTTATGCTATGTTAGAGGTTTGATAGCGTTTTACCAAATGCTATGTATGCGGCAGCAATCATAGGTACCCCTTCTACGATACCATTTTCGTAACGCTACAAAAAATAGAGATACAATAGCAATATTTGAATGTTATTATTAAATTAAATAATAGTTCATATTTCGTGCCATGATAGGTCATTCTAAAATAAATAAATAAACTAAATTAAAATAATTAAAATTGAACCCATTTTTTATAATTAAAAATAAAATAAAATATTTTGATAAATAAATTTCGGTTTACAAAACTAAACCAGAAAAATAAAAAATAAAGTAAACCACAACGGTTTATCCAATTCGGTTTACACTAAACCGGAAAACCCTTAAAAAAAAAACTCCAGCCGCCCTTCTCCATGTGCGCTTCTTCCATGTGTGCCTCCTCAACCAGTGCGCCTGGCCTTCTCCATCCTTGACCGGAGACGCCGTCGTCTCTGCTTCCAGCCTCAGGGTCTCCCCCACTACAGCTTCCGTGCGCCTCCTTCGACGCAGCTGCCGCCTCGCCTCCTTCATGAGCCTTGTGCCTCCTCCTCTTCCAGCCTTGACCGGAGACGTCTTCATCTGCAGCTTCCGTGCCTCCTCCCAGATTCGTATGCCTATTTACGTTTGTTTGAGACCTCTGTCGTCGTCATCTCCAGTCTCACCAGCGTCATCTCCATTCACGAATCTAGATCTGAAAAAAATGTGAAACAAAAATCTTTGAGATTTGAGAAGGTAAAAGAGTAATGGTAGTGGTAGAGGAAGAAGGAGAAGGAGGATGCGATTGAGGCAGAAGTAGTGGTGGTAGTGTAGAAGATGGTCACTTGTGGTTGAGGAACAAGGAGGAGGAGGATGCGATTGTGGTCCGCGAAGGTGGAGAACAAGGAGGAGGAGGTGGCGGATGTGATGGTGGCTTCGGGCGGAGGTGACAGTGATAATGGTTTGTGTTTGTAGAATGAGGATTGCTATGGTGAAGAAAGAAGAAGAGTAGAATGATGAAATGAAATCTCAATAGAGAGAGGAGCAGAGAGAAACGTGAGAGTGAGAGGAAGACCAAAAGAAAATGATTGGACAAGGAGCAAATTGAATTACATCCATTGGATCAAAATAATCAATGGTTAAAAATAGCTATCTTTGTCATCAGATATTAACCAATCTCAACATTTCACTTTATCATATTATTTGTATATTGAAATGATTAAAGAAGAGGAGGAAAATAAAAAGAATTGACTATTTAGTGGCCGTACGATTTTTCATATCAACGGTGGATGACTAATCAAAGCCAATCCTTCCCTTTGTGCTTTGACCAATCAGAAGCAAGCTTTCTATTTTTATCCTGTTTTAAATATTTTGTTACTTTTGTTAGTAAGAGTTAGAAAATAATTAGGGTTAGAATATATGAGATTTGAAATTTAAAATAAATTTATTGTTTTATGATATAAGATTTAGAAATAAAGTTTAGTGTTTTATGATAAAAGGTTTGAAGTGTTTGGTTTAGGGTTTGAATTTGGGGTATAAGGCTTGAAAGTTTTAAATATTAAGTTTGAATGTTAATTTTACATATACTACAGCAATAAGATTTGGGTATTTAAAAATTAGAGTTCTAAGGTTTTTAGTATGCATTTAAGGTATATGATTTAGGGTATGTTTTGGATTCATAGTTTAAGGTAGGAATTTAAGATATGAAACATAGGGTTTGAAGTGTATTTGGGGAATAAAGTGTGGAGTTTAGATATACGGTTTAGAATTTTTTTTTTAGTTTTGGGGTTATAAATGTTAAAATGAATTTAAAGTTATAAAATTAATTAAAGAATTTTGAAAATTACAAATTGTGTTCAGATATAAAAGAGTTTAATTGAAGTCTTTATATTTGTGTTTAGGAAATTAAAGTTTAAGATAAAAATATTAGATTTTGAATTTAATTTTAAGATTTGAAGTTATAATATGAAAAAGTTAGAGTTTTAAGGGTTTAAAACTATGTTTAGGGTTTAGGGTTCACATAGCTTTTCTTAGCGTTAGAAAAATGCTATTATACGTTTTTGATAGTGATACTGAAGCCGCTTAAATATTATTTTTGGCGCTTAAGTATAACTTTTCGCTAAGTATTGGCGGGATCAGTAACTTTATCTTTCCAGTCAATTAATTTTTAAAATAGCACTAATTAAGTGCTATTTTATTTTTCACTCTATGATAGCGCTTATCTAATGCTATTATAGAGTACAAAAATTGTAACCTCATCTACGACAGCAGTTCAGTAAAACGTGCTATAACAATGTGCTATCAATGTGAACTTTTTTTGTAGTGTATGATGAAATTTTGACAATTATTTATAAGAACAATAATACTTTATGTAATTTAAATGCTATTATGAAGTTTCTTATTTTATACATTGAAAAAGTTTAAAATTTTATTTAGTTTAACCTTTTTAACATTAATTTACCATTTTATTTTTGTATAAAATGTACTTTAGATTTATATACAAAATTGCTACTGTAATACTTTTATTATTACTCTTTTGCTTTGAACTTTCTATTTATTATAAAATTTAGTATTTATAATTAACTTGTAAAGTTTTAATTATTTTTATTAGTTTACTTATATATAATATAATAATTTCGTTTTTTGTTCTTTTTAACATATTAACATTTTTAAAATAATAAATTATAATAATTAATTGTCATATTTTGATTGATTGTTTTAAATCTTATGTGAACACCCTTAATGAATTATAGCCTCAAATTTCATATATAAAGTCTATTATTGAAAATTTTGGCATTTTAGAAACATATTTTTTCTTTACAATTTGACATGTTTTGATTGATGGTTTTAAATCTGATATAGACAATCTAAATGGCTTATAACATCATAATTACTTATAATCACACTAATAATCTATGTAATTTAAATGATATTAGAATTTCTTTTATCTTTATAAATTGCAAATGTTTTCAGATGTTTACAGTGATTTACTATTTTATTTTGGCCTAATCACACTAATAATCTACTTATATTTGTCTATAAAATTGTAGTCTTTAGTTTGTTTACCATTTATTATCTATCTATTATATATACAGTAAAACATCTATAAATTAATATCCGATAAATTAACAATCTATAAGTTAATAAATTTTTCTGGTTCCAACACTGACCGGTTCAAAATTCGACACAAATCGATAAAATAATACGATAATATTTTTTTTTGGAAAGTCAATGTAAATATATGGGAAAATTGTCATTTAAATCACGAACTTTCAAATTTGGTTGAAAAAAAGCATGAACTTTCTCTTAGACCATTTAAAGCCCCAACTTAGTTTGACTAGCCATTTTAAACATCAATTTAATTTGACTAAACCATATTAAACACCACATTAACTCGGGTAACGGAATGATTAAACGGAGTTAATGGCCGTCTCCAATCTCCGTTAAGTTCAAAACGACATCGTTTTAAAATCTTTCGAAAAATAACAACTGGGTAGAATCGAACCCGTGACCAATGACACAGTCGTTGGAAGGCTAAACCACTAGACTACTTGCATTTTACTTAACTTGAGTGACAAGTAAAAGTTATTATTATGTAACCTCTAAATCATCTTCTTCCACCCTAAATCTATAAATGATTTTATAAATATTAAAACTTGTAAATAGCTTATTAAATATTAAGTTTTATTTATAAGTATTATTAAAAATAGTTCTTGTAAATAACTATATGATAATAAATGATTTTAATTATATTTTTAATTACTAGCAATACTAAATGATTTTTAATTATAATTTTTAATTATAATTTATAATAGTACTAAAAGATATTTAACGAAAAAGAAAAATCATAATTAAAAATCATTTTGTATTATTAGTAATTAAAAATTATAATTAAAAATCATTTAGTATTACTAGTAACTAAACAATTTAGTTAATTATTATTATAAATCGGACAAGTTATTATTAATTATAATTTTTAATAATACTAAAATATTTTTAATTAAAAATCATAATTAAAAATAATTTTGTATTATTATTAATTAAAAATAATTTAGTATCATTTAGTTATTTATAAGTAGTATTTTTAATATACTTATAAATGAAACTTAATATTATAAATATCTTGATAATTATTATAAGTTTCAATATTTTTAATAATACTCACAAAATTTTGAATAATTAATAAGCTATTTACAAGTTTTAATATTTAAAAAATCATTTAAAGATTTATGGTTTAAGAAGATTATTTGAAGGTTTCATAATAATAACTATTAGTAGTCAATCAAGTTAAAAATAATGCAAGTGGTCTATTGGTTTAGCCTTCCAACGACTATGTCCTTGGTCACGGGTTCGATTCCACCCAGATAGGATTTTTGAAATGTTTTGGACTTAACGGAGATTAGAGATGGTCATTAACTCCGTTTAATCATTACATTACCCGAGTTAACGTGGTGTTTAATATGGTTTAGTCAAATTAAATTGATGTTTAAAATGGCTAAGTCAAAATAAGTTGGTGCTTTAAATGGTCCAAAGGAAAATTCATGCTTTTTTCAACCAAATTTGAAAGTTCATGATTTAAATGACAATGATTTACTTTAACTGTTTTAAAAGTTCATTCTTTTATCTTTATAAAATGCAAATGTTTTCAGATGTTATTGTTACTTTAACTGTTTTTACAGTGATTTATTATTTTATTTTGGCCTAATCACACTAATAATCTACTTATGTTTGTCTATAAAATTGTAGTCTTTAGTTTGTTTACCATTTATTATCTATCTATTATATATACAGTAAAACATATATAAATTAATATCCGATAAATTAACAATCTATCAGTTAAAAAAATTTTCTGGTTCCAACACTGACCGGTTCAAAATTCGACACAAATCGATAAAATAATACGATAATATTTTTTTTTGGAAAGTCAATGTAAATATATGGTCCCATTAAAATTAGAAAATAATAATTTATATGTATACATATTTTATATAAGTAAGAAATGATTCTTATATTATTTATTTTATATTCACAATGGAATTATATTTATATCTCTTAACATTTAATATATGTTTGATGA
Organism: Raphanus sativus; assembly: GCF_000801105.2. Lineage (NCBI taxonomy): Eukaryota > Viridiplantae > Streptophyta > Magnoliopsida > Brassicales > Brassicaceae > Raphanus > Raphanus sativus. Next base: position 24,511,538 of record NC_079514.1, on the reverse strand, counting down.
GGTTCCTTAAAATTATATCTAAAACCACATTTAAGTTATATGCAATATATATTATTGATATACCATGAATTTGATCCGATTTTAACCATGGTATATAAGAGTTTTAGGATATATTTAACGCATTTTGGACTCTAGATAGCATATGTACAGGTTCATGAGCAATTGGAGGAAAGATTGCGATTTTGAAGCATTTTGGAGCACTTTAGAGATTTCACCCGAGATGATATCGACCACTCGAGGTCGACACGGAGCGAGAGATATCGATCGATACACACTCAGTGATATCGATCGACAATAAACACTCAGAATCCCAGTTTGGTCACAGCCGACTTGAAGCCCAAGATTCCATCCATTTACCAAGATACTCCTGACGAGTTTAAACCTAATATTTTTTATTTATGTCTTGCCTAAGTGTTAGGAGGCAGACACGGTTTTTACATCACAATTTTAGACAGATTTTTACACAAAAGTTGTAAGAGAGAGAGAAAGTTACTATTGGGAGCTTTCTTGAACACCATTGTTTCTATTCATCTATCTATTCTATGCAGTTTTATTTAATTGTTATGATATTTTACTTAGCTATGTCTGAGTAAACACCTTTGTTAGATTTAGGATTCAAATAGATTTTGAGGGATTAGCCCCAAATATGAATACTTGAGTTGTGATATTCATCTTAGAATATTGTTCTTAATGCTTGTATAGGAATAGCTAACCTATACATGATGACAGTTGACATTATCCTTGGATCTATCTTCTCTGAGCTAGGATTTGCTAGGCGCAAGCGACAGCATGGTCTAGCAAACTCCTAGTGAACTGTTATTAACCCGCACTTAAAGCTTACTAGAGACACATCGATCGATTCTCTTATAGAGATATCGATCGATTGACGCAAGTTTATGTCGATCGATATGTTTGATAGAACATCGATCGATGCCTTCCTGATTATGACCTGCACATGTAGTGAATCATTGGATCTAGTAATAGATAACCCAGAAAACGACATTGAAACGATTATTGTTACCGCTGGGTTCTTTAATATCATGCAAGCATCTCACATAAACATTCATACTATTATAATCATGATAACCTGAATAGAAATCCTAAGTCTAACGCCTTCATCATAGCTGTTAAACCCAAATCAATCAATTGAGAAATTGTCTTGTTCACCAGTTTTAAGTTTACTTGCTATTTACTCATTTGGAATCTTCAACTTAGCTTAGTTACAATAAGATCTAGTGTTCCCTAGCTCCCTTTGGATTTGATCCCTAAGTACTACAACCTGACCTCTTTTGATGAGAGTAAGGTTGCTCTAGGGTAATTTGAGCACGTAACAAATTTGGCGCCGTTGCCGGGGAGCTTTGATCGCCATTAGATTTTATTTAAGTCTAGGTTTCCCTACTTTACTACTTGAGACTGATAAAAATTTTCTTTTCTTGACTTTTCAGGTGCATGCCTAGCATAACCAGAAGCAACAAGAACAAAGAACTATTGTCTACTGATCCAGCTGCTTTGGAACGCTCAATCCGCAAACAGAGTCCTTCTAAATCGATCGATACCACCGCTTGTGCATCGACTGATTTTCATCAACAACCGTCTACCGAGTTTCAGATACCATCGACCAATACTCGCTCACCAACATCGACCGATATCATACATCTGACATCGACCGATGCCCTTCCATCCACATCGACTGATAATTTTCAGTACCCATCGACCAACATCATTCATCCGACATCGACTGCTACCGCATACCGCATATCGATCGGTACTGAGCCACAGAACATGGTCGCAACTTTGATACTTATGCGAGACGACAAAGGTAACCTGCGTGACCAAGAAGGTCACCTGCGTAATGCAGCAGGTCCGAAGATTAATGATCAGGGGGCTGCAATCCTTGATCTAGAAGCTGAGGCTGCTGCAGCCGCTTCTCAAGCCGTAGAGGAAGCCATCTGAAACAGATCATTAGCTGACTACAACCGTCCAGATCAATACTATGCCAACAGATCTGCCATTCGTCCTGCAGACATATACAGAGGGCTGATTTTGAGGTGAAGCCTTAGTACTACACACTTTTAGGACATACACCCTACAGTTGGGCATCCAACGAGCATCCTATGGACAATCTATAGAGGTACGAAGATCTCATATCTGCTATCAAAGCCAATGGAGTCCCAGCTGACTACCTACTTTGCAAGCTCTTCAAGTACTGTCTTACTAGAGAAGCTTTGCAATGGCTTAAGCAACTACCACCAGGATCTCTTACATCCTGGGATGATATCAAGAACGCATTCTTGATTAATTTCTTTGATGAGGTGCGTGTAGAGGATTTAAGGACCAAAATTGCTACATTCATGCAGAAGCCTACAGAGCCTTTCAGACATTGTTGGGTTCGCTTCAAGTCTTATCAGAGAGATTGTCAACACCACATATTCAACGAAGTGCAGCTGCTCAGCACTTTCTTCAGAGGTTTAGATCTGACCTATCAGACAGCTCTAGACACGGCTAGTGAAAGAAACTTCAACACCAGGAACCCAGAAGAGGCTGTGAGACTTATTGAAAACTTGGCAACTAGCAACTAGCAACAGCACCAAGAACACTGATTACGAGAGAAAAAAATCGGCCAATGCCCTTGGGAAGGAGCAGATGGGCAATGTGAGAGTCAAATTGGACAGTTTCAACAAGCTTCTTAGGAAGCAGGTTAGCTTTGCAGAAGATGTAGAAGCTATAGAGACTAATGAGGAGAGATATTAAGAGGAAGAAGTGAATTACAATGGAGGAACAAGATTTCAGAGGTATGGAAACCATAGTGGAAACATGAACTTCTATGTCAACAGTCAGAGAAGCAACTACGATCAGAATTCACAATATCATAAACCCTTCAGCAACAGCAACTACAGCAACGACAATAATCTCAAAAATTCTTTCTATCAGAATCCACCACCATCTACTCAGGAAAGCAAAATTGAAGCAATGTTTGATTCAGTTCTAAAGGGTCATCACAAGCTTACTGTGGATTTCAATGGAAAGATAGATGCTGCATACAATAGCCTGAATGCAAAGTTTGACACCTTGAGCACTCATGTGAAGAAGTTAGAGACAGAGGTGATTCAAACAAGAGAGGCTATTAGGAGGCAAAAAGCCTTAATCAAATGGAGAGAGGAAGAGATCATGAGACACCATGTGAATGCCATCACAGTAGATGATTTCTGGCAAGTGGATAAGCATGAGAAACTTCAAGAAGGGGACTTTGAAATAGAGAGCTCCATAAGTATCTGTAGTTCTCACTGGTATCGACCGACACCAGACGATAGTCATCGATCGACATGGGATGATGACTATCGATCGATGTTTGAATCACCACATCGATCGACATAGTTCACGAGGTCTACACTGCTACGAGCAAATCAGTCCAGATTATGACTCACGCGGAGTTTGCAGCTAGACACCCTCACCCACTCCCCCCTTTCAGCGATCGATCTCAAGAGGAAGAAATCAATCGACAGACCGAGACCCGCATCAATCGACATGATCAACCTGACATTGATCGATATGCACCCACAACATGCCGAGTGTGGTTACCAAAGATAGATGTAACCCTACTTAATGCACTCAGGCCCCGACCCAAACCTACAGAGAACCCACCAGAAGAGATTGAGGATACATTAGAGCCTATGAAGATAGAAAATGAAAGTGCAAAGAGAACCTTAAGGAAAAGGAAAGAGAAGGTTCTCAAGCACTATAAAAGAAAGTCTAATGCAAAGGAGTTGAAAAACTTCAAGAAGAGAGTTCTAAGGATCCCAGCAGAGAGACCGTTTGAAGAAGCATACTTCACACACAGATTGTGGATGTTCTTCAGAAAAACAAGGGTGACAGAAGCTGATATTGAGAGGATGTTTCATCAGATCAGAGAGGAGATGAAAAAGAGGATCAAATTGAAGAAGAGCGACCCTGAAGAATTCATAATTTCATGCCTAGTGCAAGGTATTTAATTCCCACATGCATTGTGTGATACATGAGCATCAGTGAGCATCCTACCTAAGGTTATGACAGACCAACTAGGTCTAAAGGTAGAACCTTCCAAAGAATCATTCTACTTTGTGGATTGTTCTAGAAGGAACTCATGAGGAATCATTAGAGACCTTGAGATGCAGATTGGTAATGTCCTAATTCTAATTGACTTTCATGTCCTAGACACTAAGTTAAATTGGAATTCTTCTCTACTACTTGGAAGAGCACTCTTAGCTACTGTGGGAGCCGTTTGCAACTTTCTGACCAACCAGATGTGTTTGACACTCATCAAACGGAAGATTCACTATGATTCAGTCAAAGTTGTCAAGCCACAGACGTCCCTCAAAGAGCCTACAGATGATCCAAAACTCGTAGCAACATGATACTGTGCAGACGAGTATGAGACAGAATACTCGGAATCGATTGACACCCACATGGAGACATTGATCGATACCATTGATCATTCATTCATCGATCGACCAATCAGTCATCACATCGATCGATACGAGCGACAGTTTTCACTCCACATCAAATGATAGTACACCTATGTACGAAGTGGATTATTTTCCAGGTGACTATTCAAATTGGAGTTGGAAAGAAGACGACTACCAGCCTACATTCGCAGTGGAAACAAGAGATGATGAATATGATGTTGAATACTCATTCCATCGCAGAGAAGAAGAGTATGATGAGGATCACAACATAGATATACCATATTCATTCCATCGCACGGATGAAGAGCCTACCTAATATGGTTCCCACCCATTCATCCCAACAAGACCACATTCAGCACCCTACTAGGAAGGGACCAATCTCAATTCGATCTCTAGAGCAAACAAAGGCAAATCGATAGACACCAGCTACTATGCATCGATCGATACAACATATTCAAAGGAAAGAGATGATTGGCCAGCACACTGCTATCCAATCTTTTCCTTAGAAGCTACTACACCTTCCCAACTTGTGAAAGAGTTCAATGGGAACCACGAGGAGAAAAGAGCCGTAGAGCATCAAGGAGCTCTCACTGAAGATGGATCTCCATTACATGGAACCATACTACCAGAATTGATCGACGCTAGACCTTCTACATCGATCGTTATCCGTTCAACACGAGGGGAGCGTACACAAGAATCGATCGATACACAGCACAACACATCAATCGATACGAGTCAAACCGACATTGAGAAAAATGGAAATCTCAAAATTGGAAATTTGGTTGGTGATTACTACTATAAAAGGAGTCACGGGGTAGAATCAATATCACAAACCCTAGAAGCAGACAAGATGCATCAGCCACCTTCCAACCCTAAGCTATATGGAGAACACTTCACTTGCAATCTTCGCCATCGACAACACAACACGAAATCGATCGATGTGCATTCCTCAGCATCGATCGATACTCAACCCTTACCGTCCGACCTACATAATGATAATAAGTTAGATTATGGATATCTAACACCTGATGAGTTTGGTATTTTCAGGGATCCAGAAGGCAAAGAACGAGCTAGAAAAGAGTTTACCCAAGCTACACCATCAGCTCCTTACAGCAGAGAAGAGATGGACAACAAGCTCACAAAAGCCCACATCATGGAAGTAGACTCACTTAATGATTTCAAGTGGAGGCTCGACAGTGTCTACCATCCACTCAATGACAAGGTTACATGGTTGACCAAGTCTATGGAGTTCCTTGCAGATGACATTAACATCATAATGAAGCAGAAATTCTATGGAGAAACTCCAGCATGGAAAGCATGGATACCTATGCCATCGACATTGGCCGATGACAGATGGATACCGTCGACCGACATGCTATGCATGCCATCGACCGACGTACCACACAACACATCGACCGATACCAGCTTCAGGAAATTGATCGATATATGCTTTACAATATTGGAAGACAAGTTACATTCTTTTTAAGAAAGAATTGGTAGCTCCTACTACCCTATGAGTGATGATATGGATGCACTAGCCACACGAATGGATGCTTTTCAGCAGGAGACGGACATGATTCAGAGACAACTCGATTTTCACCAGAAGACGTCTCCATCGATCGATACACGGACTCGTACATCGATCGATAATCAGCAAGCAACAAACGAGATTCAACATGCATCGATCGGCAGAAACAATGTAGCATCGATCGGCGACAAGAATCCAGCACCATACACTTCTATCAGAGAGGAGATATTCAACAGAATCAAGATGGACAACCAATGGGAAGAAGATGCTCTAAAGAAGAAACTTAATGTATTCTATTGCAGCCTCGACAACAACCTTAACTGGGCAACCAAGAGAGGTGAATTATTGCAAAAAGAATTGGATTTTCTTCGCAATAAGAAGGAGAAGCAGCATAAGCAACCTCCATCGATTGACACCGATAATAACACATCGATCGATATGGATACAAACCGGAACAATGGATGGAATACTGAATTCCATTACAAGCCAAAGTATGGAGTTAGAGCTTATGATACCTATCAGAGAAAGAAGAGAAGCTGGACAGATACATCAGAGGATCTATACGCTCAACAAGGAGAAGCTACCTACACCAAGGAAGAAGTTGAAAAGATGATAGATGAGATCTATGAAGCCTCAAGATATTCAGAAGATGAATACTACAAGAAGTTTGATGACATCTACTTTCCCTTCGACAGCAGCATCAATACTTTGCACTCATGGACAGAGGGGATGTACAAGGAGATCAAGGCTATTCAAAGACAACTTGCAACTCACCCTTCACCATCCAAATCGACCGACATGCGAACACTTGCATCGATCGGCGAGGACACTACGACATCGATCGACATCGAAGCAACAACATCGATCGATACTGATACACCATCCATCCGACAAAAGCTTTCACCAACACTAAGCCATTCAACCTCCAAAGTCAAGCTAAATGACTATAACAAAGCGCTCAGTGGGAGGTAACCCACTATTAGGTAATACTACTTATTATTATTCATTACTAGTATTTATTTTTTGTCTTTATATTTATGCAGGGTTTATAAAAAAAAGATCCGAGTAGACGTTTTCCATCTCTATCGACCGGCGCGACCAAGTCAACATCGATCGACGACACTACAAAGCCATCGACCGACACGCATTCAACTAATCGATCGATACGGTATCGGTCAGGTATAACGTTCTAACTTGTTCAATTTCGCATTTATATTATATAGTTTTATAAACTCCGACTGTTTTTACACTGGGGACAGTGTAATTTAAGTCTGAGGGGATTACTAATGATTATCTATTATTATGGGTCTTATATAAAATGTTTTCAAAAAAATTTTATTGAGTCAAGAAGGAGACAATGATCTAGTTTGATTTATTACTTGTCATTTAACCACTTTCTAGACCAATCTTAGATTTACTGATTACAGAAGTACGATAGATACTAAAGTGGATCAATCTGTAAACTATATTTGCACTTACTGAGAGTGTTTGAAGGAACCAAAGCTGACCTCCAACCTAATATTGACTTGAATTGTTTGTCTTGGGGCTTGGCATACATGGGATCGGATTCTTCAAACAAGTCTGGAAGGTAAAGCCTTGTGTAGATATATATCTCTCTATTTCGAAATTTTAGATTAGATAGTTTTCTATATAAGATAAAAAATAACATAAAAAACAAAAAAAGAAAAAGAAAAAAATATAGATATATATATATATATATAGCTAATATTTACGAAAAGAATTCGGAGATGACTTGATGGCAACAACCATTAAGGCTTGATTCATAAGAATTCTATAAGTAAAGGATTTGAACAGGACTTGATTGCTACAACCATTAAGGCTTGCTTCATAAAAATCCTAGGATATAGGTCAAAAAGAAGTGAACAGGATTTGGTTGCTAAAACTATTAAAGCTTTATTCATGAAAGTCTGTCCAATCTTGGTTAATGAATCTGCAATGCAGTAGACTTGAACTGAGAGAGAAAGGAAATGAACTTCTTTTTACCTGCAGGTCTAGATATTTGTTTGAGCATCCTTGCATCCTGTGATCGATACTCCTAAGGTAAAGCCTTCACTTTTATTTTATGCAAGAAATGAGATTAGTAGAGGGGACTGTCAAACATGATTGGTTGAGTTGTTGACTAGGAGAACTTGGTTGCTATACTAGGATATGGTATAATGTACTTTTGGAGTTAAGATGACTATGACTAGTCTTGCACTACGAGGAAGATATGACTGAGATTCTAAAACTTTTTGAGTCCATGCCGTTTTCAAAACCTTTTCCAGAGAGACTACCAGTTGGTTTTGCTTGAGGACAAGCAAAAGGGTAAGTTTGGGGGAGTTGATAAACCATGAATTTGACCCGATTTTAGCCATGTGATATATGGTGTTTTTCACATCATTGTGTATATGTTTTTCACTTGGTTTATGTCTCTAACCCGTGTCAGTCTAGTCCTTTTTGATCCTTTGCAGGTCTGGAGTTGGTAGAAGAGTGAAGAGAAGGTGCATGAAGAAAAGATGTCCTTTTGGAGTAATCATGCGGAGAACACCTAAGGAGAACAGTCCCGATATTGTTCTCATGCGGAACAGCCAAGCGGAGCGGTGTGGGAACCGAAATTCGCACCGTCAATATTTCGTATAAATAAGGAAACTAGGAAAACCCTAATTTCCCAGAAGGTCCCGGAATTCTGAGAAACCACACGTCAAGCAATCAGAACACGACAATAACGGAAAATAAAAATAAAAATCGTAAAAAGAGAGAAAGAAGGATTTTATTCCGAATCTGCGTATGAGCGTGACAACAACAGGACAACGTGCTTCGGCTACGAGAGCTGTCGGCGAGATCCTAGTTCTAATACCCGAAGGTGGCTAAACCTAGTTGAGTCGCAGCTCGAAAAATTAAAACGGAAAGTTGCCTAAATTGCTCTAAGTGCTAAGTTGCTCTGGAAAAAGTGATGCCTCTATGCCTCTCGCCTTGAACCCCTTATATACTCCCTCCAAGGTCGGTTTACGCTTCCCCCTTTTGCCCTTAAGCCGTCATAGTCGAAAAAATGGGAATATTCCATTTTTCCGATCTTCATGATTATCTGCGGAAAGTTTCCATTTTTTCCGCGGAAACTGATGCTTATCCTCCAAGCATAAACCGTCATAAGGTTTATGGGTTTTTAAGAAATCGTAAGTGGGCCTCGAATCAAGTTTAGGACCTCCTTGGGCCGTGTTTTTGATTTGAGACGTTTTTACGATTTCTCCGATAAGGTTAAGTTTCTGCGGTTTTTATCGTAAACCAAATGGACGATTCCATTTAATCGAGAGATCAAGAAACGGATAGTCGCGAGTTGCGGAGAACGGCTATACGGATAGTCGAGAATGCATAGTTTTACGTCGTATCGTCGTTTCGGAAGACTTCGGACGTTTCGGAGAATGATCGATACACGAACGCTCGATCGCTATAGCGACCGAACTTTGTCCGCAGCTCGGTCGCTATAGCGACCGAGATCTGTTCGGAGCTCGGTCGCTATAGCGACCGAGCGTGGTCTCGTGATCGCTATAGCAGCCGAGCTCTTATCCGTGACCCGATCGCCATCGTGATCGGGTTGGTGCCGTGGTCTGAGGTCCGTTATCCAAGTGTTTGAACCTATCGCAAAGCTACGATTCTCTTAGGATGCTTGTTTGCGGAGGTTTGGTCCTTTGATAACAAAGTTCCGTTTGACTTTAAGAAATTGTTACTTTCTTAAATCGTTGATTTCTCAAGTCGTTGATTAAGAAATCGTTGATTTCTTAAGTCGTTGATTAAGAAATCGTTGTTTTTAAGAAATCGTTGATTTCTTAAATCGTTGATTAGGAAATCGTCGTTTTAAAGAATCGTTGTCTTAAAACAAGATTTTTCCGCAAAACCGTAAAAAATTCTTAAGTAAATAATTTTAAACAGAAATTTGGAAGCCAACTTTGCCTTATCCGATTTCGACCCAACAGTTAGCCCCCCAGTGCGGTAGAATCGTGGGTTGACGAGATTATGTCGTATGGTTTGGCGAGTTTATGCGAGTTTTTAGGCCAAGTTGGTATCCAAAAGTCCGAAATTGAATAGTAAATCCTGAAGTTTATTAAAGAGGGGGTAACTATTTCATTTTTACTCACCCATCTTTCATAAGACTTTCTTTGAAGAATCCTCTCATGAAAAGAAATTTTTTTCTGAGAAAGAAAATCCTTCACCAAAATGTCAAAGTTGTTTCGAAGCGGAAAGAAAACTTCTAAGAAAAAGACTCCCGTGACTTCTTCTCCCGATTGCAATCTGGATGAAGAGCTCCTCGTCCCGAAAGCCGAGTTCGAGCTCCCTCCGAATGCGGCTGAACGTGATGCGTATTGGAAAGCAAACAGTGATCGTATCAAACGTCCCGGAGAAGAAAAATTTCTGATTTTGCGATCTCGGAAACTGGGGGCCCACCTACCGAGCAAGACCACCGATCTTATCCTCGAGACGCTTCGGAAGTTTGCCGGTGTCCCGGACGCGGTTGAGTTCCGGATTCCTAAGGTCGGAGAAAGCGCCGACCATCCCCCAGAAGGCTACTTCACGTGCTACGAGGTCGTTTTGACGCGCTGCCGTCTTTGGTTTCCGATTCCTGAGATTATTGTCCGTGTACTGGACCATTTTCAGGTTTCGTTAAACCAGCTGAGCCCTACGAGTTTCGAGATCCTTATCGGTCTCGTGATTCTGAGTTACGAGCGCGGCCTATCCCTCACTACCGAACATTTTGAGGCACTTCTGCGGGTGCAATACAACAAGGAGTCTGCCTCCTGGCGACTGACTCCTCGTACCATAATGCTGGTAGTAAGGGGAACTGTTTCCAATTTTAACAATTGGAGACAATTTTTCTTCTACGTCCGACTTAACGCTGCGTCCGTCGCGGAGGAGTTTATTCCGATGTTCCGGACGGTTCCAAATCCCCTTTCGTACATCAGTGTGGTCCATCCATGGCCTAGTGGCATTATGGAGGTGAGAGACGCGCTTAGGAGCGGCGATCATTGGTGGACCAGTTTTACCCGTCGGAGGGTTCGGAAGGCGATCCGAATGGTTCACTCCTATTTTGAGGCGGAAGGTGATATAGATTTTGCTCCCGTCGAACACCTCCCGGAACGTGTCCCGGCGGAATACGTCCCGGTTGAGAGATCGCCTGGGTTGCCGTCTAAGGATAAAGACATCGAGGTCGAGGATCACGACTTTCCCGTTGACGATTCTCCTCTCCCGGGATGGGATCCGTCTCTTGGCTTTGGTGATGGGAGTGGTTCGAGTGATGCGCCAATGCCCAATTTTGATGACTTCTTTTCTGGTCTTCCTGATCATCCTAATCCGTCCCCCTTTGTGGAAGAAACGGAGAGGCCTAAAGTACTGGCGGAGACTTCTCGCGTGGTAAACGGGGTCAGTCTTTACTTCTTCTTGTATTTTCCTTATTATTCGATCGTATTTTTTATCTTTGTAAAAAATAAAAGTTTTGTTTCACGAATTTTGCAGGCGATGAACAATCTCGGCTCAACGTTGGTGGATAGCTAGAGAGAGTCGAGGATTTGGCGCTTCAAAGCGGAGAAGAACGCAAATGATTTGGCGTGACTCCAGGAGGAGACCTTAGAACAGAATTTAAGGGCGGAGGCCGACCATGCTAGAGCGATTCGCCGAGCGACGAGGCAGGCCAAGCGGGAGATGGCCACCGAGATGCAGAATCGGGCGACGCGATTCCAGGAGGAGTATTACAATCTCCGGGCGGCCGATGCTGCGGTAGGCGATTTTCGCGAGTGTCGCGGATCGGTTGGAGCTCTCACGAGGACTCAGCAGAGGGATTATGTTTACAAAGAGGAGTTAAGCCTTATGCAGGGCGGCATGAAGGACAACGTTCGCGCCGAGTCGCTTGTTCCCCCTATCGAGGAAAGGATCTGGGGACTCTGGGAGCCGATCCCAGTTTCTCCCGACACGGTGGAGGTTGCGATCAAAGCGGAGGGAGGTGATGATGAGGTGACTTATCCGACGGAGTTCGGAACTTCGTCGTTGGACGACTTTATCCTCTACTGAATTCATCGGGAAAATGTTGTTCCCTTATCTTTGAATTTCCGTGGCCAAGTGTGGCCGTTTTATCTGTTTATGCCGCGACCGTAGTAGGTTGCGTAATTTTATGTCTTTCGGAACTGGCCTTTTAAGGCTTCGAATCCCTGCCGCCTTTGTGCGGCTTTTATATAAATCATAAGTAAGTTTTCGGTGATTTACGTTTTATGATCTGATTTAAACTTTCGCCAAGTGTAGAGGGCAGAATGCGAGTAGTCATTTGGTATTCTAACTCTTAATTCGTCGCTTGGTCCGTATGCTACTTTTTAGCGAGCGTTTTAGGTGTAAGCGATAAGAGACATATTTTGGGATCTCGTATTTGATACTATCTCCGTGAGATGTTAAGTGCCAGCAAGACTGGGCTTAGGGCAAGACCTAGGTCTACTCTCAGCTTCAAGGCTATGCGATGACTGATCGGCTTCCGTTTTGCCTGTTTGTGATTTTGACCTGATTTGTACCGTTTTAAAATCCGCGAAGTGTTATCAGCTTATATGATTTGTCTAGGTACGAACCGAGCTACTTCCTTTGCGAAGTGCTGGACAAAATTTCGGTTTTCTTGTATAGCGCGCTATGGTATCCTGGTCGGATGTAAGAGGATCTTGTGAAAAGATCTGACTACGAATTTGTTTAAGTGAAACATTTCTGTGTTTGCCCGTCGGGGCCAATCGACGGGCTTGTTACTTTTTGATAAAATGTTTAAAGTCGCGGAAGGACTATTTTGATAAAAATTTTAAAGTCGTAGATGGACTATTTTGACGGATGATACGAACTAAATATCTTCAGTAAAACTGCGACGTCTCGCGTTTTCTTGAGGATACGTTTTTTGTTTTCCGGAGTGTTTATGTGTTAGGAATCAACAGATTGAGAAAGTGAATTTTATTGAAAAAGTTTCGAAAATTTCGAATACAAATGCGGTTTTTTTGTGTGGGAGTATACGAGTATACGCACCCACTCCCCCCCCTTTTTGGCGAGCGGGATAGCTGAACTCGCCGGGTTTCGACGAGCTGCCTACGTACCTCTTTCGAAGATCAAGCCATCTCGTAGTTCTGTTTATGCCGCGAGTGTGTTTACTCGTCGGTTGGTTTTTTGTTGACCGCTTTAGTCGCGGGGTCGACGTCCACCTCGGGATTTTCCTCTTCCCGCTGAGTTGTGACGTTGTCTTTGGAGTTGGGGATGGTTCCGATCTCCGTATCTGCTTCTGCGGGAGATGTCGCTGTGCCCTTTGTCGGGGCGTCCTCGGCGGAAGGCTGAGTTCGCTTGCGTTTAACCGTGAAGGTTATCGTGATCTGCCTTAACTTATGCTCTGCTAAGAAGCAAAGTCGCGACTGTTTTTGACAGCCCCAGATTGCGGCGACTCCAGTCCTGGTTGGGAATTTGACGCCCAAGTGATAGGTCGAGGGAACAGCTTTCATGGTGTTTAGCCATGGAGTTCCCATGATCGCTGATATATGGTGTTTTTCACATCATTGTATATATGTTTTCATTTGTTTCAAGTCACTAATTCGTGTCAGTCTAGTCCTTTTTGACCTTTTACAAGTCTGGAGTTAGTAGAAGAAAGAAGAGAAGGTGCCTGATGAAAAGAAGTCCTTTTGGAGCATTCCTGCGGAGAACACTCAAGAGAACAGTCCCGAGACTGTTCTCTCCCAAGCGGAACAAGCAGACGGAGTGATCCGGAGATTGTTCCAGACGAACATTAAAGCCCTGTTGCCCTAATCTCTTTTCTTCTGATTGGCGCCTCCATATAAAACGCCATCTATCTATTTTCTATTTTTTCTTACGCTAGTTTTTACAAGAGAACACTAAGTATTTGCGATCTGCAACTTGTAAGAGAGAAGAATCGATCCTCTCATAGAGAAGATCATCTGAACCCTATTGTTTCATACTCTGTTCTTATGCAATTTTATTCAGGATTTATGTCTTTGTTTATGTGCATCATGATCGAGTAGTGACCTTGCTCGCCTAGGGTTTTTAGGGTGTTGAGACATGAGCTAAACATAGATAAGCGATCCATAACTGTTCTTCATTCATACTGTTCTTACTGCTTTCATTAAACTGATCACTTGATGTTAGATCACTAGTTCATCGCCTAGTTAACCGCTTAGGATGATAACTTGACATGTATTGAATGAGCTTAGTATCCCTAATCAGCGAAAGTAGATATTAGGGTGGTAAGTGAACTGATCGGACCTGTCCTCTAAGGCTTGCAATCGATCCTCATCCCAACGACAGTTAGGTGGTGAGATCGATCTGCAAAGCGATCACTGCCACGACAGTGGAGTGTTCCAGCTGAGTGATCCGAGTTCTAGAAAGCACTTCATCACGCTTGAATAATTGTTTGGCTCCAATTCAACACCCAATGAAATACCCTAGGCTAGCTCTTGTTTAATTGAATCAATCTCGTGTTTATTTTGCTTGTTTACTATCGCCTATTTCAACCAAATCATATTCTCTTCTTAGCTTGATTCTAAAACTTATAGAACTAGAGTGTAGACTGGTCCTCTGGATTTGAATCTCAAGTACTACAATTGCAACTGTTAACTTGGCAGTAGCAAGGATTCATTTTTAGTGTATCAAGTTTTGGCGCCGTTGCCGGGGACCAGATTTTTTACCTCTAATTTTCGGTTTCATATCTAGTCTAAGATATCTAACTCGTGTTATTTTCTTTGTTTCAGCTGATGATCCAGGTGCATGACCAGTAGACATACTCGGAGCAACGCACAAGGACCATTGCATCAGCTTACCAACGAGGAACTAGCGAGATTGGAACGACAGAACCGTCAACAGCCGAGATCAACGAACACCAACATGGGTGATCATCTAGATGATCTCACTGCTGCGTTTGCACTCATGCAACAGCAGATGCTGCAGATGCAGCAGACGATCCAAGCGCAGCAAGCTGCTACCGAGCAAGCTGCTCTGAATGCTGCGAACCAGCAGAACCAACAGGAGGAAGTGGTCCAGATCGGCCAGAGAAACTTACTGCGTAATCTGCCTGCTACGCGATCTGCCATAACCCCTCCATCGTGCACTAGGCAAGACTTCGAGATCAAGCCAGCCTTGATAAGTCTAGTGCAAAGGAAGATCTTCAATGGGCTTCCTGCTGAGATACCGATGGACCACATCGAGCACTTTGAGAAGATGTGTGGTTTCACTAAGGCGAATGGAGTACCACCCGATTACATCAAGTGTACTCTGTTCCCTTTCTCTCTCGATGGGAAAGCTGCTCGCTGGCTTGATTCACTACCCACCGGATCACTCACCACTTGGGAACAAGTCCGAGAGGCTTTCTTAAGCCACTTTTACACGAAATCGAAGACGGCAGCTCTGAGACAGAAGATCGTGACCTTCAAACAGCTGGTGGACGAGCCGTTCTGCGATGCTTAGGAGCGATTCAATGTCTACCGCAGAGAGTGCCCACATCACGGTTTTGAGGAAGACTATCTGCTGGGAGTGTTCTACGATGGAGTAGGCTGGGAGTACAGGAACGCTTTGAACTCAGCCAGTAAGGGAGACTTCATGACTCAGTCTACTCAAGGTGCATTCGAGTTGATTGAGAACATGGCCTCAAGCTCAGCCGACAATAACCGCGAGACTGATCGCACTCAGAAGGTGAAGAGCATTGATAACAGCAAGATTGATGAGCTCTCTGCCAAGGTCGATCAGCTGATTAAGAGCAACCAGAACCAAGTCTTCATCATGGAAGAATCCCCACAGGATAAAGCTACCGCGGAAGGCACATCAGAGGCAGATCAGTCGGCTGAGGATCAGCATGAAGTGAGTTATGTGAATGGGCAAGGATGGCAGTTCAAGAACTATCACCCGAACCCTAACGTGAGGAACAATCCCCACCTGTTCAATGCCCCTAAACCAGACGATAAAGCTCAAGGAAACCAGGGTCAGAACAGTGGATACCAAAGGCCTTATGGCAACCAGGGAAGAACCTTTGTCCTTAACCCAGCTCAGAATGCCCAATTCCACAGCCAGAAACAGCCGGTTAATCAGCAAGCTGCACAACCGTCTCAGACTGCTCCGCATGATGACATGAAGAGCCTCGCCAATATGATGAGCCAACTGCTCCAAGGACAGCAGATCCAGGGGAAAGCACTGAACCAGGTCACAAACGACATCAACACCAGGATGAATCATATGTTCAATGACCTGAGTGTGAAGTATGACAATGTCTCAAGCCATATGAGACAGATGGATATTCAGATTGCTCAGACTGCCGAGAATGTAAAGAGACAACAAGGAACTCTCCCTGGAAAAACAGACAAGAACCCCAAAGAGTGCAATGCAGTAGGTTTGAGGGGTGGAAAGCAACTGCCTGATCTAGACCCCAGGAGATTCACATCGGCTGAGAAAGGGAAGCAGAAGGAGTCAGATCAGCCACCTAAGGCTGTACCCACAGATGAGGAAGATGCAGAACAACCTGCTGAGACTGTTCCGACTGAAGCAGAGCGACCCGCTGGGGTTGTTCCACCGACTGCAGCACCTTCTCCTGCTCGTCAGTATGTACCGAAAGTGCCTACCCTGTTCCAGCTAAGGCCACACGCAAGGATAAGGAAGAGATGAAGTGCAGGAAAATGCTGGAAGACCTAACTGTCAAACTCCCTCTGATGAGTGCGATCCAGATGATACCATCCATGCGTAGCTTTGTAAAGGGATTGATCTCTGGGAAGATATCTGATGACAGCGAGTTCATGATTGTCTCTAAGGAGTGCAGTGCGGTGCTCCAGAACAGAAGGATCAAGAAGTTGGGTGATCCGGGAAAATTTGTCCTCTCGGTTCAGATTGGGAGAACACTTTTCTCATGCTCACTGGTTGATCTAGGGTCAAGCATAAACCTTATGCCTTATACAGTGGCTAAGCGCCTTGGATACACGGACTTCAAGCCTACCAGGATGTCACTAGTGTTTGCTGATCGATCTGTGAAGTCTCCAGTTGGAATCCTCGAAGATCTTCAAGTTCTGGTTGGAAACACAATTGTTCCTGCCGATTTCGTTGTTCTGGAAGTCGAGGAAGACTCCAATGATCTCCTGATCCTAGGCAGACCATTCCTCTGCACTGTTGGAGCTATCATTGATGTCCGACAAGGGAAGATTGATCTCCACCTTGGAGATATTGTGATGAAGTTTGAGATGGATCAGATGCTCAAGAAGCCGATGCTGGATGGACAAACTTTCACTGTCCAAGAAGATGGTGATCCGCTAGAGCCGCATGAAGGAATGATCGAGGAGATTCTCACCGAGGATCCACTTGAACTCGCCTTAGTCAGAGCTGAAGCCGAGCAGAGCTTAGAGAGTGTTGATGCTGATGCCTATGCCAAATTCCTGGATTCAGCCAGGAGTATTGAGAGAATGGTGGCGAATCTAAGTCTGGGGGAGAACAGTGAGTCCAGCACAGCGACTGGAACAACCGCGCCTCAGAACCCGTCTGTTCCGGCAGCTCAGACCGATGACTCATGGAGCGAGCTGAAAGCTCCAAAGGTAGAGCTCAAATCCCTTCCCAAGGGACTCAGGTATGCATTTCTTGGACCCAACTCCACTTATCCTGTCATTGTGAATGCTGACCTGAACAATGCAGAGACTGCTCTGCTTTTGTGTGAGCTGAGAAAATATCGTAAGGCTTTGGGTTATTCTCTAACTGACATACCTGGCATTTCAACTGATATGTGCATGCATAGAATACACCTGGAAGATGAATCGATGACTTCTGTAGAACATCAGAGGAGGTTAAACCCAAATCTAAAAGATGTTGTAAAGAAAGAGATAATGAAACTTCTAGAAGCACGTGTGATCTATGCGATCTCTGATAGTAAGTGGGTTAGTCCTGTGCATGTAGTACCTAAGAAAGGTGGGATCACTGTGATAACCAATGAAAAGAATGAATTGATCCCCACTAGAACAGTTACTGGTCATCGCATGTGCATTGATTTTCGTAAGTTGAATGCTGCGACTCGTAAGGATCACTTCCCACTTCCTTTTATTGATCAAATGCTTGAGAGATTGGCTAACCACCCTTACTATTGCTTTTAGATGGTTATTCAGGTTTCTTTCAGATTCCCATCCACCCAGATGATCAGGAGAAGACGACGTTCACATGCCCTTATGGAACATATGCATACAGGAGGATGCCCTTCGGCTTGTGCAATGCTCCAGCGACCTTCCAGCGATGCATGATGTCGATTTTTACTGATCTGACCGAAGACATAATGGAGGTTTTCATGGACGATTTCAGCGTCTATGGAAGCTCCTTTCATGTCTGTTTGTCAAATTTGTGCAGGGTACTGAAGCGATGCGAGGAGAAGCATCTGGTGCTGAACTGGGAGAAATGCCACTTCATGGTCAGAGACGGGATTGTTCTGGGACACAAGATATCAGAGAAAGGCATTGAGGTGGACAAGGCCAAGATCGAGGTCATGATGAGTCTGCAACCACCAACTTCAGTGAAGGGAATCAGGAGCTTCTTGGGGCATGCTGGTTTCTATAGGAGGTTCATCCAGGACTTCTCTAAGATCGCGAGACCACTCACTCGGTTGCTCTGCAAGGAAGCTCAGTTTGCCTTTGACAGTGACTGCTTAGCCGCATTCCACACGATCAAGGGAGCCCTAGTCAGTGCACCAGTTGTCCAACCTCCAGACTGGGATCTCCCTTTTGAGATAATGACAGATGCAAGTGATTTTGCAGTGGGAGCAGTCCTTGGACAGCGTAAAGACGAGAAGCTTCACGTGATCTACTATGCAAGCAGAACCTTAGATGAAGCTCAATGCCGATACGCAACCACAGAGAAGGAGCTCCTTGCCATCGTGTTCGCTTTTGAGAAGTTCAGATCCTATCTGGTTGGATCAAAGGTGATTGTGCACACGGACCACGCGGCTCTCAAGTACCTACTCACGAAGAAGGATGCTAAACCGCGGCTCTTAAGATGGATTCTCCTGCTCCAAGAGTTTGATCTAGAGATAAGAGACAAGAAGGGGGTTGATAATGGAGTAGCAGATCATCTCTCCAGGATGAAAGTGTCAGATGAGACAATTCTTGATGTGGAACAACCGATGGAGTACGTCAATGCGATTGATCTGCGCAACATGGAGCAGTCGTCACCTGCCCTCAAGGACTGTTCCCGCGTAGAAGGAGCATTCGTTGCAGTGATCCAGAAGGAGTACCCGAACCTGCCATGGTTTGCTGAGATTGCCAACTTCTTGGCAGCTGAGAAAGAGCCTTTGAGGTTCACTGGAAATGAGAAGAGGAAATTTCTAAGGGAGGCAAGGCACTACTTCTGGGATGAGCCGTATCTCTATCGGCAAGGCAAGGATGGGATCTTCAGGAGATGTGTTCCAGAGGCTGATATTCCAGGGATCCTTCACCACTGCCATGGTTCCTCATATGCTGGTCACTTTGCCACCTTCAAGACTGTTTCCAAGATCCTCCAAGCCGGTTTCTGGTGGCCCACTATGTTCAGAGATGCTCACGCCTTCATATCTTGATGCAATTCATGCCAAAGGATGGGGAGTATAAGTAAGAGAAACGAGATGCCTCAGAACTACATCTTGGAAGTTGAAGTGTTCGATTGCTGGGGGATCGATTTCATGGGACCTTTCCCAGTCTCTCACAAGAATGAGTACATCCTAGTTGCTGTGGACTATGTCTCCAAGTGGGTAGAAGCGATTGCTAGTCCAACTAATGATGCGAGAGTTGTAACCAAGATGTTCACCTCCATCATCTTTCCAAGATTTGGAGTGCCTAGAGTGGTTATAAGCGATGGTGGAACTCACTTTATCAACAAGTTGTTCCAAGGATTGCTGAGCAAGAATGGTGTGAAACACAAGGTTGCAACCGCCTATCATACTCAAACAAGTGGTCAAGTGGAAGTTTCCAACAGAGAGATCAAGAACATCCTCCAGAAGACTGTCAACACCACCCGCAAGGATTGGTCCCTTAAGCTTGACGATGCTCTCTGGGCATATAGAACAGCCTACAAGACCCCTTTAGGGACCACTCCCTATCATCTGGTCTACGGTAAGGCGTGCCACCTACCTGTTGAGCTAGAGTACAAGGCGGCTTGGGCTGTAAAACTACTCAACTTCGACATCAAACCCGCGAAGGAGAGGCGAACCATTCAGATCCACGAGTTGGAGGAGATCAGGCATCTGGCCTATGAGAGTTCTAAGATCTACAAGGAAAAGACCAAGGCATTCCACGACAAGCGGATCATCAGCAGAAGCTTTGCTCCGAACGATCAGGTCTTACTCTTCAATTCACGGGTTAAGCTGTTCCCTGGGAAGCTTAAATCTAGATGGTCTGGACCTTTCACCATTAAGGAGGTTCGCCCTTATGGAGTTGTTGTGTTGCTGGACACAAGAGGAGGAAAATTTGTTGTCAATGGTCAGCGTCTCAAACCATATCTTGCTGACACAACAATCGCTGAAGGTGTAGAGATACCCTTAAGCGATCCCCCTCAAGCCTAATCGGCTCATTGAAGTCAAGCTAGTGACAGAAAACAAGCGCTTGGTGGGAGGCAACCCACTGGTGAGTGTAAATATTGTTTTCTTTCTGTCTTTATCTTTCTAGGAACTAACTTGCAGGTTGAAAAATCAAGAAAATTCGAGATCACTCCAGGAGAGCACTCCAGCGGTTGTTCCGCCGATTGTTCCCAGGTAAGTTCTCGAACAAAAAAAAAATAAAAAAATAAAAAAATAAAAAAATAAAAAAAAGGGAAGGGGAAGCGGTTTGGTTGGTTTTTAAAAAAGCCCAAACATTCCACTTCCCCATTTCATCTCTCTCGCCGCACAACCCACCCCCCCCTTTTAGAACCCTAAAAATCGCGAACTCTCATCTCTCTCTTTCTCATCGATTTTGGTTCTAACCTTTTGGGATTCTCTTGAGATTGGGTTGTTTTGCAGGAATCACCTCTCCAATCAAGGTAATCGGACAAGAACTATCTCCCTCTTTGCGCATGCAAATCGCGGTTTGGGAGTGATTTCTTGGATCCTCTTTTTCCTTTATGCCTCCTAGATTGTAGCTCTTGATAGTATACTTGCTACTAGGATTGAATTCATGATTGATTTTCAATAGAAGAGGAACTGATTTGTTGCTTGTGATTCTTGGCCTTTGCGACTCCCACTGTTGAGATTGAGACTTGTGTAGGTTGTCTAGTAATCGATGGACTTGGATAGAACAAGAAGATTGGATTGTTCCATCGTTTCTAGAACAACCGACGAACTGTGCTGATATTGGGATTTTGTTTTTGTCTTGCAGATGCCTCCAAAGATGCGGAACGCACGATCCACCAAGAGCACTGCTTCTCCAGCCGCGAGTGCTCCACCCGGTTACCCATGGCCGAACAAGAATGAGGGCGCGCCCATCGACCTCAATGATCCGATGCTCCTTGACTTCAACGTTGAGGGATGGGACAAGGAGTCAGCAGCGATATACAACAGGCTCCTTCTAGCAGAGATCCTGCCCACGCGGTTCGTGCACCAGCCAACACTAGGC
Organism: Raphanus sativus; assembly: GCF_000801105.2. Taxonomy (NCBI): domain Eukaryota; kingdom Viridiplantae; phylum Streptophyta; class Magnoliopsida; order Brassicales; family Brassicaceae; genus Raphanus; species Raphanus sativus. The sequence goes on along the minus strand of NC_079514.1, from coordinate 24,489,990 downwards.
GCTCTAGGCCTTGACACTGAGGTGTTCGACACGATGCAGGCTATGGGATTCATGCCTATCTGCTACCAGGCCCAGGTTCTCTACCCAGACTTGGTCAGGCAAGTGCTCGCGACGTGCAGGATCACTTACCAGAACCCGAATGCGCCAACGTACGAGAACTGCTCCTTCTCCTTCATGGCTGATGGCAAGTTCTGCACCATCTCTCTCAACGATCTGAACACGCTGCTCGAGATTTCAGACACGCCAAAGGGGGTTTCAGTGGAAAAGAAGTTCAAACCGGCAGACACCTTTTGGGATCTCATCGCAGCCGGCAAGTTCACCTCTCGCAAGGCCTATCAGTCGCAGATCCGGAACCCTGCTATCCGGATCATCGCCAAGATTGTGTCCAATGTCTTGTTCGCGAAGGAGTACACCTCCAAGATCACGAATGGAGAGCTCCAGGTCCTCTACACTGGACTTGAGGATGAGATACGTAGAGAGAACATCACCCCGATCCAGGAAGTCAAGACCAACCCAGGGTATCATCTCATCTCCATGTTCGCTGACCGCAGAGACACACTGGTTCAGACTGATGATAAGAAGGATCGTTGCGGCAGTCTGCTCAAACCCTTGTTCCAGCACTTCAACATCAACCTCAGCTCTTACACGGTCATCTCTGCGATAGAGTACATCGATACTCCTTACCTGATCGCATGCCACATCCTGCGCGACGAGACCACCTATAAGTTCCAGGATAAAGAAGGGAACCCTCTGTACTGCAAGCTCCCTATGCCTGGGTTCACAGACTTCCTATCCTTGGAGAACATTGTGTTCTCACTCGATGAAGAGCATCTCTGCGATGATCCGAAGGCGCCGGTTCAGCACGATGATGAAGACATGGATGATGTGGAGCATGTGACTCCACCGGCTGATGGTGAGTATGACTTGGAGGACTTCACCGATGTGACTGATGATCACGCCTACAGGCGCTGGATGGTTGATTCCCAGAAGAAGAACAACAGCCTCATGAAGAGGATACTCAGGGCGATCACAGGCGGCTGCATTGGAGCACAGGAGGAGCGTACGCCACAGAGACCAAGGCGCTCAGGCAAGGAACACGCGGGAACATCGACTAGAGCAGAGAGACTGCCGAGAAACAGGAGGACAGCTGGTCACTCCGGTAGCGGCGATTCAGACTGAGTCCGAGAGGACTATTTCTATCCCTTGTCTTATCCATCTGAACTATTTATTTTTTATGTTATTTGCTTCTGTTTGGTGTGTTTCAGCTTCCTCTGATTTATTTTCACAACCAGCGATTGTGCTTCTTTGAGTCAGTCAGTCATTGTGTCATTTTTATGTTTTTATCGAGTCAGTCAAAACTATTGTGGGAATCAGGACCTTATTTTGTGATGCTCTTTAACCACCTCGTGCTCTAACCTTCTTATTCAGTGATCTTAGCAGTGATGAAAGACCCACACATGGACCTGGAACACCCTGACTTATCTCATTTGACACTCCAGAAGTTTTATACCGATCAGGTTACACTGGGTAGACTTAACTCCACTTTATCTAAACCTAATCTGGGCTTTAATTCTTCTTGTCATGGGCACTAGATCAGGGTAGAATGAGAACTACACTCAGGACTTCTTATCCGATTTTTATCCCTCTTGCTGTTCCTGAGTGGCTAGCTCACCTTTAGCTAGTTCCCACCTTGAACCCTGACCTTTTATTCCACCCTCATGCATTTGCTTTTCTAGTACTTTATGTGCAGATATGTGCAAAAAGGTCGGAGAGGAAAGGATCGACGCAGTTCTTACTCATCAATGCTCACACAGTGGAAGCAGGCAGAACAACCGGAGTGCTTGTTCTGGCACGAAGAGAACAACCGAGATGCCTGTTCTGATACCATAGAGAACAACGAAGAAGTAAGTGGCTAGAACAGACCAGAATGAATCACCAGTGGCATCATGTACATCACTTGTTACCTCCTTGCTCGTCACCCCAGCATTTTGTATTTCAGTATATATTAAAAAAAAAAAAAATCAGTTTTTGCTTTGATTTACTGGTGACGAGAAGGGGAAGAATCTATGATGCATGCCACTAGGGAAGTTGAGAAAGTAATGGTGGTTTCAGTGAAGTGTTCTGAAGGGGAAGTTGAATCATGCAGAGCAGTCTTATGATCGATCTATCGGAGAGCAGTCCGATTAGCAGAGATGAGTAAGGACTGTGGACCTCAATGGAGCCGTCCTCTCACGACCATTTTGTTCGATATCCTGCACCCGCTCTTGGTAAACCCTAAACACTCTTGAACTCCACCATAAAAGTTAGCCTGTTCTATACCTAGCCCGTTCTCTCTGAGTAGAGCCTGTGACAAGAAGCTCACACTGATCTTAATTGAACATAAGGAGTTTTGTCTCGAAAATGTTGCCTTTTCAGGTTGAGATGTAGAGTAAGGAGCCGATCTTCGAACAGCGATCAGGGGGTTCTCAGTAAGTGTGTGTGGTCCTAATCTACAGCTTGTATGGTTCAGAGATTTGGGGTAAGAGTATGGTTGCTGAGGATAAGCGAGTTCCCACGCTTTCAAACCTTTCTCCCTGTTCTTGGTACTTGTCTTGTTCGAGGACAAACAAGGATTTAAGTCTGGGGGAATTGATATATGGTGTTTTTCACATCATTGTATATATGTTTTCATTTGTTTCAAGTCACTAATTCGTGTCAGTCTAGTCCTTTTTGACCTTTTACAGGTCTGGAGTTAGTAGAAGAAAGAAGAGAAGGTGCCTGATGAAAAGAAGTCCTTTTGGAGCATTCCTGCGGAGAACACTCAAGAGAACAGTCCCGAGACTGTTCTCTCCCAAGCGGAACAAGCAGACGGAGTGATCCGGAGATTGTTCCAGACGAACATTAAAGCCCTGTTGCCCTAATCTCTTTTCTTCTGATTGGCGCCTCCATATAAAACGCCATCTATCTATTTTCTATTTTTTCTTACGCTAGTTTTTACAAGAGAACACTGAGTATTTGCGATCTGCAACTTGTAAGGGAGAAGAATCGATCCTCTCATAGAGAAGATCATCTGAACCCTATTGTTTCATACTCTGTTCTTATGCAATTTTATTCAGGATTTATGTCTTTGTTTATGTGCATCATGATCGAGTAGTGACCTTGCTCGCCTAGGGTTTTTAGGGTGTTGAGACATGAGCTAAACATAGATAAGCGATCCATAACTGTTCTTCATTCATACTGTTCTTACTGCTTTCATTAAACTGATCACTTGATGTTAGATCACTAGTTCATCGCCTAGTTAACCGCTTAGGATGATAACTTGACATGTATTGAATGAGCTTAGTATCCCTAATCAGCGAAAGTAGATATTAGGGTGGTAAGTGAACTGATCGGACCTGTCCTCTAAGGCTTGCAATCGATCCTCATCCCAACGACAGTTAGGTGGTGAGATCGATCTGCAAAGCGATCACTACCACGACAGTGGAGTGTTCCAGCTGAGTGATCCGAGTTCTAGAAAGCACTTCATCACGCTTGAATAATTGTTTGGCTCCAATTCAACACCCAATGAAATACCCTAGGCTAGCTCTTGTTTAATTGAATCAATCTCGTGTTTATTTTGCTTGTTTACTATCGCCTATTTCAACCAAATCATATTCTCTTCTTAGCTTGATTCTAAAACTTATAGAACTAGAGTGTAGACTGGTCCTCTGGATTTGAATCTCAAGTACTACAATTGCAACTGTTAACTTGGCAGTAGCAAGGATTCATTTTTAGTGTATCAATCGCGTTGTAAATAGCCGGGCTATCTACCACCGCGAAGTCAACTATCTTGGTAACGTTTTTAGCTATGACGGGTAGCTGAATCTATCCAAGGGTCATGGACGTTTGTCCGGAGAAACCCGTGAGCGGTTTTGGTACCGGGGTGACTTCTCCGAGCTCGTCGCCCATCCTTCTTAAGGTATCGCGGAAGATTAAGTTTACCGTACTTCCGGTGTCGATGAGTATCCTTACAACTTCGAGATCTCTTATCACGAGATCGACGACCAAGGGGTCGCAGTGAGGCTGATCGATTCCGCATGCCTCTTCTTCAGTGAATGTGATCGAGGTGTTCCGTCCATCTCGAGGAGGCGACCGTGGAGGATACTTCGCAGTCGACTCGGTTTTCCGTTGGTAGGCCTTGATGGCCAAGACCGAGTCCTTGCAGTATTGGGATCCTCTCATGATCATGTTGACCCTCCTTCGGGAGTTATCGTTTCCCCTATCGTCTGGTCTTCTCTCGCGCTTATCCCCCGCCTGATTTCTCAGCGACGAGTTCTCTGCGGGAGGATTCTTGTTGGTTTTTGGCGGACGGTCGGAGTCGAGGATTAGGTCCTTGACGCTGGTTACTCCAGAGAGTTCTCCAGCAAGCAGCTTCGCGGCCAGCCTTGCCCCTACGACTTTGTAGTTAGCCGTGAAGTGACCTTCGGTCTGATGGAACTCGCAGTATACGTTTTTGTCGTAACTCTGGTTACGGTTCCACGTATTTCCCGAAGTCCTGCCTTGCTCCGGATTGATCGTGTAGTTGTACGCGCCTTGGAGTTCTTCCCCTCGTGATGGACGTACTTGTCGTTACGAGAGGTTTTCTTCTTTGATTTCGGATCCACGTCTTTTGAAGAGTTCCTTGTTGGTTTATGTTTTTGCGACAGGACTTTCGTCTCCTCTTCGATCATTATGTAATCCGAGGCTTTGTGGAGGGCGTCCTGGATCGTGCGAGGTTTTTCGAGCGTTATCCACATTCTGAACTTCGACTTGTACCAGAGCGCCTTCCTAAGCGCGTCGATGGCGACTTTGTCGCTGATTCCGCTGACCTTCGCCATGATCAGTTTGAAACGGCTTATAAACTCTCGGAGGGTCTCGCCCTCTTCCTGGGTTAAGCTCCAGAGATCGACATAGGAAGTTTCTCTATCGATGAACGTAGAGTACTTGAGGAGGAATTCCGATGCGAGATGGCGAAAGCTTCCGATGGAGTTTCGCTTCAACCGGGAGAATCATTCGAGCGCCGCACCTTCGAGATTTTCGACGAACAGGCGACAGTAACCAGCGTCTTTCTCGCTTTCTCTAAGCCTGGCCCTTCCCATAGTGATATGGAACGCCTGGAGATGTGCCTTTGGATCAGTAGTACCGTTATACATCGGTATCTTGAGCTTTCCCGGATTAGACACCCTAGTCTCGGAGATTCGCGCGGTGAAGGGCGTTTTACGAGCCACCTCGAGCAGCCTGTCGATTTCCGGGGCAGCACTCGTGGCGTGGTGGATCGGTGATTTCACGGCCCTTACTTCCATGGAGGTCTTGGTGATGTAATCTCGGAAATCGCGTATATTGGGATCCTCTCCAGCGGTTTTCTGAGCTTGTTGGCGTTCGCGGCGAGTAATCTCGATTTTCCTTTCGGCAAGTTCCTCCTGTTTGATCCAATAGAGGTTTTCCTCTTCTTTCGTCATGGGTTTGTCGAACGGAGAAATTTTCCGAGCTGAACGGCTGCGGGTTCTTCTTGGATGGACGTCGGCGTCTTCGTCGGAGTCATCGCTGGGCTTCAAGTTGATACGCTCGATTTCATCCTCATGTGTGTCCTTTTCGGATGTCAGAGGTTTTTCCGAGTTGCTTTTCGCGACAGGGGATGTTTCGCTAGGGTTTTGTCCGGAAGGACGTTCCTGCGAAGTTCCAGGCCTATCGTGTGGGGTTGCGAACTTGAGCCTCCTTCCGCGGAGTTTCGTGGCTTTGCAAGGGCGAACTGCGCGGGACCTTGCCGTTAAGGTTTGAACCTGTTTGGTCAGGGTTCCCACGAGTTTATCATGCTCTTCCGACCTTTTTTTGTAGGCGGAAAGCAGCTTTTTGAACTCGTCGAGCGACGCGGCGTTAGCAGGTGCGTCGGCCGCGGAAACATCCGCTGCGGGAGTGTTCAAGGCGTCCCTGGGTGCTCCGTTTAGAGGAGTTTGCAAGTTCGGTGAATCGTCGTTAGTCATGTCTGGTTGAGCGTGAGCTGGTCGTGAGTAAGATTGATCCGTACCCCCCCCCCCTCCCTCCTTCTAGCGCCAAACTGTGGGAACCGAAATCCGCACCGTCAATATTTCGTATAAATAAGGAAACTAGGAAAACCCTAATTTCCCAGAAGGTCCCGGATTTCTGAGAAACCACACGTCAAGCAATCAGAACACGACAATAACGGAAAATAAAAATAAAAGTCGTAAAAAGAGAGCAAGAAGGACTTTATTCCGAATCTCCGTATGAGCGTGACAACAACATGACAACGTGCTTCGGCTACGAGAGCTGTCGGCGAGATCCTAGTTCTAATACCCGAAGGTGGCTAAACCTAGTTGAGTCGCAGCTCGAAAAATAAAAACGGAAAGTTGCCTAAATTGCTCTAAGTGCTAAGTTGCTCTCGAAAAAGTGATGCCTCTATGCCTCTCGCCTTGAACTCCTTATATACTCCCTCCAAGGTCAGTTTACGCTTCCCCCTTTTGCCCTTACGCCGTCATAGTCGAAAAAATGAGAATATTCTATTTTTCCGATCTTAATGATTATCTGCGGAAAGTTTCCATTTTTTCCGTGGAAACTGATGCTTATCCTCCAAGCATAAACCGTCATAAGGTTTATGGTTTTTAAGAAATCGTAAGTGGGCCTCAAATCAAGTTTAGGACCTCCTTGGGCCGTGTTTTTGATTTGAGACGTTTTTATGATTTCTCCGATAAGGTTAAGTTTCGGCGGTTTTTATCGTAAACCAAACGGAGATTCCATTTGATCGAGAGATCAAGAAACGGATAGTCGCGAGTTGCGGAGAACGGCTATACATATAGTCGAGAATGCATAGTTTTACGTCGTATCGTCGTTTCGGAAGACTTCAGACGTTTCGGAGAATGATCGATACACGAACGCTCGATCGCTATAGCGACCGAACTTTGTTCGCAGCTCGGTCGCTATAGCGACCGAGATCTATCCGCAGCTCGGTCGCTATAGCGACCGAGCTCTGTTCGCGACCGAGCTCGGTTCGGAGCTCGGTCACTATAGCAACCGAGCTTCGCTTACAGCTCGGTCGCTATAGGGACCGAGCTCTGGTCTCGTGATCCGTTCGTTATAGCAACCGAGCTCTTATCCGTGACCCAGTCACCATCGCGATCGGGTTGGTGCCGTGGTCTGAGGTCCGTTATCCAAGTGTTTGAACCTATCGCAAAGCTACGATTCTCTTAGGATGCTTGTTTGCGGAGGTTTGGTCCTTTGATAACAAAGTTCCGTTTGACTTTAAGAAATCGTTACTTTCTTAAATCGTTGATTTCTCAAATCGTCGATTAAGAAATCGTTGATTTTTTAAGTCGTTGATTAAGAAATCGTTGTTTTTAAGAAATCGTTGATTTCTTAAATCGTTGATTAGGAAATCGTCATTTTAAAGAATCGTTGTCTTAAAACAAGATTTTTCCGCAAATTTTTCGTATAAGTTTTCCTTTTCCGAAAAAACGTAAAAAATTCTTAAGAAATAATTTTAAACGGAAATTTGGAAGCCAACTTTGCCTTGTCCGATTTCGACCCCAACAAGCGGTTTGAAGGTTGTTCCTGACGAATAAGGAAACTCCTAATTCGGGAATTATTACCTCGTTGCCCTAATCTCTCTCTACCTAAAGGCGCCTCCATATAAAAGCGTCATCTATCAATTTATTATTTTCTTATGCTAGTTTTTACAAGAGAACTATTAGCTTTTGCGATCTGCATCTTGTAAGGGAGAAGAATCCATCTCTCATAGAGAAGATAATCTGAACCCTTGTTTCTACTCTTGTTCTTATGCAGTATTTTTCAGGATTTATGTCTTTGATTGCTTGCATCATGATCGAGTAGTGATCTAGCTCGCCTAGTGTTTTTAGGGTGTTGAAACTCGAGCTAAACATAGATAAGCGATTCTCATTTTTTCTTCATTCATACTGTTCTCAACTAGGTGTCTTCCTGCACCATGTGCAGTAAAAAAATTTTAAAATATGTTTTAACATATAAATATAAATTATATTTAATTTTTTATTAATATTGTAAATTTTATTTTTATTATCAATATTTTAGTATAAGTTTGATTTAACTAAACATAAAAATAAAGATAAAAACAGTTTTGGTTATTTTAAATTATATTTAAGAATATGCATGTATATATTTAAAATTCTAATCTTAGATAGATTTTTCTATCTATTTATTTTAATTATATATATTAAATAAACATGTAAAAATTGCATAATTTTTAAAAATTAAAATTAAACAATACTTATAAAATTTGTAGATATATATATAAGAAACCAATGATTTACGATTTAATTTTATAATTTTGTAAAAAATTGTATACATTTTTTTTGAAAATTATATAATTTTAAAATAAATAATTAAATGATATTTCGAAAATTTTAGATGCCATAGTTGAATATATTTATTTTAATGATGATTTATGTGTTATTACCATATTTTTAAAAAATTCCAAAATATTAATCGACAATAAAAGTAATATATGAGTTGTTACCATATTTTAAAAAGTTTACCTAAAATATAAATTAACATTAAATGTAATTGTCCATGTCATATTAATCTATAAGCATGTCATCAATTTTAGTAGTCATGTCATATTATTTTTCTGAAAATGATTGTAGAGATGACATGTGGCAAAATCACTTCTCAAATATAGTTTAGGGGATGCTTGCATTAACTTGATCACTTAATGTTAGATCTTCAGTTTAATTACCTAGCTAACCGCATAGGAGATAAATTGACTTGTATTGAATGAGCTTAATATCCTTAATCAGCGAAAGTAGATATTAGGGTAGTAAGTGAACATATCGGACTTGATCTCTAAGGCTTGCCATCGTTTCTCATCTCAACGACAGTTAGATGGTGAGATCGATTTGCAAAGGGATCACCACCACGACAGTGGGTTGTTCCAGCTGAGTGATCCGAGTTCTAGAAAGCACTGCATCGCGCTTGAATAATTGTTTGGCTCCAATTCAGCACCCGATGAAATACCCTAGGCTAGCTTCTTGTTAAACTGAATCAATCTCTAGTTTACTTGTTTTCTACGTCACCCACCATTTGAAATCAAAAACCCAATTTTCTTCTTAGCTTAATATTGAACTCATAAGAGTAAAGTGTAGACTGGTCCTCTGGATTGAATCTAAAGTACTGCAATCACAACTGTTAACTTGACTGTAGAAGGATTCATTTTTAGTGTATCAAGTTTTGGCGCCGTTGCGATGGGGACCATATATTTTTACCATTATTTTTTGGTTTCATATTCAGTCTAAGATATCTAACTCGCTTTTACTTCTTTGTTGCAGCTAATGACCCAGGTGCATGACCAGTAGAGATACTCGGAGCAACGCACAAGGACCATTACATCAGCTTACCAACGAAGAACTAGTGAGATTAGAACGACAGAACCGTCAACAGCCTAGGCCTACCAACACCAATATGGGTGATCACGGCCACCAGGATGATCTCACTGCTGCGTTTGCACTCATGCAACAGCAGATGCAGCAAATCATCCAAGCACAATAAGCTGCTGCCGAGCAAGTAGCTCTGAATGCTGCTAACCAGCAGAATCAACCGGAGGAGGTTGTTCCGATTGGTCAGAGAAACCTGTTGCGTAATCTGCCTACTACGCGCTCTGCCATCAACCCTCCACCGTGCACCAGGCAGGACTTTGTATTCAAGCCAGCCTTGATAAATCTGGTGCAAAGGAATATTTTCAATGGACTTCCCGCTTAAATTCCAATGGACCACATTGAGAACTTTGAAAAGATGTGTGGATTCACTATAGCGAATGGAGTACCACCAGATTAATCAAGTGTACCCTGTTCCCTTTCTCTCTCGATGGGAAGCTTGCTCGCTGGCTAGATTCCCTACCGACTGAATCGCTCACTACTTGGGAACAAGTCAGATTTGCTTTCTTGAGCCACTTCTACACGAAATCGAAGACGGCAGCTCTGAGACAGAAAATCGCAACCTTCAAACAGGTAGTTGATGAGCCATTCTGCGATGCATGGGATCGATTCAACGTCTACCTCAGAGAGTGCCCACATCATGGTTTTGAAGAAGACTATCTCCTTGGAGTGTTCTACGATGGAGTAGTCTGTGAGTACAGGAACGCCTTGAACTCAGCTAGTAATGGAGACTTTGTGACCCAATCGACTCAAGGCGCTTTCGCACTAATTGAGAACATGGCCTCAATCGTCAGACTGATTGCACCCAGAAGGTGAACAGCATCGACAATCATAAGATAGACGAGCTCACTGCCAAGGTCGATCAGCTGACCAAGAGTAACCAGAACCAGGTCTTCATCATGGAAGAATCCCCTCAGGATAAAGCAACCACATACATTACATCAGAGGCAGATCAGTCAGCTGAAGATCAGCACGAAGTGAGCTACGTGAATGGGCAAGGATGATAGTACAAGAACTATCACCCGAACCCTAACGTGAGGAACAATCCCCACCTGTTCAACAACCCTAAGCCAGACGGTAACACAGAAAACATCTAGGGAAATCAGGACCAGAACAGTGGATACCAAAGGGGGTATAACAATCAGGGGAGAACTTACGTCCTCAGCCCAGCTGAGAATGCTCAGTTCCACAATCAGAAACAGCCGACCAACCAGCAGTCTGCTCCACCTGCTCTAACTGTTCTGCAGGATGAAATGAAGAGTCTTGCTATGATGATGAGCCAGCTACTCCAAGGGCAGCAGATCCAAGGAAAAGCACTGAATCAGGTCACAAACGACATCAATACCAGAATGAACCACATGTTTAATGACCTGAGCGCCAATTACGATAATGTCTCAAGCCATATGAGACAGATGGACATTCAGATTTCTTAGACTACTGAAAGTGTTAAGAGACAGCAAGATACTCTTTTTGGAAAAACAGACAAGAACCCCAAGGAGTGCAATGCAGTAGCGTTAAGGAGTGGTAAGCAATTGACTGATCTGGAACCCAGAAGATTCACAGCAGCCGAGAAGGGGAAACAGAGAGAGTCAGATCAACCGCCTGAAGCTGCACCTACAGATGAAGAAGCGACAGAACAACCTACTGAGGCTGGTCCGACTGCTGCAGAACAGCATGTTGAGGCTGTTCCATCGTTGTTAGAACCTTACACTGCTCGTCAGTATATACCGAAGGTACCCTACCATGTTCCAGCTAAGGTTACACGTAAGGATAAGGAGGAGATGAAGTGAAGAAATATGCTGAAAGACTTAACAGTCAAGCTCCCTCTGGACGCAATCAAGATGATGCCATCCATGCGCAACTTTATGAAGGGACTGATTTCTGGAAAAATATCTGATGACAGTGAGTTCATGATTGTCTCCAAGGAGTGCAGTGCAGTGCTCCAGAACAAGAGGATCAAGAAACTAAGGGATCCGAGAATTTTTTTCTCTCTATCCAGATTGGGAGAACAGTCTTCTCATGCTCACTGGTCGATCTGGCTTCAAGCATAAACCTCATGCCATACTCTGTAGCTAAGCGCCTGGGATACACAGATTTCAAACCTACCAGGCTGTCACTTGTGTTTGCGGATCGATCAGTGAAGTCTCAAGTTGGAATTCTTGAGGATCTCCAAGTTCTGGTTGGAAACACACTTGTCCCGGCTGATTTCGTGGTTCTGGAACTTGAGGAAGAGTCAAAGGATCCCCTGATCCTGGGTAGACCGTTTCTATGCACTGTCGAAGCTATCATAGATGTTCGGCAAGGAAACATCGATCTCCACCTAGGGGACATTGTGATGAAGTTTGAGATGAATCATATGCTCAAAAAACCAATGCTGGATGGACAGACCTTCACAGTCCAAGAGGAAAGCGACCTGCTGGAACCTCATGAGAGGGTGATTGAGGAGATTCTCACCGATGATCCGCTCAAACTCACCCTAGTCAGAGCTGAAGCCGAGCAGAACTTAGAGAATGTTGACGCTGATGCATATGCCAAGGTCCTGGATTCAGCGAGAAGTATGGAAAATATAGTGGCAAATCTAAGTCTGGGGGAGAACAGCGAACTTAGCAAACCAATTGGAACAACCACTCCTTTGAAGCCGACTGTTCTGCCAGGACAGATCGATGACTCATGGAGCGAACTGAAAGCCCCAAAGGTAGAGCTCAAATACCTTCCCAAGGGACTCAGGTACGCATTCCTTGAACCCAATTCTACATATCCTATCATTGTGAACGCGGACTTGAACAATGCTGACATACCTGGTATTTCACCTGATCTGTGCATGCATAAAATACACCTAGAAGATGAATCGATGACTTCTGTAGAACATCAGAGGAGGTTAAACCCAAATCTAAAAGATGTTGTAAAGAAGGAGATAATGAAACTTTTAGAAGTTGGTGTAATCTATGCCATCTCTGATAGTAAGTGGGTTAGCCCTGTTCATGTAGTACCTAAGAAAGGAGGAATCACTGTCATAACAAATAAAAAGAATGAACTGATCCCTACTAGAACATGGACTGGTAATTGCATGTGCATTGATTTCCGTAAACTGAATACTGCATCTCGCAAGGATCACTTTCCACTTCATTTCATTGATCAGATGCTCGAAAGATTTGCTAACCACCCTTACTATTACTTTTTAAATGGTTATTCAGGTTTCTTTCAGATTCCCATCCACCCAGACGATCACGAGAAGACGACGTTCACATGCGCATACGGAACATACCATACAGAAGGATGCTCTTCGGCCTGTGCAATGCTCCATCGACCTTCCAGCGATGCATGATGTCGATCTTTAGTGATCTAATCGAAGACATAATGGAGGTTTTCATGGACGATTTCAGCGTCTATGGAAGTTAATTTCATGTCTGTTTGTCAAACTTGTGCAGGGTTCTGAAGAGGTGCGAGGAGAAGCATCTTGTGCTGAACTGGGAGAAATGCCACTTTATGGTCAGAGATGGGATTGTTCTGAGACCTAAGATATCAGAGAAAGCTAGTGGACAAGGCAAAGATCGAGTTTATGATGAGTCTGCAACCACCGACTTTAGTGAAGGGAATTAGAAGCTTCTTGGGGCATGCTGGTTTCTACAGGAGGTTCATCCAAGACTTCTCGAAAATCGCAAGACCACTCACTAGACTGCTCTGTAAAGAGACCCTGTTCGATTTTGACAGTGACTGTTTAGCTGCGTTCCACACGATCAAGGGAGCTCTAGTCAATTCACCAGTTGTCCAACCTCCAGACTGGGACCTTCTTTTTGAGATCATGACAGACGGAAGTGACTTCGCAGTAGGAGCAGTTCTTGGGCAGCGGAAGGACAAGAAGCTGCACGTGATATACTATGCAAGCAGAACAATGGATGAAGCTCAGTGTCGCTATGCAACTACAGAAAAGAAGCTACTTGCCATTGTGTTCGCATTTGAGAAGTTCAGATCCAACCTGGTTGGGTCTAAGGTGATTGTACATACAGACCATGCAGCTTTGAGGTACCTGCTCACGAAGAAGGATGCTAAACCGCGTCTCTTAAGATGGATTCTTTTACTCCAAGAATTCGATCTAGAGATATGAGACAAGAAAGGGGTTGATAACGGCGTGGCAGACCATCTTTCCATGATGAAAGTCTCACACGAGACAGCACTTGACGAGGAACACCCAGTGGAATACGTCATGCGATTGGTCTGTGCAGTAAGGAACAATCATCCTCCGTTAGGAGGGACTGTTCCCGTGTAGACGAATCTTTCGCTGCAGTTATCATAAGCAATATCCGAATCTTCCATGGTTTGCTGAGATTGCCAACTTCCTGGCGGCTGAGAAAGAACCTTTAAAGTTCACTGAAAATGAGAAGAGGAAATTTGTAAGGGAAGCAAGGCACTACTTTTGGGATGAGCCGTATTTATATTGACAGTGCAAAGATGGGATCTTCAGAAGGTCTGTTCCAGAGGCTGATATTCCAGAAATCCTTCATCACTTTCACGGGTCTTCCTCTGATGCTCACTTTGCCACTTTTAAAACAGTTTCCAAGGTCCTTCAAGACGATTTTTGGTGGCCTACGATGTTCAGGGATGCCCATGCTTTCATATCACGATGCAATGCATGCCAGAGAATGGGGAGTATTAGTAAGAAGAATGAAATGCCTCAGAACTACATCTTGGAAGTGGAGGTGTTCAACTGCTGGGGGATCGACTTCATGGGACCGTTCCCACCTTCTTACAAGAATGAGTACATACTGGTTGCGGTGGACTATGTCTCCAAGTGGGTAGAAGCGATTGCCAGCCCAACTAATGACGCACATGTGGTGACTAAGATGTTCAGCTCCATCATCTTCACAAAGTTTGGAGTACCTAGAGTGGTCATAAGCGATGGGGGAACCCACTTTATAAACAAGGTGTTCCAGGGATTGCTAAGGAAGAACGGAGTCAAACACAAGGTAGTAACCGCTTATCACCCCCAAACGAGTGGCCAAGTTGAATTTTTCAACAGAGAGATAAAGAACATCTTGCAGAAAACAGTCAATACCACACGTAAAGACTGGTCGCTCAAGCTTGACGATGCTCTCTGGGCCTGCAAAATAGCTTACAAGACACCTTTAGAGACCACTTCCTATCATTTGGTCTATGGCAAGGCGTGCCACCTTCCTGTGGAACTAGAGTATAAGGCAGGTTGGGCTGTTAAATTCCTGAACTTCGACATCAAACCCGCCAAGGAGAGGCGAACAGTCCAGATCCATGAGTTAGAGAAAATTAGGCATCTGGCCTGTGAAAGCTCTAAAATTTACAAGGCAAAGACCAAGGCATTCCATGACAAACAGATTATCAGCAGAAGTTTTGCTCTAAATGATCAGGTCTTACTTTTCAACTCTAGGGTCAAGCTGTTCCCTGGAAAGCTTAAATCCAGATGGTCTGGACCCTTCACCATCAAGGATGTCCGACCTTATGGAGCTGTTGTGTTGCTGGACACAAGAGGAGGAGAGTTTGTTGTTAATGGTCAGCGCCTCAAGCCTTATTTTGCTGACACAACCATCGCTGAAGGTATAAAAATACCCTTAAGCGATCCCTCTCAAGCCTAATCAGCTCACTAAAGTCAAGCTAGTGATTGACTTTAGTGAGCCGATTAGGCTTAAGAGGGATCACTTAAGGGTATTTCTACACATTCAATACTACAACATATGTTTGTTAAACCCCTAAATCAAAGAATATCACGATTCACTACTTCCACTCTTCTATGTTGAAAACAAATAAATTTTATCATATCTTAATTTATATAACTTAAAACTGTTTATAATTATATTATTTTTATTTTTACTCATCCAAATATTTTTTACAAAATTTATAAATTATTTTTAAAATAAACTGGTTCCAAACGACTTACATTGCAGTCGTCCAGACGACTGAAATATATCTCAGACGACTCAGACGACTTACTGGGGCTATATTCGTAAAAAGGCTTCTGTTTTTTTGTTTGGTCACAAGGGACTGGACAGTAATTTCACAAGGTCTTTAAATTACTTTTGCATTTGATTCAAGTTTTGGTATAGCTTTGGAGTTAAAATCAAGTTTTAGGTTAGTTTTGGCAAAAAAAACCCCATATTTAGAAATAAAATTTAAACTAAATTAATATTTTCTAAACATAATTAATATTCATTATTTTTTTATATGATAAAAATGAATAAACTTATAACTGATTTTGACTAATGTTAATTAAAATTTTGTATATTGAGATATCATATAGTGAATCTAGAGTATTAGATTTATCTTCTACATGATTAAATTAACTATGATATATAGTAGTGAAGTTTATACGAATGTATAATGCAAAAAATAGATATGATTTAACTTTCAGAAAGTATATCACATATTAGTTTATGGTAAGAAAAATAATGTTTTCGTATTTGGTAGTTCTACATGATGATTTGTAACACCTTTTGTAACATAATACATAATTTGACAGTTGATTTTGTAGTTGGTAACTTACAATAAAAATTAGTATATCGTTTACATAGTATATTCCTTGTAATCTTGATACTCATTTTATAAATTCAAAATTTTGTAAGACTTCATTGTTTTGGTTGTTAATTGGTATTTTTATTTTGTATTATCGTGTTGATGAATGCATATTGACTAATCTTCTTCTCATTTTCTTATGTTAAGACTATAATTATTTCTGATATTCCGTAACATTTTTAATTGAACTTTTAACTAAATTCAATATAAACATGGATCCAATATTTATATTGGTGAATTGGATTAAAGATTAATGAGAAATTATCATGTAGTTTGCTTTATTATTAATGATCATAAGAAAATATTTATAGACTACTCCTACTTATAAATTTTCTTCATAAAAAAATATTTGATTAGCTTCTATAAGGGTTATGATTGCATTAGCTTTAAAAAATTGTGTCGAAAAATAATATAAAGTGTTAATTAATACTTTAATATTGATTATTAAAATATTTTTAGCTTTTGATTGATAGACACAATTTTAAACCCATAAAGAATTAACTTTTAACAATATGTATTTCATATAAATAGATTTCTATTATCAGAATCTTTTTGATAAAAAAAATATTCGTAAACGCAATGAAATCGAAATAATAAATTGGTCTTACAAAGAAAGAAAGAAATAAGATATTATTTTAGCTGGGTTTAGTAAATTGGTGATATATTATTAGTTTATATGATTGTTTAAATATATACCAATAATTTAGAAATAATATAATTTTCTATGATAAATTTCTTATTATTATTTTAGTTTAACTACGTTAGAAGTTTTAATATAAATTTCCATTTTATTTATGATGACATATTTTAGAACATAAAATTTAATATTTTCTACGTTAAATTTAAAAGATTGAGGATATGTAGTAATGAATTCATATTTACTGATATTTTCTTTGTTTGTTTAAATTAAATAAATATATTTTTATTTTTAATTTTTTTTGATGTTTACAATATATTAAAATACAATGATGGACATCAGAACTCGATGATAAAATCATATGGACAACAGTAAAGTTTTTACCATATTGATCTTTGTTCTTGTTGACCGTTTCATTGAACTCAGCATAAAAACAAATCCTAAAGTTTTTCTTCTCAATATCATGGCCAGCATGATATGTGGGTGCAAAAGCTGTTTGCTGAGTGAATTGATTTAATAACTTGTGAGGAGTCACCCTGTAACTTGTTCTGTTGTTGATGACCAAGAAGTTCTTAATCTTATAGACTACACCAGCCTTTAAATCCTCTTCATAGCACCCTATTTGATTAGCTGGTATGAAGGCGTTGATTGTTGTCCCCTGTAAAAGTTTACGTCAAACAATATGTACTGCTTTTAAAATTTTGGATTGATAATGTCTAAATAAAATTCTTCATACCTATTGATCAATAAGAAATAACTCGAGATCCGTAAGCAAACCACCCTTGTTGATCTTATGTGCTTCCCAAAAGTGAGCCACTCTAGCAATAACTTCATTCTTATTTAAATATTTTCTAAGATTATCAAAAACCAAAAAAGAAGCAGAAGCAACGATTGTGTAAATTTCTCTTTTTTACTTTTCAATATATCTCTCTCTTTCTCAAAGTAAAGCTTGAAAACTTTTGTTTTAAATATATTTTGGAAATATTATATTATTATTAATTTTGTTTTAAATTTATTTTGGAAATAATAACATTTTAAAAACAAATAAATTGTAATGATGATTTTTCGTAATACGATTGGTCGTTTAAAATCATATGTGGACGCTCTCAATGACTTATAGCCTCAACTCTTAATAAATATGTGCTACGTGCAGAGCTATTTTTATTTTCAATTGTTTACTATATAACTATTCTTTTGAATGTTGTATTCTGAATGATATGTTTATGTGAATACATGATTGCTTTGTATTTATAGTTTGTGTAATATAAAGTTTTCATATATTTAGGTCAATATTATTGTATTGTAATATTGATATTGCATTTTTGCGATGTTTAAATTATGTTGTTGTGCACGTGTTTAACCTAGGTGATATTCGTACTTAACCATTTATTTATTTTTCTGGAAATAGAAAACAATGGCACAAGGAGTAACATATATCAAAACGTATCTATACACATATTGTATATTTACACATATTTTCTTAGAAAAAAATCAGAAAGATTATATATTTTCAGATATATGTATAATGTAGTTTTCATTTCTTATATTGCATATTTACTTATAATTTAATTTTTCTTATATTTTATTTATTTATTCTATTTTTTTTTTTTGCTTTTATATCAAATGGTAATATTACTATAGATGTTAATGTAATATTTTTAGTTTTTATATTCTATACTTAATTATTTTTATTTTACTATACATTTCAGATAGATGTTTAATGTATTTTTTATGTTTCTTATATTGTATAATTTGCTTCTTATTTATTTAATTATAAATTTCGTATAGATGTTTAATTTAGTTTTTACATTTTTATATTGTATATTTTTCCTTATTTCGTATATTTACTTATTATCAATCTCTTGCTTTTATATCAAATGATAATATTATGATATATGTTTAATGTAATATTTTTTATTTTTTATATTTTATATTTACTTATTATTTATTTTACTATTACATTATTCATATTGATCTTTAAATCATTTTTATATTGTATATTTACTTATTATTTATTTTTTATATACTTACTTATTCTAAGTTTCTTGCTTTATAACAAATGATAATATTGAGATATATGCTTAATGTAATATTTTTATTTTTTATATTGTATATTTATTGTATATTTATTTTTTCTTATATTTTATATTTAGTTATCATAATATTATGATAGATATTTTAATGTAATATTTCTATTTGTTATATATATATTTACTTATTATTTATTTTTTCTATATTGTATATTTACTTATAAGAATATTTGGAAGTAATAAAGTTGTATAAGTATATATTTTAAGATAGATGTTTAATGTAATTTTTTCATTTCTTATATTTGTATATTTTTTTTTATATTGTATATTTATTTATTCTAATTTGTTTGCTTTTATATCAAATTGAAATATTATGATAGATTTTTAATGTAATATTTTTATTTCTTATATTGTATATTTTTTTTTATAACGGCTACTTTCATTACTTAACTTGATACAATGTAATCCATGTGAAGATCCACAGAAATAGATCTTGGAACATAATTATAGAAACAGAACAAAGCATTATGAGGAATATCTTGTTTCGCCAAAGTGTCTGCCACTTTATTTGCTTCGCGCCGAGTCCATTTGAATCGTACATCTCCAATCTTGCTCTCCACCACCAAGCCTCACGTAACCAATTGTATCCTACGAAATGAAGACCCTTTTTGTTTAGCAAATCAATTGCCTGTTTACAATCTCCTTCCATTATTATCTTTTTGTATCCCCTTGACCAGCATTGTTGCATTGCCATTATTATTCCTTGAATTTCACTTTCCAAAGCTTAGTGGACATAGCTCCCAATCCCTTGACCTGCGCCTTTATATACTCCATTTTTCATCTCGAATGATCCAGCCAACTTTACTCGGTGTCTCTGCATTCACAAAAGAAGCATCCACATTGCATTTAAGCCAGCCAGTACATGGTCTTTGCCATTTTGAATCTTGAGTTACGATGACTGGTGAAGAGCGATTCTGTCCTTCATGGAAATGAGTTGTTGGTGAATGAGTAAACCATTCTTTTGCATCTCTCCTTGCTTGTTGCAGAACATGACTTCCATCAATCTGTTTGTGCTGAAATATAAGCAAATTTTGACTTTTCCAAATCCTCCAAAGCAACCAAAAATGTAAATTCGTTAGATGTTGTAGCCGTGTCGAAGAACAGCATTGTAAACATGCTTCCAGTTTCTCTTCAAGAGTTGCTTGTGGATCCAGAAGTACTGTATTAGGAATCCCTGATGCCCGCCAAATTTGCTGAGCATAGAGACAGTCAAATAGCAAATGTTTCTCTGTTTCATCCCCATTGCAGCATCGTCTGCATTGAGCATCAGGCATAATATGTCTCCTTTTGAGATTTGATCCTGTAGGTAGGCTTTGCGATAACAGTCTCCATCCAAAGTGATGTAGTTTTGATGGTAGCTTCACTTTCCAAATCTTCTTCTTCAATATTTGGTTTCCGTAAGGTTGTTCTATCCTCTGAGCAGAAGGGAGATGAGTACTAAGCCAATATCCAGATTTGACGGTATAAATCCCATCATCATTGTATTGCCATCCTAGTAGATCTTGATTTGCAGCTGAAGCTAATTTGATGGCCAGAACTTTTGAAATATCCTCGTCAGCTATGAGGTTGTGCACCTTCTCTACGTCCCAACCATTTCCTTAAGTATTAATTAGCTGAGAAACCTTTCCTTCCTGTGTAGTTTGATCACGAGGTCTTATATTGTATATTTATTTTTTCTAATTGTTTTGCCTTTATATCAAATTGCAATATTACGAATATATTATTTGTAATATTTATTTATTTTATTATATATATTTTAGATAGATGTTTAATGTAATATTTCTTACACGGTATATTTACTTATTCATGTAATATTTTTTACATGTGTTTATACTGATGTGAATGCTGCCTGAAGCTTCAAAGGGTCATTTTTATTAGTATAGATTATCCTTATCCTATTATTAATACTAGGGATGTGCCAGCGCTACGCGCAGGTGTTCTTTATATTTGTGCATCTTATCGATAATTCATTTTACAATATATATTAGAGGTCTGTAATAGGAATAGTCATCCGAGTATCTGTTTGGGTTCGGTTCGGATCTATTCGAGTTTCGATTTTTTGGGGTTTAAGATTTCAACCTCATTCGAATATTTCTAAATTTCGGTTTGGGTTCGGTTTGGATAGGTTTGGTTCGGTTAAATCATTATATACTTTTAATTTCTCAAAATCTATAAATAAAATAATATATTATAAATAAATTTTAAATAACAAATGTCAAAAGACCTAAACTTAACATATAAATTAGTTTGGTTTGAACATTTAAATATTTTTGGTGTTTTGAGTATAGTTTAACGATTTTAGACATTTACTTTTGACTATATATATATATATATATATATATATATATATATATTTTTTTTTTTTTTTAAAATATTTTAGAAAAATAAAAAGTATCTTATATATTTTGGATATTTTAATATACACTAAATCTAAAAAATTATTAATATATTTAGGTATATATATTCATTTAGAATACATTCGGGTATCCAAAATATTTCGGTTTGGATCGGGTTCGGTTTCGGTCTTTAAATACCAAATTTTGAATCCGTTCGGATATTTAATGAACTTCGGTTCGAATTCGGTATTACTATTTTGGATCGGGTTCGGTTTGGTTTTTCAGATCCGGATTTTTCGTCCATCCCTAATTTGTAATGTGTTATAGATTATGGTCAAAGATAATGAGTCGTTGTTTTTATTGAAAAATATGTTTGTGCTATTTTAGTCATATGTGGAGCGTTGTTTAATTTTGCGTTGTCATATGTGCTATTTTAGTCATATGACTTCTTATTGGAATCAAAATATAGAAACACAGTCTAAACTCATTGAAGCAGGAAATAGACATAACTTGTGGCATTGTTCTCTTTTACAGAAAGAGACAACGAACCACTTATTAATTTGATGGAAATTAAGGGAAAAACAGAGAATAAAAAACATTAGGAACTTGATTAATCCGTATTTCTCACTCGCAGACGTCTGTCTTACGTCAACGATATCAATATTTCATGACACTGGAAGCTCATTCCAAACCACGCATTTAAAACAAAACTAACTTCAAAGATCTGATACACTTCGAGGAAAGTGAGAAAACAGATTGGGACTCTGTATTAGCTGCTACTGTAATGGAGTTGTGCGATTTATAGGAACACATATGTATCAGTGTCTGCCTCAAGCATACAAAGTGTTTGAGATTAAAATGGGGATCTTTGAGACAGAGATGTTCTGAGATCATGTTCTTAAAAACAAAGTTGTTTTTAAAGTATTCAAATAGGAGTATGAACGCTTAAATCTTGAACTGAATTATCAGACAACAGAAAGTTGAGAGAAAAATTACAATCATCGTAGCATATATCTGGTGTCTGTATCTTTGATCACAGATAGAGACGTAAGCTTACTTGCTCTTAGGTTAGTGAAAATCTCTCTGTAAACGATATTAGTATAGCATCTTTCCTTGTTCCACCTTCTGTATCATCTAGTATGTTGAGGCCCTCAGGAGTAGTTACTCGTGAGAGAGCTACGTACAACTGTCTGTGACTAAAAACTGGTCTTGGGAGATAGAGAGCAACCTGATTTAAACTCTGACCCTGGCTCTTATTTATAGTCAGCAGTGTTGGAGCAGCGCCCGGCACTCAAATCAGCAAGGTGGATGGAGTTTGCCATCTTAGTAATCGGAGTAAAATATTTGTTTTGATTTCGTCGAAGTTGTGGTGTGCATGACTGATAGAGTGGCAATTTACTGAGAATCGATGTGTCCGATTCAATGCGGTGTAGTGGATGAATGGTTAACTACGCATAAAGTCGGCCCCAAGAAATAATAAATGAGACGTTACAGTTAGGAAATCGGGAAGCCATTGACGGCCATAGAAGCTCAAAGTTTAGTTGGAGAAAACAAATCAATCCGGCCTGTTATAAAACCAAAACGTAACAAAACGAAGCGTTTAAATTAAAAATGTGCCACGTGTCATTATTCCCCCCAAAGGAGAGAAAAAGGCAACTTTATTATATAATATATCAACTAATTAAAATGGTTTGGATATTTTCTCTTCATCAATATGTGATCACTGTATTATGTATGAATGTTTGGACGACCAAAATGAGGGTCCATCAATGCTTGGTTGGATTCTTTGATAAGATTAAAGTTTGCGAAGATTTAACGATATAAATATCAGCAGCCCCTAGTTTGCTAGTGTTTTCTTTTGCATTGTTATCATTTGTTAGTTTTTTTATTTCAACAATAGTGTTGGACCCAATTTTGTTCCGATAGCTTAACAGGCCAAGAATGAGACATGGGCCACGAAATGGAAAAGCCCACAACAAATACGCGTGCTCGAGACGAAGTTGTCGAGGATCCAGAGATCGAGGAGAAAGTTACGGAGATTGCGGAGTGACAAATCTATAAAAGAAGAGAGGAGGCGAAGTAAAGAGACACTTGAAAAACCCTTCAGAGAGAACACAATACATTGTGACCTTACATGACATCACTTTAGATCTATTCTTTTATCGACTTCTATTGTAGTTTTCGATCTCTTCATATTTATTGTAATCGATCTCATTAATCAATAAAAGTCCATTTTTAACCGATTTCCGATTACATCGTTGTGTTCTAAGGACATCGTTGCCCACATTCTTTTCATTCCCAGTTTACATCACAAACACTATCAATAGTTGGTGTGGATTTTAGGATCTACATTTTGGCGTCGACTTTGGAGAAGATAAACGAAAAACTTCCTTGCAAGGAACCCGATCTAAGATTTCTAAGCTCGATTATGGATACTAATCAATCCAGAAAAGAGACCGATAAATAGAGATTGAAACAGTCAGCGACCTTTAAGAACGCCATAAACGTCGCTCCACACCCAGGAGGGGAAAACAATCGCCGATCTGAGAAGAAGACGCCAAGCAGAGGCGTGATAACCTTCTCACAACACGAGATTGTCAAACTCGACACGCCTCACGACGATGCCCTTGTCATCACACTGGAGTTTGGCGGAGTAATTGTCTCTGGGATCCTCGTCGATACCGGGAGCACAGTGAACATCCTTTTGTAGAAGACCCTCGAAAGCATAAGTCGACCTGATCTAATTATCAATCACGAAGCGCCACCTCTCTTCAGCTTCGACGGAATAAAGTGCAGCCATTAGGGACCGTAACAATGATCATCAAAACCCACGACCTCGAACTAGAAACTTAATTCTTCATAACCAACATTCTGTCACCTTTCAACGTCTTCCTAGGGTAACCATGGCTCCACCAGATGAAGGCCGTTCCCTCGATATACCACCAATGCATAAGTTCCTCTCCCCAACGGGGGTAAAAGTTGTTTACAAAACCCAAAAGCAATCGCGAACCTGCTACATGGCGGGATACCGAAAGATGTTTCTGCAAGGAACAAGCCACCCGATGATTCGAAAAGGATCTATTAAGCACAGTCGCCTTGGACGATCACTCGCCAGAAAAATGTGTGAACATCGGAAACGATCTCCATCCAAAAATTAGGAGCGACTTGATATCTTTCCTAATAAAGAACCTCCAGACCTGCTATGGTCTGCCGCTGATATGCCCGGAATCGACATTGAAATCACCTCTCACGACTTGAACGTCGATCTTACGTTTATACCGATCAAACAAAAAAAAAAGAAAATTGGGACCAGAGTGAGCCAAGGCCAAGAACGACGAAGTCGACAAGCTATTAAAAATCAGATCTATTCGCGAGGTTCAGTACCCTGACTAGCTCGCGAACCCAGTCGTTGTCAAAAAGAAGAATGGAAATGGAGAGTCTGCATGGACTTCACCAACCTCAATAAAGCTTGCCCGAAGGATAGTTTCCCACTGCCCCCACATTGATCGACTGGTCGAAGCTACAGTAGGGTACAAACTACTTTCGTTCATGGAAGGCAGATACCACTCAAATTACTCTAAAGAGTGCTTTTACTCTCTCAAATAAGAGGTTCAGTTGTAGTACTTAGGGATCGAATCACGAGGAGCTAGAGAACCAATTAAATCTAATTAATTAATCAATCCTAGGTGAAGTTTGATTTTTATGATGGAAATGTAAAATGACAATCCTAATTGAGCAAGGTAGTTGCTGTACTAACAATATGATGGTTGTTTATAAGATAAAGAAGAGTGCTAGACATAGGGCTTTTATTCAGGTATTGGGGATTATAATGTCTATAGATGCCTAACAAGTTGTTTGCATGATATTATAGAACTCAGCCGCTTAACAATCATTGATGTCTCACTGGTTAACTAACTAGATCTCTGATCTCAACTGTCGTCTGTTGACCAGAAAAAGAGTCTATCGATAATCCTATAGGGATATCGAGCGATACACCTTTCGCAACGCCGATCGCTTTTCCAGTCGGGATACCGATCGACAGCTTCTAGCTATGCCTAGGCGCGAGCCGATAATGAACACTAAGTCTCAAGGAGGGCTCTCGCTCTTCTCAACAGGAGACAAGTTAGTTCAAATAGATAATTCAAGATCTAAACATTCTAGTGATCTATGTTCTAGTTAGCTAATCTAGAACAAGCATAGAGTACAATCCATTTGATGAATATCACAATTTAGCAAGTATAGTTTGGGGTTAATCCCACTAACCTATTTAAACCCTAGATCTAACAAGTAGACTACTCAGACATAACTCAGCAATTCATTACACAAGATAGGTAAAGAAATTGCATTAGATGGAGAATAGAAACAAATGGAGTTCAATAACAAATCTCTCAATGATCTCTCTCCAATCTCTCTCAGAACTTAGAACAAAGCTAAAACTGTAATACTGTGGGAACCGAAATTCGCACTGTCGATTTTAGTTAAGTTAAAACGTAGGAAAACTAAGTTGACCTAGTTTCCCCCGAGGATCCCGGCTATCTGCTGGGCCACGCACGACAAAGTTAATACGAGTCTAGTTCGGAAATAAATGCGTAAAATAAAGAGAGCAAAAAGAAAGAATCTTATTTCCAAATCTGCAGAGAGCGTTGGACAACAGGTCGAGATCTCGGCTACAAGAGCTGTCGATCGTCGCTAGTCTCGAAACCTAGATCTAACCTAGTCGAGTCGCAGCTCGCTAAAAAGGAAATAAGCGCCTAAGTTCTAAGTTGCTCTGGAGTGGTTTCTTTCTTCTGATTTCGGATCCCCCTTCCTCTGCTCCTAGCTTTGCTTATATACTCCCATATGACGGTCTATCCCTGATGGGCTGAGTCTGCCGCGGGCTGGACTTTTTCCATTTTCATCGGCTTTCGCGTTTATCGGGAAAGTTGACATTTATCTTTTCGGAAAGTTGACATTTATCTTTTCGGAAGTTTAACATTTATCTCGTCAGGCGAAGATAATTGTAAACCGTCGCATCTATCCTTTTAAAAATCGTAAATGAGTCGTTCGATCGGGTTTGGTCCCTTTCGGGCAGTCTTCCGGACTTCCGCTGTTTTTCTACGATTCCTTTGAAAGGATGCTCCTACTTGGATGTCGAGTTTTTCGGAAGATCTTCGATCCATTGCCGAGGTGAATGGTGATTTAAGATAACCATCGCCGTTTTATACGAAGTCTTCCTGTCCGTTGACGTCTTACGGGTTCCTTGGAATCTTGGAGCAGGAAAAGGAGTTTTGTTTGCGGGATCTCGGAAAGTCGCAAAACACGGATTTCTGGCGACCCGGAGACCTGGAACTTACACACGAAGACTAGCCCGAGCCAGCACGGGGCTAGCCGCCGGCGACCTTGACCAGCACGGGCCCTAGCCGCCGCCGGCCACGGCCAGCACGGGGCTAGCCGCCCGCGGCCACGGCCAGCACGGGCGCTAGCCGCCGGCGGCTACGGCCAGCACGGGCTAGCCGCCCGGCGGCCACGGCCAGCACGGGCGCTAGCCGCCGGCGGCCACGGCCACCACGGGGCTAGCCGCCCGGCGGCCACGGCCAGCACGGGCGCTAGCCGCCGGCGGCCACGGCCAGCACGGGGCTAGCCGCCCGGCGGCCACGGCCAGCACGGGCGCTAGCCGCCCGGCGGCCACGGCCAGCACGGGGCTAGCCGCCCGGCGGCCACGGCCAGCATGGGCGCTAGCCGCCGGCGGCCACGGCCAGCACGGGGCTAGCCGCCCGGCGGCCACGGCCACGTCCGGAAGTGGGCTGCTCGGTTCCTTCGGCGTGTGCGTGTTTTTTGCGTTTTTAGTTTTCCGTAGGTTTTTCCTTGTGTAGAAAATGTTTCTAGCAGTTGATTTCGAGATGATTAATCTCGAACTTAATTTTTTCCTGAGGTTTCTCGATTAACAATTAGTCTCTCGAGGTTGCTCTAACATTTTTCATGTTTTTCCGAGACTTTCGGACATCGATTTCGTCTTGACCGATTTTGACCCCAACAGTTAGCCCCCAGCTAGCTAGGAGCCGTAGGGTTCGTAGGTCCTAGCTTGCGGTATGGTTCGCGAGGAAAGTATGGAGACGAAATCGTGTCGAAGGTCGGGGTGAATAGTAAAATCTTTGCCTATAAAGACTTATGAATCTTTTACCATTCTTACTTCACCCAAGAATCTAAGTTAATCTCTCTCTTGCAAATTCTCTCTCTACTTTTAAGAAAAGAATGACTTCAAGATCAAAATCCTCGAGGAGGCAATCTCACTCGTCTTCGGATAGTTTCCACGCCGAGGAAGAAGTTCCGAAGCCCGAGGTTTCAGAGATCAACAGGAACGCGTACTGCGACGCTGTCTTTGGTTCTGATGCTCCCCTTCCCGTGATTCCGATTCCCCGGCGACCTCTGAGGATGCGTAAGGAAATTGACTCGCCGAGCGAAGTATCCCCGAGTATCTCAGAATTCTTCGAGAGTTTTATGAGGTTCCGAAGGGAGTCGTGTTTCGCATTCCCCGTGGGAATGAGAGTTCGGAGCATCCTCCGGAAGGTTACTTTACTTGTTACGAGGCGTTCTTGACGCAATGCCGACTGTGGTTCCCAATCCCTGGAATCATTGTTCAGGCCCTCGACCGTTTCGGAATCGCAATCAGCCAGCTGAACGTGCCGGCTTTGGAGAGTTGGCTTGGCGTCGCGATTCTGAGTTATGAGTTAGGGATGGACCTTAGCCCTGCTGATTTCGAAGGGTTGTGGAACTCTAAGGCGACGAGCATCAACGGAGTATACTCCATGAAGGCGAGGACCAATTTTTCGGTAATCAATGGAGTTACCTCGCACGCCAAGGATCACGTTGATCGTTTCTTTTTTGTGAGGATAGATGGAGAGTCTGTCGAGGAAGGCTTTCTCCATCTATTCCCGACGGACTGGTTGTACCAACGAGGTAAGATTGTCGCATCCCCTTTCTTAGAATCCGAAAGGCGAGTACTGAACGTGTGTGTTTTTTTTTTTTTTTTTTTTTTTAGAGAACAGGTGTCTCGCGCACGTTCCTTCCGATCTCTTGACCAAGAGGGATATTTTTAGGTCGAGGCCTTGTTCCTGGAACTCCTTCACTCTCGACCGGATTCGAGGGGCGGTTGCGCTTCACCGATCGCGAGGCGGTACGCGGCCCTGTGTCAATGATAGATCCTACGTTTTGCCCCTTTAAGGCAGAGGCGGAGGCCTCGTAAGGACAAAGGGATCGCTTTTGAGACCTCGTCGGGAGATGGCGCGCCGCCGAGATACGATCCTGGCTTTACCTCAGGGAATCAGGATGCTCCTCCCCGGGTGACTTCTTTGATGAACTCCCTCCGTCCTTTTCCCGTGACGAGTCTTTGGACAACGAGGAGAGGGACAAGGTGACCGCGGAGGGTGCTCGCTTGGTCAACGAGGTTTTGTTCTTGAAACTTGAGTAACTCCTCTTTTCTTTTTATTTGACCTTGGCTTTTCTGCAGGCCGTGAGAGTTTGGAATGCATCGATCGATGGGAGTTTCCGCACTGCCCGGCTGGCCCGTTTCAAAGCAGAGGAAATGGAAAGGGAATTTGCTAAGTATCGGTTGGAGGTGGAGGAGCAGAATCGCCGGCAAGCCAAGGTCCAGGCTCGAGCCCTCGTTCGTGCGGAAAGGAGCGGACGGAGAAGAGCTGCCGCCGAGCTGAACCGAAGGGCCGAAATTTTTTCTACCGAGTTCGAAGCGTACAAAGAGGCTCAGGACTTTGTAGGTGATTTTCGCGAGTGCCGTGGTTGGTCGGTACTCTTAACAAGATGCAGCGCGAGGACTTCTCTCTTTCCGGCGAACTTGCCACGATGGATGGCTCGATGAGAATATGTGCCAACGCCGAATCTTTTGTTCCTCCGATCGAAGGGAGATTCGAGAACTGTGGAATCCTATCCAAGTCTCGGAAGATACGGCGGATGTAGGCGAGGGTTCAAATGCAGGCGACAGGGGTGAAGAAGTCGACCAGCCCGACTCTTCGTTCGGAATATCTCTAACCGACTGTTATGCATTTGATTATAATTTGTGATAGGCCAAGTGTGGCCGTTTGTATGTATGTGTTGCGACCCTTAGGAGGTCGTGTGACTTTGTATTTTTTCGGGATCGGCCGTTGGTGGCTTTCGGATCCCTGTTATAAATGCTTTTTATAAACTATGCGTTTTGATTTATACTTTCGTCAAGTGTAGAGGGTCTGAATACGTGTAGTCACTTCGCATTCAATCTCTTTTTTTTGTCGCTAGGTCCGTAGGTCACTTTGTAGCGAACGTTAGGTTTGTAAGCGATAAGAGGCAAATTTTGGGATCTCGTATCCTGGATACTTATGCCTATGAGATGTCTTAGATACCAGCAAGGCCGGGTTTAGGGCAAGACCTAGGTCTACTTTCGGACTAAAGCTGTGCGATGACAAATCGGCTTTCGTTTTGCTTGTTTGCGATTTCGACCTGACTCGTACCGTTCTAGAATCTGCGAAGTGCTTATCGGCTTATATGATTCGTTTGGATACGAGTCGAGCTACTTCCTTTACGAAGAGCTAACCAAAATTTGGATTTTTTGTATAGCGCGCTATGATATCCTTGTCGGATGCAAAAGGACTCCGTTAGAAGCCGGACTACGAATTTGATTGAGTGAAACGTTTCTATATTTCTCCGTCGGGGCCAATCGACGGAAGCGAATTTTAGAGTCGCGGATGGACTGTTTGGTGGAGTTTTTAGAGTCGCGGATGGACTGTTTGGAGGAGAATGGAGAATCAAGACTTTTCGGGAACTAACGACGTCTCGCGTTCCTCAAAGATATGATTTTCGTTTTCCTTAGTGTTTACGCGTTGAGTAAGCGTTTGAATCAAAAGAATTTATAATTTATGATGTAGATTACATGCGAAAAGTGTTTTGCGGGAGTACAAGGATATCCGTCCCCATCTCCCCCCCCTTTTTGGCGAGGGGGATAGCTGAACTCGTCGGGTTGCGACGAGCTGCCTACGTACCTCTTACGAGGATCAAGCCATCTCGTAGTTCTGTTTCTATCACGGTTGTTATTACTCCACGATTTCTGGCGCCTTGACTGTTTCAGCTAAGTCGGCGGTCGCGTCGGGAGTTGGATCATTCGTTTTTTCGGCGATGGACTCGAGGATTTTTCCAGTATCCTGAGTTGTGGCCTGTTCGGACAAATCCGAGTTGCTTTTTGCTGAGTTCTCGGAGGTACTCAGGTTCTTCTTGGTTCGCTTCGGGTTAGCTACTGGGGCGTTCCGATTGCTGCGAAGTTTATGTTCGGCTAGGAAGCAGAGTCGCGACTGTTTTTGGCTTCCCCAGATTACCGCTGTTCCAGTTGGTGTTGGAAACTTGACGCCGAGATGGTAAGTGGACGGGACTGCCTTCATGGCATTTATCCAAGGAGTTCCCATTATGGCGTTATAGATAGCCGGGTTATCCACTACCGCGAATTCGACGATCTTCGTGACTTCTTTAGCCATGACCGGGAGTCTGATTTTCCGAGGGTCATGGATGTGACGCCCGAGAATCCAGTTAGTGGTCTTGGTCTGGGATGACTTCTCCGAGGGGTATGTTCATCCTCTGCAGAGTGTCGCGGAACATGATATTGACCGTGCTTCCTGTGTCGATGAGGATGCGGCCGACTTCGAGATCTTGAATCACCAAGTCGATGACCAGAGGATCGTAGTGGGGTTTATCGAGTCCGGTCGTATCCTGTTCCTCGAAGGTGATTGCGTGACTGGGAACGTCGTCCTCCGGACACCATCCGGGGCTGTCTCGGCCTTCCGTCCGTAGGCTTTGATCGACGAAACGGAGTCCTGGTAAAAATGCGATCCTCCGATGACCATGTTGATCCTTTGGCGGTTGTTGTTGTTTCCTTCGCCATCTTGTCTCCGTTCGCGTTTTTCGCCCGATTGAGTTCCAGGAGCGTTATTGGGATTGGCTCCGTCGGTCCTCGGCGGACGGTCAGAATCTAGGATCAGGTCTTTCATGCTCTTGACCGTTGCTAGTTTGCCGTCGAGCAGCTTCATAATGAGTCTAGCGCCGAGGACTTTGCAGTTGGCGGTGGAGTGACCTCTCGTCTGATGGAACTCGCAGCTGGAATTGTCCTTGTACGAGTTCCGCGTCCAGGTGTTTCCGGAGGTCCTCCTTGTTCGGAATTAACGGCGTAGTTATGTTCGCTTTGGACGTCTTCCCCTTCGTGATGGACGTATTTGTCGTTACGAGAGGTTTTCTTCTTGCCGGACGCTTTCGGCGGTCCATGCTTTTGCGCTAGGATTTTCATCTCTTCTTCCATGATGATAAAATCCGTTGCCTTGTGGAGAGTGTCCTGGATGGTGCGTGGCCTTTCCAGAGAAATCCTTTCGGAATTTCGATTTGTACCAGAGGTTCTTCCTCAGGGCGTCGATGGCGACTCTGTCGCTGAGGCCTGTTACCCTGGACATCACGAGTTTGAACCTCCTTATGTAGTCGCGGAGCGGTTCGTCTTCCTTTGAATTAGACTCCAAAGGTCTACGTCGGAAGTTTCCATGTCCATGAACATGGAGAATTGCTTCAGAAAAGCCGAAGCAAGTTGGCGGAAACTTCCGATGGAGTTTCTTTTCAAGTGGGAGAACCACTCGAGCGCAGCACCTCTGAGGTTCTCGACGAATAGGAGACAGCAGCCGACGTCCTTTTCCCGCTCCGGAAGTTTAGACCTTGCCATCGCAATCTGGAAAGACTGCAGATGTGCTTTTGGGTCTGTGGTTCCATCGTAGGTGGGAAGCTTTATTTTCCCAGGATCTGAGACTCGTGCCTCCGTGATTCGAGAGGTGAACGGAGTTTTTCTCGACTCCTCGAGGAGCAGGTCGATCTCGGGGGCAGTGCTGGTCGCGTGGTGAATCTGCGATTTTACCGCTTTCACCTCGGCTGCAGTTTTGGCGATGTACTCGCGCAAATCGTGGATTTCGTTGGTGCCGAGTCTACGTTGGCGGCGATAGGCCCGAGTCTGGTCCTCAGCCAACCTTTCTTGCTCCGACCAGTAGAGGTCTTCTTCCTCTTCTGTCATGGGTTTTTCGAAGGCTGCCGCCAGTCGAGCTGACTGACTTCGGGTCCTTCTATGGTGGATGTCGGCGTCTTCGTCGGACGGATCCGATTGATCGCTGACATCTAGATTGATCCTTTCGACGTCGTCTCCTTCGTTGTCCCTTGCGGGAGGTGGAAGGTTGCCTGTCGTTTTCTTCTGCCCCGTCGGAGTGGCATCGTCAGGGACGAGTTCCGGGGATTTTCTCGGGGCATCTTTTTCTTGGTCTCCGGGAGTTCCGAAGTCGAGCCTCCTGACACGCCTCACCTTGGTGGATCCGCGCGGGAGTTTGCTTTTCGCTGTTAAGGTATTGACCTGTTTAGCGAGTGAAGCCATTAGTTTCTCTTGTTCTTCCGACCGTTTCTGGGCGGTGGCGAACAGTTCCTTCACCTGGTCCAGCATCGCGGTGTTTGCCTCGGCAGTGACCGTCGATACGTTTCCGGAAGGAGTCTTCTCAGCGTTGGCATCGACGGCTGATTCGTCGTGCGTTTGCTTATCTTTTTCCGCGTCAACAGACATGCTTAACTGGGCGTGCGTAGTTGCGAGAAAGATAAAGCCGTGAATCCCCCTCCTTCTAGCGCCAAACTGTGGGAACCGAAATTCGCACTGTCGATTTTAGTTAAGTTAAAACGTAGGAAAACTAAGTTGACCTAGTTTCCCCCGAGGATCCCGGCTATCTACTGGGCCACGCACGACAAAGTTAATACGAGTCTAGTTCGGAAATAAATGCGTAAAATAAAGAGAGCAAAAAGAAAGAATCTTATTTCCAAATCTGCGGAGAGCGTTGGACAACAGGTCGAGATCTCGGCTACAAGAGCTGTCGATCGTCGCTAGTCTCGAAACCTAGATCTAACCTAGTCGAGTCGCAGCTCGCTAAAAAGGAAATAAGCGCCTAAGTTCTAAGTTGCTCTGGAGTGGTTTCTTTCTTCTGATTTCGGATCCCCCTTCCTCTGCTCCTAGCTTTGCTTA
Source organism: Raphanus sativus (assembly GCF_000801105.2). NCBI lineage: Eukaryota > Viridiplantae > Streptophyta > Magnoliopsida > Brassicales > Brassicaceae > Raphanus > Raphanus sativus. Next base: position 24,456,937 of record NC_079514.1, on the reverse strand, counting down.
TATACTCCCATATGACGGTCTATCCCTGATGGGCTGAGTCTGCCGCGGGCTGGACTTTTTCCATTTTCGTCGGCTTTCGCGTTTATCGGGAAAGTTGACATTTATCTTTTCGGAAAGTTGACATTTATCTTTTCGGAAGTTTAACATTTATCTCGTCAGGCGAAGATAATTGTAAACCGTCGCATCTATCCTTTTAGAAAATCGTAAATGAGTCGTTCGATCGGGTTTGGTCCCTTTCGGGCCGTCTTCCGGACTTCCGCTGTTTTTCTACGATTCCTTTGAAAGGATGCTCCTACTTGGATGTCGAGTTTTTCAGAAGATCTTCGATCCATTGCCGAGGTGAATGGTGTTTTAAGATAACCATCGCCGTTTTATACGAAGTCTTCCTGTCCGTTGACTCTTACGGGTTCCTTGGAATCTTGGAGCAGGAAAAGGAGTTTTGTTTGCGGGATCTCGGAAAGTCGCAAAACACGGATTTCTGGCGACCCGGAGGCCTGGAACTTACACACGAAGACTAGCCGTCCGATGACCCGAGCCAGCACGGGGCTAGCCGCCGGCGACCACGACCAGCACGGGCCCTAGCCGCCGGCGGCCACGGCCAGCACGGGGCTAGCCGCCCGCCGGCCACGGCCAGCACGGGTGCTAGCCGCCGGCGGCTACGGCCAGCACGAGGCTAGCCGCCCGGCGGCCACGGCCAGCACGGGCGCTAGCCGCCGGCGGCCACGGCCAGCACGGGCGCTAGCCGCCGGCGGCCACGGCCAGCACGGGGCTAGCCGCCCGGCGGCCACGGCCAGCACGGGCGCTAGCCGCCGGCGGCCACGGCCAGCACGGGCGCTAGCCGCCGGCGGCCACGGCCAGCACGGGGCTAGCCGCCCGGCGGCCACGGCCAGCACGGGCGCTAGCCGCCGGCGGCCACGGCCAGCACGGGGCTAGCCGCCCGGCGGCCACGGCCACGTCCGGAAGTGGGCTGCTCGGTTCCTTCGGCGTGTGCGTGTTTTTTGCGTTTTTAGTTTTCCGTAGGTTTTTCCTTGTGTAGAAAATGTTTCTAGCAGTTGATTTCGAGATGATTAATCTCGAACTTAATTTTTCCTGAGGTTTCTCGATTAACAATTAGTCTCTCGAGGTTGCTCTAACAGTTTTCATGTTTTTCCGAGACTTTCGGGACATCGATTTCGTCTTGACCGATTTTGACCCCAACAAATACTCTAGCTATCTCCTTCACACTCTCTACTTGCCTGCCGTCAAAGACACTTAATCAGGGTATTTAAGCATTTCTATTAGATTAAAAACTTGTCAGGGGTAATCTCGTAATTTGGTGAAGCCTTGGTGAAGTAGTCGGCTAAACTATTTCGTCCTCGCTATCGATCGACAACACTTGAGGTGTATCGATCGATTATAATCTTCAAGTACGCGGGTCTTCACAGCTACATCGATCGACAACTCTAGGTGAGTATTGATCGATTCGTCTTTGAATGTTGACTTCCGACTTGGTCTTGAATGGTCAACTCGGATGTATTATCTCTTGTGCTCCAAAATGCTCCAAAAGCATCACTTTATCATGAAACACTCCTGAACCTGAAAACATACCTAATAGGCTAGAAAACATATTATATAAATAATAAAAATATCATTATACCATAGTAGAAAATGGGTGAAATACATGGTATATCAACTCCCACAGACTTACTCTTTTGCTTGTCCTCAAGAAAAACTCAGTACTCTGTGGAAAAGGTTTGAAAATAGTAGAGACTCAAAATTCAAACATTGAAGTCATCACTCTATGGATTCGCAATTCATGTCTAAACATCCTAATCACAGAAGCAATATCCTAGCTTAGCAACCAAATTCATCTAGTTCACAACTTAGCAAATCTTATCTGACATTCCCCTCTACTAACCTCATTTCTTAACATAAAATAAAAGTGCAGGCTTTACCTTGGGAGTATCGATCAAAGGACACATAGATTCAACTCAAACAAGTATCTGAACATACAGGTATTCTTCTCTGATCCCTTTCTCCCCTCATCTCTCTTCTCTGAATCTCTTATTAGTTTCAATTTCAACAGGTTTCGATGCCAACACAGGTCATCTATTTTATCTCATTGACATTGCAATTGCGACTCATACATTTTTGGCAAAGTGTGGGCAAATAATGGGGTCATAGGTAATGTACCTACCCCTCGCTTCCACAATGTGTGATCGTCCCTGAGATTTAGAATAATGGGGTCGCAGGAGACACTCCTACCCCTCTGCCTTTCAAGAAGTCATATCAATCTTCTATAACTTAAACTTAGATCTTTGAGATGCCGAAGAGAGAGAATGAAGGGAACCAGAAACACCCAGACTTTTTACCTTCCAGACTTGTAGGAGGATTTCGATCCAATGTATACCAAGCCACAAGACAAGCAAATAAAGTCAGTATTAGTGTTAGAGGTCAGCTTTCGTTCCTTCAAACAATCTAGGCAAGTGTGTATAGGTGACAGGTTGATCAATTTTAGCATCTTTAGTACTATTTGTAATCAGTAAATCTAGAATGGTGCTAGAGAGTGGTTAGATAATCAAATATAAATCAATATCAATGTCCCAATTTTAGTAATTATCTGAAAAATAATTTGAAAACACTTTTAAGTAAAAATCAAAATAAAGACACATATCAGTAAACCTCCCCCCAGACATAAATTACACTGTCCCAGAGTACCACAACCGGAGTTAAGTTAAGACATAAATCATAAGTACTCAATTTAACAAGTAAGAACGACTAAACCTGACCGCGATGGCGTAATCAAAATAAAAACACGTATCGATCGTTAGTGATTGTTGTGTCGTGTCGAGCGATGCGACTTTGTTGTGTCGGTTGATGGGATCATCATTCTACTTGGATCTAAAAATCTGCAAAAACCAATGCGAAAATAAATATTAAAAATGTAGAAAACTTTGAAAGAAAACCTAATAGTGGGTTGCCTCCCACTCAGCGCTTTGTTATAGTCATTTAGCTTGACTTTGGTGGTGTGAGCTCGTTGGTGCAGAAACTGCTACTTGTTGGACAACAAGCATCAACTTCATGTCTTCTTTTATTGAACCATGTGGCAATGAAGCTTCTTGTTGTATCATCACTTCTGAGCTGTTTCTCATCCATCTTGAGGGTGGCATATGTGATGTTCCATAGACCTCTTTCAAGTAGTTCAATGCTGCCTTCATTCCTGTAGATGGTGTTGTAGGCGTATTCTGATAGCTCCTTCAGTTCCTGCTGCAAGGCGTCGATCTTGTCATGAATCAGCTGATCTCGGTCTGTCAAAGAATCGGTGTCGATCGATGCTACAATGTGTGCGTCGGTCGTTTCTCTGTGATCTCTGTCGGTCGATCCAGTGGTAGATGTGTCGATCGATGCCAAATGCTGACCTTGATACTCGATAATTCTCTGAATTGCGAGTACTTCATTCTTCAGTAGACCAGTGGCCAAGCATAGGTTGGTCACTATATCATTGAGAGGGTCGTCAATGTCATCACATCGCTTGTTGAACCTCTCTTCCATAGCATCCATTGCTGCGTATAGCTCTTGTTTGATTTGATCAACTTCTGCTGCAGTGTAAGTAGTCTGCGCTGGTGGTTGCTCGATGTCGATCGATCTGGATTTATGAGTATCGATCGATGTCACGTTATGATTCTGAGGTTGACCTTTCTCGCTAATTTTTTCCAAATCTTGCTGTAGAAGATCAATCCTTTTGCTTAACCATTCGACATTGTTGTTGAGAGGGCTGTAGACATCTCCAATCCATGTGTTAATGTAAGCTATCTCCCATTCATCTCTTTTAGGTGATGAACATTCTGGTAGGGTGTTGGATGTCGTCTGGCCGATATCGATCGATGGTGTAGGTACTGTGTCGATCGATACTGGTGGCGTAGCTTCCTTCTCAAGCATATTCCTAATGCTCTCAATCTCCATCCTTAGCACTGCCATATCACTGTGAAGAGCTTTATAGCAGCGATTCAATGGCTGGTAGGTATCATTCACCAATGTGCGGATATCTTCTTACAGGTTTGCTTTAGCTCCCCAAATACCAGTCACCATATCATCTATCTCCTTCTTGCTGTAGGGTATTGGTGATGGTCTGTATGCATGGTAAGGGCGTGCATGTTTTGGAAGGCGTAAGCAACTTCTCTTAAAAAGAGATGTTCTCTCCAGGATTTTCCTTAGGTGCTCTTTGGTGACAGGGATGATATCACCATCAACTCCCCTAGCATGTCCAAATTCATCTCTGTGGACACCAAATTCGTCCCTCTCTTCCCAACTGAATTTTCGGGATCCATTGGTATTAAAGGCACTCATCCAAACTCAATACGTCTGTTGGTCCATCTGGCTGTTTTGTTGTCGATCGATGTTGTCAACTCAACGTCGATCGATGGTGATGAAACAATATCGATCGATGGAGAGTTTCTGTGCAGACGGAAACGTGGAGGAACTGTATCCTCTGTCATGGTGACGTGGTGGTTGTCTGGGACGTGAGCTAGGATATCTGGATGGCCACGTTGCTGTGTGAACAGGTTATCTGGTCCATTGGCAACTTGAAGGATGTCTGCTATGTCCTCTCTGGATATGTGTAGAATCCTTCCGTCCATGGCTCTTGCAAAGCCATCTTTATCTCTGTAAATACCAAATTCATCAGGTGTTAGTGAAGCATTCCTGATATCTCTAGAATTATGAAAACGAGATTGAGGTAGGGTGAGAGAATCGATCGATGGTGCAGTGGTGATGGCGATCGATGAGGATCGTTTGGCTGCATGGTTAGATCGATTGCTGTTGTTGTTGCAGGTCTCCATGGTGATGTTTTGAGTTGCTGGAGGCTGCAGGGTATGTGTTTTTGAAGTTTGAATTTTCGTGGTGGATGTTGACAACATTATATACCCATCTGTTGCCATAATCGGTAAAATTCCGATCTTGTCCCTTAAGTCGTCTGACTTAATATCAACCGATGTGATGCTTGCGATGTCGATCGATGGACGCTGTCGTTTTGCTGGATGTGGTAGATAATCTATCGATGGTGGGCAATGGATGTCGATCGATTTTGGGCAAGTTGTTCTTGGGAAACGATTTGCAAACTTATCATTCTCCATTTAGTGTTCCCAAGCTCTTTTCTCCCAAAAATCTTCATCATATTCCTCTATGTTATCCCCACTGTGGGAAGATATAGCTGTATCTACTGCAAAACTTTCATGAAATCCGCTGTCTGCCCAACTCATTACTGAGTAATCATCTTGTTTGCTGTTGGGTTGGATAGCGAAATTCGGGTAGCAATGATCTGGTAAAGCAGGTTCATCATCTGGTGTGTCTCTGTCGATCGATTGGCCAAGGGTGGTGTCGATCTCTTCTCACTCGCTGATGTCGGTCGATGATGTAGTGAGGTCGTCGATCGATCCCGAGTACTCTGTTTCGTACTCTACTTCACAATGACAAACTGCAATGATACCAGGATCATTTTCTTGTTCCACGGTTTTGGCTTGTGATTTGCCAAGTCTGACAGGGTCGTAGTGGATATCTCGATATATCATAATCAGGCACATCATGTTGGTGCTCAAGTCACATACAGCTCCTACTGTAGCCAGAAATGCTCTTCCAAGTAGAAGGGAAGAGTTCCAATTTAACTTGATATCCAGGAAATGAAAATCCACAGGGACAATGGCATTACCAATCTGCACTTCCAGGTCTCTGATCAAGCCACCAGAGCTTTTCTGAGTGTAATCCACAAATGTGAAGATCTCTGGTGAAGGCTTGTTGGGGTCAAAAACGGTCACAACGAAATTAACGTTCGAAAATATTCCTCGAAAAAAACAATTCTCGTAAAAATTACTTAAACTAATTTTTATAAAATTCTTGAATAGATTTTTCCGCAGCGTCGAAACAAACTCCAATGGTTCGTGTTGACGGCGAAGGTAGTATCAAAACATTCGATAAAAATATACGTCGTAAGAATTTCTACGTTTTCAAGAAAGAAAAACTTATACGAAAAACTTATACGAAAAACTCGCGGAAAAATCTTGTTTAAGAAAATCAACGATTTCTTAAATCAACGATTTCTTAACTCAACGATTTCTTAACTCAACGATTTCTTAAATCAACGATTTCTTAAATCAACGATTTCTTAAAAATCATCTCCTTGCAAAAGGTTTCGCGACTAAACGACGTTTTCGTTAAAACACGATCATCGGAGGTACGACAATGGATCCAATATCCAATATTTTTTAGCTACGACAATGGATCCAATATCCACAAAACGATTATCACATCCAGACACATGTCTCTCATCGCTTACACCTAAAAACGCTCGCTAAAAAGTAGCATACGGACCAAGCGACAAAATCAAAATCTGAAGTGACTACTCGGATTCTACCATTTACACTTGACGAAAGTATAAATCAAATCGTAAGCGAAAGCCCATAAATCTTCTTATGGCGTAAGAAAAATAAAGTCGCAGCACTGCGAGACGTCGCTTCATGCTCGAATAAACATTTTTCGACCAAAATTTTGTGCGCCTTCAAAACGGCATCATTTCGTTGTCGCTTATCACAACAAACAAACTCTAAACGTCCTAAACAGACAAGCCACCTAAGGGTAGGCTCTCTTACATCCGACAAAGATAACATAGCGCGCTATACAAGAAAACTGAAATTTCGTCTAAGCGCTTCGTAAACGAAGTAGCTTCGATACGTACCCAGACAAATCATATAAGCCAATAACACTTCGCGGATTTTAAAACGGTACGAGTCAGGTTAAAATCGCAAACAGGCAAAACGAAAGCTAATTTGTCATCGCAAAGCCTCAGTCCCAGAGTAAACCTAGGTCTTGCCCTAAACCCAACCTTGCTGGTACTTAACATCTCACAGACATAGTATCAACACCGATACGAGATCCCAAAACTTGTCTCTTCACTTAAGTCTATCATTTTCACGAACCTTCGTTAAATCAGTAAACCGCGAAAAATCTCGCTTTGTACAATCGATGGATAAGGTGATCATCGGAGAGGCAGGAATGAGACGACAACTCACACCCTGTCCCTCTAACTTCGATAAAAAGAAGTTCTCTCGATTAATAAAAACCACGATTTTATAGATTTGAGCAAAATATTTTTTACAGGCCAAACTTGGCAAAAATAAACAGCCTCCGAGGCTACTCTTGCGGTCGACAAAGGTCCAATACTAAATACCATCGACAGCAACGTGCTCGAAATAACTAGACGATAAAGTCTTGCTGGAAAACAGGTCGTAAAGATCTTAAGCTCCAAGATGAACTACGAATGGCTTGATCCCTTTTGACAAAGGGTACGTAGGCAGCTTTCATCAAGCGCAGCCCCAATCTTATAAGATTCCACTCTTCTTAGAGTGAACGTTCAACTTTCAACGGATATTTTCAACCGTTAATTCCGCCAACTTAACTAACTTGTCTTATCGCACGCTAGAATCTCGCATCTACGATCCACGGTTCTAACGGGCTGGGGGACTAACTGTTGTGGTGAAAAACGGCCACAACGAAATTAACGTTCGGAAATATTCCTCGAAAAAAATAATTCTCGTAAAAATTACTTAAACTAATTTTTACGATAAAATTCTTGAATAGATTTGTCCACAGCGTCGAAACAAGCTCCAATGGTTCGTGCTGACGGCGAAGTTAGTATCAAAACATTCGATAAAAATATACGTCGTAAGAATTTCTACGTTTTCAAGAAAGAAAAACTTATACGAAAAACTCGCGGAAAAATCTTGTTTAAGAAAATAACCGATTTCTTAAATCAATGATTTCTTAACTCAACGATTTCTTAAATCAACGATTTCTTAAATCAACGATTTCTTAAATCAACGATTTCTTAAAAATCATCTCCTTGCAAAAGGTTTCGCGACTAAACGACGTTTTCGTTAAAACACGATCATCGGAGGTAACAAAAGATCGTCAAACCACGAGGATGGGGGCTTGGCAGTCGCAGGACCATACGAAGCTCGGTCGCTATAGCGACCGAGCTCATACACAAGCTCTATAGCGACCGGGCAACCAGACCCGTCTCGGCGAGGGCTTCGATTTGATATCTTTATCATTTTCTGGGTCTTGACGGTTTGAGAGAACGGCCTCTTTGAAGTCCCAAGGCAGATTCCTTTGCGTTCGGCCTGTCCAAACCTAGATCAATTCCCGTGACTTCCGTATACTTTCGTATGTTCGTGTTCGCCTCTAAAACAACGATTTCTTAATCAACAATTTAAGAAATTAACGATTTCTTAATCAACGACTTAGGAAATCAACGGTTTCTTAATCAACGACTTAAGAAATCAACGATTTAAGAAAGTAACGATTTCTTAAATCAGCGGTATGATGTTATCAAAGGTCCAAACATCCGCAAACAAGCGTTTTAAGAGCATCGTAGTCTCGCATTGGTTTCGGACGCTTGGACAATGGAGTTCAGTCCACGACACAAACCCGGTCGCGATGGCGATCGGGTCACGAATAAGAGCTCGGTTGCTATAGCGATCGGATCACGAGACCACGCTCAGTCGCTATAGCAACCGAGCCTCGGATACGGCTCGGTCGCTATAGCGACCGAGCTCCGAACAAAGCTCGGTCGCTATAGCGACCGAGCTCCGAACAAAGCTCGGTCCCTATAGCGACCGAGCCCGAGCAAGGCTCGGTCGCTATAGCGACCGAGCTCCAAATAGAGGTCGGTCGCTATAGCGACCGAGCTGCGGATAGACCTCGGTCGCTATAGCGACCGAGCTCAAGAACAGGCTCGGTCGCTATAACGACCGAGCATTCGTGCAACGATCATTTTCCCAAACGTCTGAAGTCTTCCTAAATGATGATACGACGTAAAACTATGCATTCTCGACTTTCTGTATAACAACTCTTTGCAAGCCACGACTAACCATTTCTTGATCTCTCGATCAAATGGGATCGTCCGTTCGGTTTACAATAAAACCGCGGAAACTTAACTTTATCAGAGAAATCGTAAAAAACGTCTCAAATCAAAAAGATGGCCCAAGGGGTCCTAAACTTGATTCGAGGCCCACTTACGATTTCATAAAAACCCATAAACCTTATGACGGTTTATGCTTGGAGGATAAGCATCAGTTTCCGCAGATAAATGGAAACTTTCCGCAGATAATCATGAAGATCGGAAAAAATGGAATTTTTCCATTTTTCGACTATGACGACTTAAGGGCAAAAGGGGGAAGCGTAAACCGACCTTGGAGGGAGTATATAAGGAGTTCAAGGCGAGAGGCATAGGGAATCACTTTTTCAGAGCAAACTAGCACTTAGAGCATTTTAGGCAACTTTCCGTTTTTGTTTTCGAGCTGCGACTCAATTAGGTTTAGCCACCTTCGGGTATTAGAACTAGGATCTCGCCGACAGCTCTCGTAGCTGATAGTGCTCAAATTACCCAGTAGTGCTTACTCTCTCAAATAAGAGGTACATCTGTAGTACTTAGGGATCGAATCACGAGGAGCTAGGGAACCAATTAAATAAAATCTACTAATCAATCCTAGGCAAGGTTGGTTTATATGATAGAAATGAAAATAACAATTCCTAAAATGAGCAAGGTAGTTGCTCTAACTAACAATAAGATGGATTGTTTAAATGGTATAAAGAGTGCTAGACATAGGGTTTCTATTCAGGAATGGAGATTATAATCTCTATAAATGCTTTAATAAGTTTCTTGCATGATACTATAGATCTCAGCCGCTTAACATATGTGATGAATCACTGGTTAAAATATCTAGATCTCTGGCCACACCTTTCGCATGATGACACAGAAAAAGAGTCGGTCGATATCCTTTTGAGATATCAAGCGATACACCTTTCGCGGCGCCGATCGATTCACCTGTCGGGATATCGATCGACGGTTTCTAGATCTGCCTAGGCGCGAGCCGAATATGACCACAAGGTCTCAAGGAGGAACTGTCGTTCTTCTCAACGGGAAATATGCATCGCTCAAATGGATAATTCAAGATAATCTAAGATCCTAGTGATCTATGTTCTAGTTAGCTAATCTAAAACAAGCATAGGGTACAATCCATTTGATGAGTATCACAACTTAGCAATTATAGTTTGGGGCTAATCCCACAAACATATTTAAACCCTAGATCTAACAAGTAGACTACTCAGACATAGCTAAGCAATTCATGACAATAGATAGATGAAAGAATTGCATTGATAGAATAAAGTAGAAATACAAAAGAAGATGAGAAATCTCTCCAATCTCTCTCAAACAAATAAAACTCTAGTCTCTCTCTCACACTCTCTGCTTTGAGGGTTGTTAAAAGCTTCAAGCTTCAAGGTCTCGAACTCCTCCGTCTAAAACACTTAGCAGGAGTATTTAAGCATTTCCATTAGGTTAAAAACTCGTCAGGGGCAATCTTGTAATTTGGTGAAGTCTTGGTGAAGTAGTCGGCTAAACCATATCGTCCTCGATATCGATCAACAACACTGAACGTGTATCGATCGATTATAATCTTCTAGTACGCGGATCTTCTCAGCTACATCGATCGACAACTCGGGATGAGTATCGATCGATTATAATCGCAATGTTTGTTGACTTCCGACTTAGTCTTGAATGGTCAACTCGGGTGTATCATCTCCTGTACTCCAAAATGCTCCAAAAACATCACTTTCTCACAAAATGCTCCTGAACCTGAAAACATACCTAACAGGCTAGAAAACAGATTAAATATATAATAAAATACTAGTATACCATGGTTAAAAACGGGTAAAATTCATGGTATATCAACTCCCCCAGACTTACTCCTTTGCTTGTCCTCAAGCAAAAACAGTAGTTTTTGGAAAGGTTTGGAAATAGCAGGAACTCAAGGATTCAATATATTGAAGTCATCACTCTATGGGTTTGCAATTTATGTCTAAACATCCTAATCACAGAAGTTCATCATGCCTTATCCTGATTTAGCAACCAAACTCATCTAGTCAAAAACTTAGCAATTCTTATCTGACGTTCCCTCTACTAACCTCATTTCTTAGCATAAAATAAAAGTGTAAGCTTTACCTTGGGAGTATCGATCAAAGGACACATGGATTCAACTCAAACAAGTATCTGAACACACAGGTAGTCTTCTCTGATTCCTTTCTCCCCTCTTCTCTATTCTCTGAATCTCTTATTAGTTTCAATTTCAACAGGTTTCAATGCCACATAGGTCATCTAGTCCATCTCATTGACATTTGCATTCTAACTCATACATTTTTGACAAAGTGTAGCGAATAATGGGGTCGCAGGAATCACTCCTACCCTCGTTTCCACAATGTGTGATCATCCTTGAGATTTAGAATACTGGGGTCGCAGGAATCACTCCTACCCCTCTGCCTCTCAAGAAATCATTTCAATCTTTTATAACATAAACTTAGATCTCGAGATGCCGAAGAGAGAGAAGGAAGGGAACCAGAAACACACAGACTTTTTACCTTCCAGACTTGTAGGAGGATTCCGATCAAGTGATATCCAATCCCCAAGACAAGAAAATAAGTCCGTATTAGTGTTGAATGTCAGCTTTGGTTCCTTCAAACAATCTTAGCTAGTGAATATAGATGGCAAGTTGATCCACTTTAGCATCTTTAGTACTATCTGCAATCAGTAATCTAGAATGGTGCTAAAGAGTGGTCAGACAATCAAATATAAATCCATATCAATGTTCCTATAATACTTATGCGAAAAATAATTTTGAAAAACAATTTAAATAAAAACCAAAATAAAAACACATATTAGTAAACTCCCCCCCCCAGACTTATATTACACTGTCCCAGTGTAACACAGCCGGTGGTGAGGTAAATAAATAAAACATAATTAATAAATATAACAAGTTAGAATGAATAAACCTGATCGACAAGATGTCGATCGATTCGTAGAGGTATACGTCGATCGTTGGTAATGGTCGTGTGGTGTCGAGCGATATGAATGGTGAATGTCGGTCGATGGAATTATCCTTCTACTTGGATCTAATAAAAACTGCAAAATAAATCCGAAAAAAATAAAAGCAAAAATGAAAAATAAAATTAAATAAAGAAAAAAAAAAGCTAATAGTGGGTTGCCTCCCACTCAGCGCTTGGTTATAATCATTTAGCTTGACTGTGGTAGGTGAGTGACTCATGGGGTGCAGAAACTGCTGATTGCCGGACAGCAATCATCAATCTTGTGTCTCCTACTATTGAACCATGTGGCGACGAAGCTTCTTGTGGCATCATCCGCTCGTAGTTGTTTCTTATCTATCTGGAGGACTGTATCTTGAAGTTTCCTCACAGAATTCTCGATGTATTCGATTTTGTCAACTTTCCTATCGATGGTCTGGTAGGTATGTACGGATAATAATTTCAGCTCACTCTGTAATGCATCGATCTTGTCCATAATAAACTGATCTTGGTCTGTTAAAGACTCGGTGTCGATCGATGCTACGAGATGCGCGTCGGTCATTTCGGTGAGATCGCTATCGATCGACTCTGTGTCAGCTTTGTCGATCGATTCTGAACGTTGGCCTTGGTACTCAAGATTTCCCTGCATACTGCGTATCTCATTCTTCAAGAGACCAGTAGCTCTGCAAAGGTTGGTAACTCTTGCATTGAGAGTCTCAATGTTATAACTTCTTTCTATGAGTCTCTCCTCCATAGAATTCATGGCTACGTACAGCTTATGTTTGATCTCATCAACTTCTGCTGTGGTGCATGCTCTCTTCGCTGGTGGTGGTTCGGTGTCGATCGATGTTGGTCACGCCTGTCGATCGATGCTTCGTTGCTGTCACGAAGATCAATATAAGCTTTAACTATGCTCATATCTCTTTCTAGCTTGTCCAGCTGTCATGAAAGTGTATCCAGGTATCGCATGATAGGTGAACTTAAAAGATCATGCTTCTCTTCGTACGATTACATCCTATTTTCCAGTTCTGCGAACCTCGTGTCGATCGATGGTGAAGAATGTGTGTCGATCGATGGAAAAGTAGCATTCTGAGCTTGGTCATTCTGTCGAATTGTGTCCAACTCTTTCTGTAGAACATCTATCCTTTTGCTTAACCATTCGACATTGTTGTTGAGAGGGCTGTAGACGTCTCCAATCCGTGTATTGATGTAAGCAACCTCCCATTCATCTTTCTTAGGTGATGAACAGTCTGGTCGGTCCATGGGTGTAGTCTTGCCTGTGTCGATCGATGGTACAGGTACTCTGTCGGTCGATACTGGTGGCGTAGCCTCTTTCTCAAGCATGGTCAATATGTTTCCAAGCTCCACTCTTATCTTAGCCATATCATTCTGGAAGCCCTTGTAACTGACATCCAAAGGCTGGAAAGTGTCTTCCACCAATGTGAGCATGTTTGTCTCAAGGTGCGCCTGAGCTCTCCATACATCAGTCACCATATCATCTACCTCCTCTCTACTGTAGGGCACTGGTGGTGGTGTGTATGCATGGTAAAGGCGTGTGTGTTTTGGAAGGCGTAAGCAACCCTGTAAAAAAGGGATGCTCTATCTAAAAGCCTCTTTACTTGCTCCTTGGTAACATGGATGATCTCACCATCAACTCCTCTAGCATAGCCAAACTCATCTCTGTAGACACCATATTCATCCTTAGCCTCCCACTTGAATCTCTTGGATCCATCAGTATTGAAGGCACATCGTCCAAACTCCAATCGTCTGTCGGGCGAACTGACTCTTGGTCTATCGATCGATCCGGGATATCCGCCGTCGATCGATGGTGTTGAAACGATGTCGATCGATGGTGTTCGTCGAAGTGGACTGAAGTGTTGAGGAACTGGATCCTCCCTTGTGTTGGTGTTGTGGTTGTCATGGACGTGATTTAGGATGTCAGGATGGCTACGTTGCTGTGTGAACAGGTTTTCTGGTCCATTAGCAACTTGGAGGATGTCTTCTATGTCTTCTCTGGTTATGTGCAGAACTCTTCCATCCATAGCTCTTGCATAGCCATTTGTGTCCCTGAAAATTCCAAATTCATCAGGTGTTAGTGAAACGTTCCTGATATCGTGAGGTTCATGAGATCTCGCTTGAGCTCTGTTTAAGGTGTCGATCGATGGGTGTGTGGTGGTGACGATCGATGGTGCACGTCTAGCTGCACGGTTGGATCAATTGAACATGTTGTTGCAGTCTTCCATTGATGAATCTCTGAATGCTGGAAGCTGCTGGGTAGAAGGTGAAAAGTTTTGAATTTTCGCGGCTTGAGTTGTCAACCTTTTATACCCATGTGTTGCCCTAATCGGTGAAATTCCGATTTTGTCCTTCAAGTCGTCCGGGTTAATATCGATCGATATGATACTGGCAATGTCGATCGATGGACGATGTCGTTTTGCAGGATGAAGTAGATAATCGATCGATGGTGGGCGTTTGATGTCGATCGATTGTGGGAATCGAATTGCAAATCTGTCATTCTCCAAGTAATTTTCCCAAGCTCTCTCTTCCCAATAGTTTGCATCATGTTCTTCACTGTGGTCTCCACTGTGGGAAGAGGTGGCTATGTCTACTGCAAAACTCTCATGAAATCCGCTATCTGCCCAACTCCTTACTGAGTAATCATCTTCCTTCTGGTTGGGTGGGATGGCGAAATTCGGGTAACAATGATCTGGTAGATCGAGTTCATCATCTGGTGGGTCTCTGTCGATCGATGATCCATAGTTGTTGTCGATCTCCTCTGATTTGTACGTGTCGATCGATGACGTTAAAGTACTGTCGATCGATCCCGAGTACTCTGTCTCGTACTCGACTTCACAATGACAAACTGCGATGATACCAGTATCATCTTCTTTTACCACTGGTTTGGCTGGTGGTTTGCCAAGCTTGACAGGGTCGTAGTGGATCTCTGGATCTATCATAGTCAAGCACATCCTGTTGGTGTTCATGTCACATATGGCTCCTACTGTAGCCATAAATGCTCTTCCAAGTAAGAGGAAAGAGTTTCAATTTAGCTTGATGTCTAGGACATGAAAATCCACAGGGACGATAGCATCACCAATATGTACCTCTAGGTCTTTGATGAAGCCTCCAGAGTTTATCTGAGAGTAATCCACGAAAGTAAAGATCTATGGTGAAGGATCTACTTGCAGGCCCAGATGGTCTGCCATGACCTTTGGTAAGATGCTGAGTGATGAACCAGTGTCACATAGTGCATGAGGAAATTCAATCCCTTGTATCACACAGGGTATTACAAACTTCCCAGGATCACTCTTCTTTGGCAAAGTAATATTCTTCCGCATATCTTCTCTGACATTGTCAAACCTTCTCCTAATGTCAGTTCAGTCTCCCTTGTTTCTCTAAAGAACATCCACAATCTCCTTGTGAAATAAACCTCCTCAAAAGGTTTCTCTGGTGGGATTCCGATAACTCTCTTAGTGAAACCATCAATCTCCTTTTCATTAGCTTCCCTCTTAAGGTTCTTAGTAATCTTCTCCTTCCTACTCCTTAACCTTCTTCCTTCAGTTCCCTCTGATGTAGGTGTAGTGTCTGAAAGGTTACCAGTGATTTCGGTAGGGTTAGCTTGTGGTTTCGGTGTGGGTCTGAGTTCAGTGATTCGGTTGCTGTCTATCAATGGTAGTTGCACTCGGTATGTGAGAGGTGCGTGTCGATCGATAGGTGGAGAAAATGGTCGATCGATACGGTTCTATTCTTTGTGTCGATCGATGAGTGGCTCGTCTCGTCGGTCGATATCTTCGTAGGTGTGGGTGGGTGGGTATGGATGAGAAGCCGTGAATTCAGCATGTGTCAATATCCTAACCGCTTTGCAATCCGCAAGCGTGTCCGGAAAAGACATCGTCGATGTCGATCGATGTGGACTAGTTGGTGTCGATCGAAACCATTGTGATCCACCGAGACTTAGTGAACTTTCCACTTCAAAGTCTCCTTCTTGTAGCTTCTCCTGTTTCACCACTTGCCAGAAATCATTATCTATGATAGCATTGACGTGGTGTTTCCTATTTCCTTCCCCACTTCTTAGAAGTTCCAATCCTCCTGATAGAGTCTTCAGTCTGGACAATCTGTGTCTCAAGTTTCTCAACTTGAGTGCAGATGGTGTCTATCCTCGTGGTCAGATTGTTGAAGACAGAATCAATCTTCCCATTGAAGTCTACTGTAAGCTTCTGCTGACCTTCCAGAACTCTATCAATCATGGCATCAAACTTACTCTCCTGAGTGGGTGGCGGTGGGTTTTGGTAAGCTGAGTTGCCGTAGTTCCTTGTGTTGGTGAAGGGTTTCTGATACTGTGAACTCTGGTTGTAGTTACTCTTCTGACCACTGCCAAAAAAAGTTTCTGTTTCCACTCTGGTGTCCATATCTCTGAAATCCAGTACCTCCAATGTAGTTCACATCTTCCTCTGTATCATCCTCTCTAGCCTCTCCTTCTTCAGCTGAGCAGACTGGCTGCCCCAGAAATGCATGTAAAGCATCTATCTTGGCTCTGACTTCATTCATCTGGTCTTCCCCGATGGCTGCAACCGATTTCTTCTTGTCAGAGTCAGTGTTCTTGGTGCTGCTGCTGTTGGCTAGGTTCTCAATAAGTCTCACAGCCTCTATTGGATTCCTAGTGTTGAAGTTCCCCTCACTAGCAGTATCAAGAGCCATCTGATACCGTAAGGCGATACCTCTGTAGAAAGTGCTTAACAGCTGCACTTCATTGAATCCATGGTGTGGACAGTCTCGCTGGAAGAACTTGAATCTGATCCACGCGTCTTTAAAAGTCTCACTAGGCTTTTGCGCGAAAGTGGCGATTTTACTTCTTAAGTCTTCAGCGCGTGCCTCATCAAAGAAATTACGCAGGAATGCGTTTTTGATGTCGGCCCAGGATGTCAGTGATCCTGTAGGTAGCTGCTTGAGCCAGTGCGAAGCTTCTCCAATCAGTGAGTATTTGAAGAGCTTGCAGAGTAGGTAGTCCTCGGGGACTCCATCCATACGAATAGCAGCGATAAGATCCTCGAACCTCTCCAGATGGTCCATAGGATGCTCGTGTGATTGCCCAGAATAAGGTATCTGAGACACGAGAGAGTAGTACTGAGGCTTGAGCTCGAAGTTCGGCTTCTGAATCTCTGGAAGTCGGATAGCTGATCTGTTGGTGTAGTACTCGTCTGGACGGTTATAGTTTGCCAACGATCGTGTTTGAGCTTCTCCTGTAGCCTCAGCTTCAGGCTCAGGGATTATGTTTCCATGGGCATCTAGTTTCTGACCTGTTGCATTACGCAGATGACCATCTTGGTCATACAGGTTTCCATTCTCGCCCTGCGTGAGAATAACAATCGCGACCATGCTTCGCGGATTAGTGTCGATCGATATATGGTTAGAAGTATCAAACGATGTGGATCGGCGAACGGTATCGGTCGACGGTTGAACGTGAGTATCAGTCGACGGTGTTGCGTTTCTGTCGATCGATGCGGAGCGTAGGTCTTTGCGGATTGAACGTTCCAAGTGTGCAGGATCCTTTGAGAATAAAAGTTGATTTCCCCTGTTGCTTCTGGTACTGCTGGGCATGTACCTGAAAAGACAAGAAAAAAAAATTAAATAAGAAAAGGGGGTAAAAGAAAAACCTAAGATTAATAAGATTAAATCTAATGGCGATCAAAGCTCCCCGACAACGGCGCCAAATTTGATAGTGCTTAAATTACCCAGTAGAGCTTACTCTCTCAAATAAGAGGTACAGCTGTAGTACTTAGGGATCGAATCACGAGGAGCTAGGGAACCAATTAAATGAAATCTACTAATAAATCCTAGGCAAGGTTGGTTTATATGATATAAATGAAAATAACAATTCCTAAAATGAGCAAGGTAGTTGCTCTAACTAACAATAAGATGGGTTGTTTAAATGGGATAAAGAGTGCTAGACATAGGGTTTCTATTCAGGAATGGAGATTATAATCTCTATAAATGCTTTAATAAGTTGCTTGCATGATACTATAGATCTCAGCCGCTTAACATATGTGATGAATCACTGGTTAAAATATCTAGATCTCTGGCCACACATTTCGCATGATGACACAGAAAAAGAGTCGGTCGATATCCTTTTGAGATATCGAGCGATACACCTTTCGCGGCGCCGATCGATTCACCTGTCGGGATATCAATCAACGGCTTCTAGATCTGCCTAGGGGCGAGCCGAATATGACCACAAGGTCTCAAGGAGGAACTGTCGTTCTTCTCAACGGGAAACAGGCATCGCTCAAATGGATAATTCAAGATAATATAAGATCCTAGTGATCTACGTTCTAGTTAGCTAATCTAAAACAAGCATAGGGTACAATCCATTTGATGAGTATCACAACTTAGCAATTATAGTTTGGGGCTAATCCCACAATCCTATTTAAACCCTAGATCTAACAAGTAGACTACTCAGACATAGCTAAGCAATTCATGACAATAGATATATGAAAGAATTTCATAGATAGAATAAAGTAGAAATACAAAAGGAGATGAGAAATCTCTCCAATCTCTCTCAAACAAATAAAACTCTAGTCTCTCTCTCACACTCTCTGCTTTGAGGGTTGTTAAAAGCTTCAAGCTTCAAGGTCTCGAACTCCTCCGTCAAAAACACTTAGCAGAAGTATTTAAGCATTTCCATTAGGTTAAAAACTCGTCAGGGGTAATCTTGTAATTTGGTGAAGTCTTGGTGAAGTAGTCGGCTAAACCATTTCGTCCTCGATATCGATCGACAACACTGAACGTGTATCGATCGATTATAATCTTCTAGTACACGGATCTTCTCAGCTACATCGATCGACAACTCGGGATGAGTATCAATCGATTACAATCGCAATGTTGACTTCCGACTTAGTCTTGAATGGTCAACTCGGGTGTATCATCTCTTGTACTCCAAAATGCTCCAAAAACATCACTTTCTCACAAAATGCTCCTGAACTTGAAAACATACCTAACAGACTAGAAATAAGATTAAATATATAATAAAATACTAGTATACCATGGTTAAAAACGGGTAAAATCCATGGTATATCAGTAGCCGAAGCACGTTGTCATGTTGTTGTCACGCTTATACGCAGATTCGGAATAAAACCCTTCTTGCTCTCTTTTTTTCGATTTATATTTTATTTTTCCGTTGTTATCGTGTTCTGATTGCTTGACGTGTTGTTTCTCAGAAATTCGGGACCTTCTGGGAAATTAGGGTTTTCCTACTTTCCTCAAATATATGAAATATTGACGGTGCGAATTTCGGTTCCCACAAGGCTCTACTTTCAAACCCAGTTGGTCTGCCATAAAATTTGGTAAGATGCTGACTGAAGAACAAGTGTCACATAGTGCATGAGGAAACTCAATACCTTTTACCATACATGGTATTGCAAACTTTCCAGGATCACTCTTCTTCTTCAATGTGATCCTCTGCATCATGTTTTCTCTGACTGTGTCAAACATTCTCCTAATGTCATTCTCAGTCTCCCTTGTCTCTCTGAAGAACATCCACAATCTGCTTGTGAAGTAAACCTCCTCAAAGGGTTTTTCCAGTGGGATTCTGAGAACTATCTTAGTGAAACCATCCATCTCCTTCTCATTAGCTTCCCTCTTAAGGTTCTTAGGAGTTTTCTCCTTCCTCTTCCTTAACCTTATTCCTTCAGTTCCCTCTGATACTGGTGTAGTGTCTGAAGGGTTAATAGTAGTCTCTGGAGGGTCAGCTGGTGGTTTCGGTGGTGGTCGGAGTGCATTGATTCGGTTGATGTCAATTGATGGTAACTGCACTCGGTATGTGAGAGGTGTGTGTCGATCGATAGGTGGGGAAAAGGATCGATCGATGCAAGTCCCATCTGTCATTTCCCTGATCCTAGATAGGATCGGCCGGATGGACAATGGTGCGAGGTGATGCACCAAAACAGGTCAGATGACCTAAGGCAAGGCGTATCATGGTCCAGGAAGGGGGTTAAGGGTATCAGAAGGTTGAAACTTAACCAGGAAAGGAAGGATGTAAGCTCAAGAGAGCTGGGCAAGAGTTTAGGCCGCTGGCCGGAGTGGGAAGCAAGCTCAGGCAGCTAGGTCAAGTGTGGAGAAGCTCACAGTAGCTCACAAGAGTTCCGGTCAGCTCCAGTAGCTGGAGTGTTAGCTCACTCAGCTGGAGAAGCTAGTTGTCAGCTCACCTCAGCTAGTAGGAGTGTTATGGACTTGGATGGTGTGACCGGACCATGGGCGGTTATGGGTCCGGTTAGATGGTGGTGCGGTCCGATGGGACCAGAGGTGTTTGGTGGTGCAGCCAGGCACTTGGCAATGTGCCAAGGGTTGAAGTTCGATGTATGGGAGGAGTTGGGAAGCAGTTGAGAGGCGGTTGGGCCGAAAAGATGCGTTGGTTCTCACTTGTGCCCATTCGGCCAATCACTCCCACCCGTTCACCCAAAGACAGTTATCAATGTCTTCCTCTATAAATAGAGACCTTGGGCATCGATATTTGTCATCAGACAAAGGGGGGAAACTCTGCCAAAATTGCCAGAGAATCCAAGAGAGAAAGAGACCGGCGGTTTGCTTGTTTGGCCGCTTGAGTGTGGTGGTGTTTGTTCTTGACCGGTGACCAAGGAAGAGCTGCAGGAAGGAACCAAGTGAAGATGGATACAAGAGGAACCGAGAAGGCTAGTGCGAAGGATCAGAACCCATCGTCGGCCACTCCTAAGGTTAGTGATGCTAACCACTTACCATCGCCTAAGACCTATGGTCCGGATGGATGATCCGCATGGTCCAACTGATGCTGGTTGCATCCGTTCTCCCTCTCATGTCAATCTATCTCTTTTCTTCTATATTCTGATGTTTTCTGTGAGTCCAAACTCATTGACAGGCCGCCAAGCCTTGGTTAGATCAGAGTAATCTCTCCATGGCCTTGGTTGGGCAGGTATGGTCGGATCTCATACTTCCAGTGGGAGTTATTGGATTCCGACGTGAAATATCTCTTAATGGGGATTTATCATGAATTATCATGGTGAAAGAATAGTTTTATCTCATTGATTTAGAGGTGGTCAGTTATGGCCATATTGACTGTTCATGGTCGAGATCAGTATGATCGAGACCTGTTCTGAGAAAATCTGACTTGACCATTCTCCTAGTTGTGAATTATCATGAATTATCATGATTTTTAATTAGTTTTTGGAGACCTTTCCGAGTGGGTCAGTTTTGGGACATAGATTCATTCCAAGTGTCCTAACCATGTATTGTTAGACTTGTTGCTAGGATATCGGTTTGATTGTGTATTTGATGGGATTTATATGATTGCAGGATCTGGTCAAGATCGTGGGAAAGCCAAGGAGCTGTGAAGACTCAAGCCAATGATGGATGTGTGATGTGTGTTTAGATAGTTTGGAACTTATGATAGCCTATTGTGCAAACTGAATGATAATACTACTTTGTATGGATCACATGGTTTATATATATGAAATGAATGTTTACCTTAGCTTCCGCATTGTCTCTTATTTATATATGAACCTCAGATTGTATAAAAATGACTTAGAAAAATATGGACATGAACCGGCCAATTGCACTTAGATGTTTAGGTTAAGGCTGCGGACTGGTTGGGTCAAGAGATCCAAGTTCGGGTCTTACAAGTTGGTATCAGAGCATGCTTGATTCTAGGACTTGGGGGTTATGGTTTGATCATCGCACATCCGGCTGGGGTCTCACAGCATAGGGCTTGTTTTATTTTGATCTTAGGAACTGTTTTGATGGACCATTGGTTATGTGATTACTAACTTGGTCTTGTGTGTTGTTTTTGATGTTCCTAAGGGTGGTAAGAGTCGGACTAAGCCTAGGAAGGCTAAGGATGGAGCTGGAGCATCTGGCCATGGAGGCGCGGAAGTCAATCCAAGTGTGGAATTGCCCAACCTGAGCAGTGGAGTGGACAATGCAACTGGATTGCCTTTGGCTCAGATAAATCCGACTGAGGTTCATGGTGGTCTAGCTGAACAGCAGCTTAAGGCAGCTGGGAGACTAGGCAGCAGCTGGAGCAAGCTGAGCTAGCTAGGCAACAGCAAGAGCTAGCTGATGAAGCTAACAGGCAGCTGCATGATGACATGGAGGTTGAGGGAGAGTCCTCACATGCCGGTTTTCAAGGTGGCCGAGCCAATGGTGGAGCCAACCAAGGGAACCAGCTGGTGGAACCTTCCATGAAGGAGTTGCTTGATGCAATCAGACTTATGGGTAGTCAGATGCTGGCTATGACCCAAGTGATCACTCCATTGGTGAATTCATCAGTGGGGCAAGCTCCACAAGTTCAGGTGGTGGTACCAGGAGCTGCTGGACAAGTTGCACCAGTTGATGAGGTGATTGAACTCAATCCACCAGCTAGAACAACTGGAAAGGTGGACTACCTGAAGGTGTTGGAGCACATATCTCGCTTAGGGACTAAACACTTTGCTGGAAGTGCTGACCCTATGGAGGCGGATGGGTGGAGGGACCGACTGGTCCGGAACTTCAAGTCTACAAGGTGCCCTGAGGAGTACCAAAGAGACATAGCAGTGTTGGGGTCAAAAACGGTCACAACGAAATTAACTTTCGAAAATATTCCTCGAAAAAGATAATTCTCGTAAAAATTGCTTAAACTAATTTTTACGATAAAATTCTTGAATAGATTTGTCCGCAGCGTCGAAACAAGCTCCAATGGTTTGTGTTGACGACAAAGTTAGTATCAAAACGTTTTCAAGGAAAACTTATACGAAAAACTTGCGGGAAAATCTTGTTTTAAAAACAACGATTTCTTAAATCAACGATTAAAAAAAATCAATGATTTCTTAAATCAACGATTTCTTAAAATCAACGATTTCTTAAATCTACGATTTCTTAAAAATCGTCTCCTTACAAAAGGTTCCGCGACTAAACAAAGTTCTCGTTAAAACACGATCATCGGAGATAACAAAAGATCATTAAACCACGAGGATGCGGCTTGGCAATCGTGGAACAACCAAGGGGTCATACGAAACTCGGTCGCTATAGCGACTGAACTAGCGACCGAGCTCACCAGACCCGTCTCGGCGAGGGATTCGATTTGATATCTTGATCGTTTTCTGGGTCCTCACGGT
This sequence comes from Raphanus sativus, assembly GCF_000801105.2. Classification (NCBI taxonomy): domain Eukaryota; kingdom Viridiplantae; phylum Streptophyta; class Magnoliopsida; order Brassicales; family Brassicaceae; genus Raphanus; species Raphanus sativus. Next base: position 24,433,934 of record NC_079514.1, on the reverse strand, counting down.
TTGAGAGAACGACATCTTTGAAGTTCCAAGGCAGATTCCTTAAAATCTTGTTTTAAGACAACGATTCTTTAAAACAATGATTTCTTAATCAACGATTTAAGAAATCAACGATTTCTAAAAACAACGATTTCTTAATCAATGACTTAAGAAATCAACGATTTCTTATTCAACGACTTAAGAAATCAACGATTTCTTAATAAACGACATAGGAAATCAACAATTTCTTAATCAACGACTTAAGACATCAACGATTTAGGAAAATAACGATTTCTTAAATCAACAGAACAATGTTATCAAAGGTCCAAACATCCGCAAACAAACATCCTAAGAGCATCGTAGCTTCGCAATGGTTTCGGACGCTTGGACAACAGATCTCAGGCCACGGCACAAACCCGATCGCAATGGCAATCGGGTCACTAACAAGAGCTTGGTTGCTATAGCGAACGGATCACGAGACCACGCTCGGTCGCTATAGTGACCGAGCTGCGGATAGATCTCGGTCGCTATAGCGATCGAGCTACGAAACAAGTCCGATGGCTATAGCGATCGAGCATTCGTACATCGACTATTTTCCGAAATGTCTGAAGTCTTCCGAAACAAAGATGCGACGTAAAACTATGCATTCTCGACTATCCGTATAGCCGTTCTCTGCAACTCGTGACTATCCGTTTCTTGATCTCTCGATCAAATGGAATCGTCCGTTCGGTTTACGATAAAACCGCGGAAACTTAACCTTATCGGAGAAATCGTAAAAACGTCTCAAATCAAAAATACGGTCCAAGGGGGTCCTAAACTTGATTCGAGGCGCACTTACGATTTCTTAAAAACCCATAGGGCTTGTTTAAGTTTTTTGACTATGATGGCTTAAGGGCAAAAGGGGGAAGCGTAAACCGACCTTGGAGGGAGTATATAAGGAGCTCTAGGCGAGAGGCATAGAGGGATCACTTTTTCCAGAGCAACTTAGCACTTAGAGCAATTTAGGCAACTTTTTGTTTTTATTTTTCGAGCTGCGACTCAACTAGGTTTATCCACCTTCGGGTATTAGAACTAGGATCTCGCCGACAGCTCTCGTAGCCGAAGCACGTTGTCCTGTTGTTGTTAGGCTCATACGCAGATTCGGAATAAAATCCTTCTTGCTCTCTTTACGATTTTTATTTTTATTTTCCGTTATTGTCGTGTTCTGATTGCCTGATGTGTGGTTTCTCAGAAATCCGGGACCTCTGGGAAATTAGGGTTTTCCTACTTTTCTAAAATATACAAAATATTGACGGTGCGAATTTCGGTTCCCACAGTTTGTCGCTAGAAGGAGGGGGGGGGGGTACGGATCAATCTTACTCACGACCAGTTCACGCTCAACCAGACATGACTAACGACTACTCAGCGAACTTGCAAACTCCTCTAAACGGAGCAACCAAGGACGCCTTAAACACTCCAGCAGCGGATGTTTCCGCGGCCAACGCACCTGCTAACGCCGCGTCGCTCGCTCGACGAGTTCAAGAAGCTGCTTTCCACCTACGAAAAGAGGTCGGAAGAGCAGGATAAACTCGTGGGAACCCTAACCAAACAGGTTCAAACCCTAACGACAAGGACTCCGCGGAAGGAGACTCGAGTTTGCGACCCCACACGATAGGCCTGGAACCTCGCAGGAACGTCCTTCTGGACAAAACCCTAGCGAAACATCCCCTGTCGACAAAGGAAACTCAGAAAACCCTCTGCACTACGCAAACACCGTAGTGTTCAATAAAATCGAAAACTTAGTCGTGACCTTCCGTCACAGGAAGAGCACTAAATCGATAAAATCTTTCCAACCCCGTGAAATTCTTCTTATTACCGAGTTGGAGAAATCTCAGCGCATAAGGGTTCGACCAAGACGATTTCTCCGAAAATGTTTCGGAAAAGTAAAACTCGCTCCCCTAATTACTGCGAAAAACCCTAGGTTGCTCGCAGAAAGTTAAACTCGAAGACAAGCTCGGTCGCTATAGCGGCCGAGCACCGGGACGAGTTCAGTCGCTATGGCGAGCCAAGCTTGGTCGCTATAGCGAGCCAGCCCCAAGATGAATCCTCCTCTGTGTTCTCCTTTGAATCCTCTTCGAAACACTTTTCGTTTCGTCTCGATCGGAGTTTCCGTTGAGATTTTACGACGAACACAAGGTGGACTCGTCTTGGCTCCCTTCCACTCGCTATAGCGACCGAGACACATCCTCAATCGCAATAGCGACCGCTCAGGCCTCAAAGGAGTCCTCCTTTGTGTTCTCCTTTGATTTCTCTTCGAAACACTTTTCGTTTCGTCGCAATCGGAGTTTCCGTTGAGATTTCACGACGAAAACAAGTTGGGCTCGTCTTGGCTCCCTTCCACTCGCTATGGCGACCGAGACACATCCTCACTCGCTATAGCGACTTGTCAGGCCTCAAAGGAGTCCTGTTTTGTGTTCTCCTTCAATTCCTCTTTAGAACGCTTTTCGTTTCGTCTCAATCGGAGTTTCCGTTGAGATTTTACGACGAAAACAAGTGGGACTCGTCTCGGCTTGCTGTCACTCGCTGGCGCCGGGCGGCCAGACCGACGTCACGGTCCTAGGCGCCGGGCTGCGGGTCGATCAGCGAGTGCGGCCGATTCCTCGTGAAACCATCCCGACACTAGTCCAATCACGTACTTTGCATCCTCGCTCGAAGCCACGTAGTGCAAATTCTTAAAACCGTGAATCTAAAACCCCCATTTCATTTCGATCAGAATGATCGGGAAAGTTACGGAAAAACTCGGAAGGTCCGGCTAACGAATGGATTGCAATTCATCGTATAAAACGATTACTGTTACTCTAGAACACCAATCATCTTAACTATACGAGGAATTGAGATTCATTCGGAAGACCGATACCATTACCGTACTTCTTCCAAACAACTCTTCCGAGCAACTCCCGTTGTGAATGTGGTCTCGAGTCGGTCCCGACCAGCTCGCCATCCTTCTCAACCAGTTTCGAAAAAACGGATTGATTTCTATAAAATCACTCGAAACTTAAAACGGTTAACGAAGACTAAACAAAGCCAAAACGAGAGATCATATCCCTCACTGCTAAAACGTTTTCTGACACCTAAGATTTCGCTCGTTGCGGACTCTCAACATTTGTCTACTAATCTTACTTTCGAAAAACTACTAAAAACTCATTCGGATCAATCCCACGGAAACGAGAAAGTTTATTATTAAGATTAGTCACCAAAATTACACCTCACTGCAGTTAGGGATTCCGATATTAAAATTCGATAACTTTTTACAAAACACCTTTCGTAAGACAAAACTCGACAAATATTGCACGAGAAAGATTTTGTAAAACTAAACTCGACAACAATTTTACAAAACGACTTCCGTAAAATTAACTCGGCAGCAGTTGTGAAATAACTCTCGAAAAATAAAAGCTCGACAGTGCTTTAGGAAACAGCTTTCGTAAGATCAAGCTCGGCCATATTTTACGAAACATCATTCATAAAGCCAAACAATATTGTATCTGGAACATAACCAGTTCGCTCGCAGCCTGACGAACTGAGAGCCTCACTCGAGTGACTCCTTGTCCATTGACCCGTCTTTCCAAAACGCCCCTCTTTGTCTGCTTCTCCTCCCTTTGGTTCAACGATTTCGTAAAATTCCTTCGGTGCATAAAACACAATGTGATTTTACCAGATTCTGCCACGTTGAGTCGAAAGCATCTATTCATAACGTTGATAGACTTTTCAACAATATACAAAGCGCACCTGGTCAATTTGGTAAAATCAGAGATACAAAGAAACGAGGACGAACTTGGACATTGATATCCCTTCCTCATACCGATATTCTCGAAAACCAATTCATATGAAATTCGGTAATTGAATTTTCGAAGTCCATTGACGTTGAATCGAAAGTAGTCATTCCTAAACACATAACAAACTTTCAATAAAGTCAGAAGAAAAGAGGAGAAAAAGAAGGAAGAAGGGGCAATCTCGAATCATCAATGGGACTAAGGTACGTCCGACTAAAAATTCCGTCAAGATTTTAATTTTTTGGTAGGAAAGGAACGAAAACGTCTTGAAAACTGCCATAGAATTTAAGGAACTTAGAACCTAGGTGGATAGTCTAGCAAGCTAAGTCTTAGGCAAATTCTCCAGTCTTGTTCCATTGCTCCTTGACTTTCCAGGCAGAACATGCAAATCGATCTAGTCTCTCGAAAAACCGAGAAACGATCGCCACGCATTCTAAGGCACACTCGTCCTGCTTCCTAAAGAAATAAAAACCTTCAAAAGAACGGTTAACCCGTTTTCTTTCGTAAAATAAAACAACGGATATCAGTCATAGATAATTTTTGCTCCATAAGGTTGCTGATTCTTGCTTTTACTACCCTTGGCTACGTCGAAGCAGGAAATGACCCTGTAACCAAATCCGCACATATTCTACGATGATCCTTTACCAACAACTTCCCTGGCTATACGGCTGCACCTAGCCTCCATGCCAATCCAAAACTACTGAGCGATCACCGCTCCAACCGCTTAAACGGCTAACAGCTAATCGACAATTCAAAAACAAGTTCCGGAAGGCCAACACTTCACGAAACACAGTGAACTTAGACGCTTCTCCCTGGTAAATTTACACGACCCTTCGGTCCAAAATCTTCAAAACAATTCGCCAACTACTAAACGGCTACGACAACGGATCCAATATCCACAAAACGATTATCACATCCGGACACATGTCTCTCATTGCTTACACCTAAAAACGCTTGCTAAAAAGTAGCATACAGACAAAGCGACAAAAGCAAAATCCGAAGTGACTACTCGGATTCTACCCTTTGCACTTGACGAAAGTATAAATCAAATCATAAGCGAAAGCCCATAAATCTTCTTATGGCATAAGAAAAATAAAGTCGCAGCATTGCGAGACGTCGCTTCATGCTCGGATAAACATTTTTTGACCAAAATTTCATACGCCTTCAAAACGGCATCATATCGTTGTTGCTGATCACGACAAACGAACTATAACGTCTTAAACAGACAAGCCACCTAAGGGTAGGATCTCTTACATCCTACCAGGATACCATAGCGCGCTATACAAGAAAACCAAAATTTTGTTTGAATGCTTCGTAAAGGAAGTAGCTCCGACTCGTACCCAGACAAATCATAATAAGCCGATAACACTTCGCGGATTTTAAAACGGTACGAGTCAGGTTAAAATCACAAACAGGAAAAACGAAAGCCGATTTGTCATCGCAAAGCCTCAGTCCGAAAGTAAACCTAGGTCTTGCCCTAAACCCAGCCTTGCTGGTACTTAACATCTCACAGACATAGTATCAACACCCGATACGAGATCCCAAAACTTGTCTCTTCACTTAAGTCTATCCGTTTCACGAACCTTCGCGTAAATCAGTAAACCGCAAAAAATCTCGCTTTGTACAATCGATGGATACGGTGATTATCGGAGAGGTAGGAATGAGATGATAACTCACACCCTGTCCGTCTAACTTCGATAAAGGGAAGTTCTCTCGATTTATAAAAACCACGATTTTATAGATTTGAGCAAAATATTTTTTACAGGCCAAACTTGGCCAAAATAAACAGCCTCCGAGGCTACTCTTGCGGCCGACAAAGGTCCGATACGAAATACCATCGACAGCAACATGCTCGAAATAACTAGACGATAAAGTCTCACTGGAAAACAGGTCATAAGAATCTTAACTCCAAGACGAACTACGAATGGGTTGATCCCTTTTGACAAAGGGTACATAGGCAGCTTTCATCAAGCGCAGCCCCAATCTTATAAGATTCCACTCTTCTTAGAATGAACGTACAACTTTCAAAGGACATTTTCAACCGTTAATTCCGCCTAACTTGACTAACTTGTCTTATCGCCCGCTAGAACCTCGCATCTACGATCCACGGTTCTAACGGGCTGGGGGGCTAACTGTTTGGGTCAAAAACGGTCACAACGAAATTAAGTTTCGAAAATATTCCTCGAAAAAGATAATTCTCGTAAAAATTGCTTAAACTAATTTTTACGATAAAATTCTTGAATAGATTTGTCCGCAGCGTCGAAACAAGCTCCAATGGTTCGTGTTGACGACAAAGTTAGTATCAAAAACGTTTTCAAGGAAAACTTATACGAAAAACTTGCGGGAAAATCTTGTTTTAAAAACAACGATTTCTTAAATCAACGATTTCTTAAATCAACGATTTCTTAAAATCAACGATTTCTTAAATCTACGATTTCTTAAAAATCGTCTATTTACAAAAGGTTCCGCGACTAAACAAAGTTCTCGTTAAAACACGATCATCGGAGATAACAAAAGATCGTTAAACCACGAGGATGCGGCTTGGCAATCGCGGAACAACCAAGGGGTCATAGCGATACGACGTAACAACCAAGTCCGGTCGCTATAGCGATCGAGCATTCGTACATCGACTATATTCGGAAACGTCCGAAGTCTTCCGAAACGACGATACGACGTAAAACTATGCATTCTCGACTATCCGTATAGCCGTTCTCCGCAACTCGCGACTATCCGTTTCTTGATCTCTTGATCAAATGGAATCGTCCGTTCGGTTTACGATAAAACCGCGGAAACTTAACCTCATCGGAGAAATCGTAAAAACGTCTCAAATCAAAAATACGGCCGAAGGGGGTCCTAAACTTGATTCGAGGCCCACTTACGATTTCTTAATAACCCATAAACCTTATGACGGTTTATGCTTGGAGGATAAGCATCAGTTTCCGCGGATAAATGGAAAGTTTCCGCAGATAATCATGAAGATCGGAAAAAATGGAATATTCCCATTTTTCGACTATGACGGCTTAAGGGCAAAAGGGGGAAGCGTAAATCGACCTTGGAGAGAGTATATAAGGAGCTCTAGGCGAGAGGCATAGAGGGATCACTTTTTCCAGAGCAACTTAGCACTTAGAGCAATTTAGGCAACTTTTCGTTTTTATTTTTCGAGCTGCGACTCAACTAGGTTTAGCCACCTTCGGGTATTAGAACTAGGATCTCGCCGACAGCTCTTGTAGCCGAAGCACGTTGTCCTGTTGGTTTACGCTCATACGCAGATTCGGAATAAAATCCTTCTTGCTCTCTTTACGATTTTTATTTTATTTTCCGTTATTGTCGTGTTCTGATTGCTTGACGTGTGGTTTCTCAGAAATCCGGGACCTCTGGGAAATTAGGGTTTTCCTACTTTCCTAAAATATATGAAATATTGACGGTGCGAATTTCGGTTCCCACAAGCAGTGCACTTCCTGGAGGGAGATGCACACAACTGGTGGTTGTCTCTAGACAAGCGCACCAATGGTTCTATTGAGAGGTTCTCTGACTTTGAGGTTGAGTTCAACCACAAATACTTTCCGGCTGAAGCATGGGACCGTTTGGAGGCCAAGTTCTTGGACTTGACTCAAGGGCGCAGGTCAGTAAGGGAGTATGAAGAAGAGTTCAACCGGCTCAGGAGGTATGTGGGTAAGGAGTTGGAGGATGAGAAGGTTCAGGTCCGCAGGTTCATAAGAGGCCTTAGGGTCGAACTCCGGACCTACTGCTCAGTCCGTACCTTCCGCACTGTATCTGAGTTGGTGGAACGCATGGCAATGCTGGAGACTAACCTTGCAGAGGAGGCTAGGCTCAAGACAAGGAGCCAGGCAAGTGCTACTGGTCATGCTGGTGACCGGAAGAGGAAGAGAGACTCAACTGATGAGGGCAGGACATCAGGTGGGCGGCCGGAGTGTCAAAAGTGTGGAAGGCGCCATGGTGGTGAGTGCTGGAGAGCTATGGGAGCTTGCACCAGATGTGGCAAGATGGACCACTCAGTCCGGGACTGTCCTGGACCGGATCAGAGTCGTGGCCAAGCTTCTGGTGGAGACTCCAGGACCTGTTTCCAGTGTGGGAAGGCTGGGCACTTCCGGAAGGACTGTCCCAAGCTTCAGGCTGGATCAGGAAGGATGAAGTCTGAGGTTAGCAAGCCTGAACCAAGTCGTGGCCAGAATTCTGCACCTCGGGTCTATGAGTTGTCTAAGGACACTAATGAGGCCAAGCCTTTCATGGCGATCACTGGTAATGATCTGATCTTATTCTTTTTAAAAAATATAGAAATGCATGTTATGGAACCTAGAATGGATTAGATGCTTAGATTGAGTTTCCTGTAGGGATCCTAAGTATTGGTGGTGTGGAAACACATGTACTTTTTGACACTGGAGCTACACATAGTTTTGTGAGTCCATGTTTAGTCGGAAAGGGTTTGTCCAGATTGGGACAGGGGATGATCCTGGCCTGGTGAGTGCGGCTGGAGGCCAATTGATGCCCTCATTAGGACGAGTGAAGGATATCCCAGTGGTGATCCAGGACAGGGTAATGCCTGTGGATCTTGTTGTGGTCCAACTCAAGAATCATGAGGTGATCTTGGGTATGGACTGGCTTGGAAAGAATCGGGCCACCTTAGACTGTCACCGGGGGACCCCTGATCAGGTTCCAAGGTATTCGTCCAACCTCTGGATGCTTAGTGGTATCAGCAATCCAAGCGGAAAGGATGCTTGAGCGGGGTTGTGAGGCTTATATTGCCACAATCACCACTAAGGAGGTTGTTGGGGGTGGTGACCCGGACGGGATTCCGCTGGTCAGTGAGTTTGAGGATGTGTTTAGGTCCCTACAGGGCATTCATAATAGAACTGGAACCAGGGACGGCCCCAATGTCAAAAAGTCCCTACCGCATGCCTCCTGCTGAGATGGCCGAGCTAAAGAAACAACTAGAAGAGTTGTTGGATAAGGGTTTCATACGCCCTAGTGTGTCGCCTTGGAGAGCACCAGTCTTATTTGTGAAAAAGAAGGATGGTAGCTTTAGGCTGTGTATTGACTATCGAGGGCTGAATAGGGTTACTATTAAGAATAAGTACCCATTGCCTCTGATAGATGAGCTGTTGGATCAGCTGAAGGGAGAAAAGTGGTTCTCTAAGATTGACTTGGCTTCAGGGTTTCATCAGATCCCAATTGAACCAAGTGATATAAAGAAGACTGCATTCAGAACCAGGTATGGCCACTATGAGTTTGTGGTTATGCCATTTGGTCTGACCAATGCACCAGCAGCATTCATGAAGATGATGAATGGTATCTTCATAGACTTCTTGGATGAATTTGTAATCATCTTTATAGATGACATTCCAATATACTCCAAGAGCAAAGAAGACCATGAGAGGCATCTCCGGGCTGTGCTGGGAAGATTGAGAGAGCAGCAGCTCTTTGCTAAGTTAAGCAAGTGTAGCTTCTGGCAAAGGAGCATTGGCTTCCTTGGACACATAGTGTCAAGTGAAGGTGTATCAGTTGATCTTTGATCCGGAGAAGATAGTGGCCATAAAGGCATGGCCTCAGCCTAAGAATGCCACATAAGTCAGGAGCTTCTTAGGGCTGGCCGGCTACTATAGGAAGTTTGTGAGGGGTTTTGCCAGCTTGGCACAGCCTATGACTCAGTTGACAGGAAAGGATGTTAAGTTTGTATGGTCAGAGGAGTGTGAGAGAAGTTTCTCTGCACTTAAGGACATGCTTACTAGTGCACCAGTCCTTGTCCTGCCTGAGGAGGACCAACCCTATGTAGTGTACACAGACGCCTCCATTACTGGACTAGGCTGTGTACTGAATCAGCATGGGAAGGTCATTGCTTATGCCTCACGACAACTGAGGAAGCATGAGGGTACCCAGTGGACTACTCCAGAGCTTGCCCATTCGAGAATGGAAGTGGGATCACATTACTATGGATTTTGTGACTGGTTTTCCTACGACCAGAAACAAGAAAGATGATGTTTGGGTGGTGGTCGATGTTGGGGTCAAAAACCGTCGTTACGAAGTTAGTATCGAAACATTCGATAAAAAAAAATTATTTTATTTTATTTTTACGAAATGAAATCGTAAAAATAAAATATCTTGCGAAAAGTTCCGCAGATTAAACAAAGTTCTCGACAAAACACGATCATCGAAGATAACAAAAGAATCGTCGAAACACGAGAATAGGAACTTGATAATCGCAGGATCATACGAAGCTTGGTCGCTATAGCGACCGAGCTCATACGCAAGCTCGGTCGCTATAGCGACCGGGCTCATGCAAAAGCTCGGTCGCTATAGCGACCGAGCTCGGGAACAAGCTCGGTCGCTATAGCGACCGAGCTGCGGACAAAGTTCGGTCGCTATAGCGAGCGAGTATCCGTGCATCGATCATTTTCCAAAACGTCCAAAGTCTTCCGAAACGACGATACGACATAAAACAATGCATTCTCGACTATCCGTATAGCCGTTCTCTGTGACTCACGACTATCCGTTTCTTGATCTCTCTATCAAATGGAATCGTCCGTTTGGTTTACGATAAAACCGCGGAAACTTAACCTTATCGAAAAAATCGTAAAAAGTCTCGAATCAAAAATACGGCCCAAAAGAGGTCCTAAACTTGATTCAAGGCCCACTTGTGATTTCTTAAAAACCAATAAACCTTATGACGGCTTATGCTTGGTGGATAAGCATCAGTTTCCGCGGAAAAAATGGAAACTTTCCGGAGATAATCATGAAGATCGGAACAAAATGGAATATTCCCATTTTTTCGACTATGACGGCTTAAGGGCAAAAGGGGGAAGCATAAACTGACCTTGGAGGGAGTATATAAGGAGTTCAAGGCGAGAGGCATAGAGGCATCACATTTCCAGAGCAACTTACCACTTAGAGCAATTTAGGCAACTTTCCGTTTTTGTTTTCCAGCTGCGACTCAATTAGGTTTAGCCACCTTCGGGTATTAGAACTAGGGATCTCGCCGACAGCTCTCGTAGCCGAAGCACGTTACCTTGCTGTTGTAACACTCATACGCAGATTCGGAATAAAATCCTTCTTGCTCTCTTTTTACGATTTATATTTTATTTTTCCGTTGTTATCGTGTTTTGATTGCTTGACGTGTGGTTTCTCAGAAATGCGGGACCTTCTGGGAAATTAGGGTTTTCCTACTTTCCTTATTTATACGAAATATTGACGTTGCGAATTTCGGTTCCCACAGTTTGGCGCTAGAAGGAGGGGGGGGGGGTACGGATCAATCTTACTCACGACCAGCTCACGCTCAACAATCAGACGCAAGATGGAAATCTCAGACAAGATCTCATTCATGGAGGGAGCAGCGGCCGAACAGGCTAAAACTCGCGACGACCTCCTGGTAATTGAGCTGACGATCCACGACATCGACGTCGCGAGAGTACTAATCGACACCGGAAGCTCGGTTAACATCATCTTCCAAGAAACTCTCGCGAAGATGCAGATCGATCCGTCGGAAATTACAGAAGACGCAAGCCCGCTGGTAGGGCTTTCGGGAGAACCCACCATCGCTTCGGGGTCAATCAGTTTCGCAGACAAAGCCGGAACGGTAGAAAAACTAACGGAATTCCTAGTAGTGGATCTCCCGGCATCGTACAACGCGATCATGGGCACTCCCTGGATAAATTCAATGAGAGCAGTTCCATCGACATATCATATGTGCCTCAAGTTTACGACCTCCCACGGGATCGAAACAATCACATGAAATCCCAGAGTGTCGCGGATATGTCTCGCTGCGGAACTCAAGCGCAAGAGGTCCGATCTCGACACCGCTCCCAAGAAAACTAAGAAAACGATTACAGACGAAGACACACAGGATTTGGCTGAACTCTTCTGGCAATCTCGAAGGGCTGATGCCCTAGAAGAAAAACGCGAACCAACCTGTGAACCCGTAATTACGGTTTGTCTCGATGAAGCATTCCCAGAACGTTGTGTCGAAATCGGAGCCAATCTCCGCGAGCCCTTGAAGACAAAACTCGTAGCCTGTCTTAAGAAAAATCTTAACACATTCGCATGGACTGCGGAGGACATGCCAGGAATCGACATTAACATTACCTGCCATGAACTAAATACCGATCCGACGTTCAAACCAGTCAAGCAGAAAAGGCGAAAGCTAGGCCCCGAACGAGCAACCGCAGTCAATGAAGAAGTCAAAAAACTTCTTAAGGTGGGGTCCATAACGGAAGTCCGTTATCCTGATTGGGCTTCTGAATCCCGTCGTGGTCAAAAAGAAGAACGGAAAATGGCGAGTGTGCGTCGATTTTACCGATCTCAATAAAGCATGCCCGAAAGATAGTTTCCCTTTGCCGCATATCGACCGGCTGGTCGAAGCAACAGCAGGGAATGAACTCTTGTCCTTCATGGACGCGTTCTCGGGATACAATCAGATTATGATGAATCCTGATGACCGCGAGAAAACAGCGTTCATTACGGATCGCGGGACTTATTGCTATAAAGTAATGCCTTTCGGCCTCAAGAACGCCGGCGCAACATATCAACGACTCGTTAATCGAATGTTCGCCGATCAACTCGGAAAAACGATGGAGGTTTACATTGACGATATGCTCGTCAAATCCCTTCGCTCTAACGACCATGTCGACCATCTTGAGGAGTGCTTCTCCCGGCTAAATTCACATAACATGAAACTTAACACGGCCAAATGCAGATTCGCCGTAGCATCGGGAGAATTCCTTGGATACTTGGTAACTTATCGCGGGATAGAAGCCAACCCAAAACAGATCGATGCACTCATCGGGATGGCCTCTCCCAAAAACAAGCGAGAAGTACAAAGGTTGACCGGGAGGGTCGCAGAACTCAATCGGTTTATATCCCGATCCTTTCTACGACGTCCTGCGGGGAAACAAAAAATTTGAGTGGTCGGATGAATGCGAAGATGCTTTCAAACAGCTAAAGCAGTATCTGGCGACTCCTCCAGTTCTCGCAAAACCCGTAGAAGGGGAACCTCTATTCCTGTACATAGCAGTATCGGCAACGGCCGTTAGCGGCGTCCTGATACGAGAAGAACGTGGGGATCAGAAACCCATATTTTACGTAAGCAAGACGCTCCTGGACGCCGAAACCCGTTATCCCCTGATGGAGAAATTAGCATACTCAGTCGTAACATTGGCGCGGAAGCTTCGACCTTATTTTCAATCCCACACCATCATCATCCTTACAACATTCCCCATCCGAACTATCTTGCATAGTCCGAGCCAGTCGGGAAGGTTAGCCAAATGGGCCGTCGAACTCAGCGAGTACGATATAGATATCGCCCCAGGACGAGTGCAAAGTCTCAAGTCCTCGCGGATTTCTTGGTGGAGTTGCCAACCAAAGCCATAACTAACAAAGACCCTAACTCAACCTGGCTCCTCCACGTTGACGGATCGTCGTCAAAACAAGGATACGGCATCGGCATCCGTTTGACGTCACCGAGCAGAGAGATCCTCGAACAATCGTTTAGATTAAAGTTCCAGGCCTTGAATAACGAGGCAGAGTACGAGGCCCTTATCGCGGGATTACGATTAGCCCACGGTTTGAAAATACGAAATATCCATGCTTACTGCGACTCTCAACTCGTTGCAAAGTATAGCGGGGAGTACGAAGCCAGGGACGAAAGGATGGAAGCATACCTCAAACTAGTCCAAAACTTATCCCAGGACTTTGATTCTTTCGCCCTGACTAGAATTCCTCGTTCCGAGAATATGCAAGCAGACGCACTCGCAGCCCTGGCCTCGAGTTCAGATCCGGGACTTAAAAGAATAATCCCGGTAGAGTTCATTGAACATCCAAGCATTGGACCTCCCGTCATCATCAATCTTATTCAAGATGATAACGAGGACGAAAACGCAGTCAAATCAGAAGAAACGCTAGAACAAAACGAATATGGCTGCGATGCGCCGTGGCTAGAGGCGATACGAGCGTATATCATCGACGGAAAATTACCTCCTGAGAAGTGGGCGGCTCGAAAAGTCGGAACCCAAGCTGCCCGTTATGTAACGGTCGACGGAGAAATTTACAAATGGAAATTCTCTGGACCACTCATGACTTGTCTGGAGGGACATAAGGCCAGAAAAGTAATGGAAGAAGTTCACGCTGGTTCCTGCGGAAATCATTCCGGCGTAAAAATAAAACGCCACGGATACTACTGGCCAACGATGATCGGAGACTGCGAAAAATTCACACGAAAATGTGAAAAATGCCAGAGGCACGCTCCAACTATTCGGCAGCCTGCGGAAGAACTCTCCTCCATTACGTCACCATACCCCTTCATGCGTTGGGATATGGATATCGTAGCCTCTTCACAAGTCCAAACAAAAACGCTTCCTGCTGGTCCTCACAGATTTCTTTTCAAAATGGGTAGAAGCCGAATCATACGCAAGTATAAAGGACGCACAAGTCGAAAAGGAAAATTTTGTATGGAAAAATATTATCTGTAGACATGGAATCCCATAAGAAATAGTAACGGATAACGGATCCCAGTTCATCTCTACCCGCTTTTAAGCATTTTGCAAAAACTGGAAGATACGATTGAACAGATCAACCCCCACATATCCGCAGTGCAACGGACAGGCGGAAACAATCAATAAGACCGTCCTTGACGGACTTAAGAAACGCCTGGACGAAAAGAAAGGGAGATGGGCGGAGGAACTCGAAGGAGTCCTCTGGTCACACCGCACAACTCCGAGACGAGGAACGGGAGAAACACCCTTCGCCCTCGTATACGGCACCGAGTGCATGATTCCCGCAGAAGTCGAATTTCCCGGGATCCGTAGACGGCTTCTCCCAGAACGGGAAGAAATAAACAATGCCATGTTATTGGATAACCTCGATCTCGTCAACGAGCAACGAGACCGGGCCCTAACCCGAATCCAAAATTATCAACACGCAGCCGCAAAATACTATAACTCTAACGTCCGAAATCGCCGATTTCACTTAGGAGACTTAGTTTTGCGCAAAGTTTTCCAGAACACTGCTGAACGAAACGCAGGAAAGCTAGGAGCCAACTGGGAAGGACCGTATAAGATCATAAAAGTCGTCCGGCCTGGTTCCTAAGAAATCGAAAACATGCAAGGTGTGAAAATCCCAAGAACTTGGAACATCATGCATCTCAAAAAATACTATCACTAATCGCAATCAAAGAACTACGAGATGGCTTGATCCCCGGAAAGGGGTACGTAGGCAACCCGCTAACCGGCGGGTTCAGGTATCCCCCCCCCCGATTTAAAAAGGGGGGAGCGGGGTGCGTATATTCGTATACTCCCACGAATTTCTAAATTTTGCGGAAAACTCCGAATTTCCGAAACTCTTCAACAACGATTATCACATCCAGAAATCGTCACTCACCTAAACTACACTATCAAAAAGCCCATAACTCTTTTATGGCATAAGAAAAATCCGTTCACCGCACTGCGAGACGTCTCTTCGTGCCCGAATTAATTTTTTCTCGTAAAAACTTAAAAAAAAAAAAAAACAAAACGCCTACAGAACGGCACCATGTCTTTGTTGCTGATCACAACAAACGAACTCTAACGTCCTAAACAGACAAGCCACCTAAGGGTAGGCTCTCCTACATCCGACCAGGATACCATAGCGCGCTATACAAGAAAATTGAAATTTCGTCTGAGCGCTTCGTAAAGGAAATAGCTCCGACTCGTATCCAGACAAATCATAATAAGCCGATAACACTTCGCAGATTTTAAAACGGTACGAGTCAGGTCAAAATCGCAAACAGGCAAAACGAAAGCCGATTTGTCATCGCAAAGCCTCAATCCGAAAGTAAACCTAGGTCTTGCCCTAAACCCAGTCTTCCTGGTACTTAACATCTCATAGGCATAATATCAACACCCGATACGAGATCCCAAAATTTGCCTCTTCGCTAAAGTCTATCCGTTGTACGAACCTTCGCGTAAATTTTTAAACTGCGGAAAATATCGCTTTGAACACACGATAGATACGGTGATCGTCTGAGAGGCAGGAATGAGACGACAACTCATACCCTACCTTTCAAACTTCGATATACGGAAGTTCTCATAAAAACGCAAATCCAAATTTTCATTAATTAAAAACCGCAACGCGGTAGGGATTCAAAGCCACAAGTGGCCAGTCCCGAAGATAAAAACACGGCCTTTCAAGGCCGGAAAAAACACAAACTCATAAAACGATTAAACCAAAAGACCACAACCTTAAACCTAGACGTCCCCTTCACCTGCCTCGCTCCCAGCCGCTTCGTCACCATCTTCTCCAGTCGCCGAACCGGGCTTCTCAGCATCCTCCACAGATCAATCCGGAACGCACTCAGATCGTAGATCGGACTGCAGCAGCTCGAAAGTCCTGTCCACAGATCCCAACTCGGACCTGCGGGCCAACAAGCTATCCTCCTCGGACTGAAGAGACGAAGAGGGATCGCCTTTAAGCGCATGAATAACCGCCATCCCACCATCAATGCTCGCTGAAATCAGATCCCTGCGGTAAACAAGCTCTAAGGAGCCCAGGATCTCGGCAAAACCCGCCAAACGAGACTCAAACCCGGCACGCAAAGCACTTACGGCGTCATCCGCACTGCGACGCATCAAGCCCTCATTAGTCTCAATCTGGTGCTGGAGTCGACGAAATTCCGAAGCCTTTGCCTTCTTGGTTTTCTTCTCTTTGATCAAAGCACTCGCAGATTTCCCAAGATCTCTCTCAAGCTCGCCGACATGTCCCTCGAGCCTAGACACCTTAGCGGTGCAGGAATCCGTCAGCGCCGTCATTGCGCCTTGGACCTCGGATAGTTGGCCCTGCGCTTCTGCGAGCCCCCTGGCAAGACGAGCGGCCTTGGTACTGCAATCCCCAATCATCCCGTCAATCAGAGATATGAACTACGGGGAGAAAAACCGTGTTAATAAGCATAAAATCAAAACGGAAGAATAAGTTAAAATCTGAACAACGTACCTTTCCGCGGAGAACGGGTGCAAAACGCAATCCCTCCGGCAGCGGAGGACCTCCCTCAACAGATGCCACACACTTCCTCTTCCGAGACCGAGAGATCGGGACAGCACTCGCTGCTCGCAATCCCAGAACGATCTCCTTCTTGGCAGGAGGAACGGGCTCAACAGCCTCTTCCTTGTCTTCAACGATGATCGGAACGGACAATGATCCCAGAACCTGGGATGGAACTCCAAGAGACTGCATCTCTGAGCGCTCTCCGACCTCGGGAAGAACTGAAACCTCGGAACCGGAAGCTGGGGCATCCATAGCGGCAGGAGAGGACGATTTCTCTTCGGTGGTTTGGATGATTTCCTTCTCGGCCTTGCGACAAGCCATCCTCTCGCGGAAAGAAAGGAAACCAGCAACACAAGTTGGCTCAGGTGCAGATCCATCAACTGGGGCCAGCGGAGCTTCAACCATTTCAGCATCTGAGTTCCTCTTGCCATCTTGAGAGGAAGACATCTTGAGAGAGAATTTGAGAGAAAGAAAAGAGAGGAGGTGTGAAAGAAATGAAGGGGAAAAACTCAATACTTATAAGATTGTGGTTGCATACTATTCAAAAAAAAAAAATTGTATACCTTTACGAGTTTACGAATAAGAACTTTGTCAAACGAAACGACTATCTTGTCCGATTCACCTAAACATACGTTTGAATCTTTCGACGATTCTAATGTACTGAGGGGCTAACTGTTGGGGTCAAAAAGCGTCGTTACGAAGTTAGTATCGAAACATTCGATAAAAAATAAAATTATTTTATTTTATTTTTACGAAATGAAATCGTAAAAATAAAATATCTTGCGAAAAGTTCCGCAGATTAAACAAAGTTCTCGACAAAACACGATCATCGAAGATAACAAAAGAATCGTCGAAACACGAGAATAGGAACTTGATAATCACAGGATCATACGAAGCTTGGTCGCTATAGCGAGCGAGTATCCGTGCATCGATCATTTTCCGAAACGTCCAAAGTCTTCTGAAACGACGATACAACATAAAACAATGCATTCTCGACTATCTGTATAGCCGTTCTCCGCGACTCACAACTATCCGTTTCTTGATCTTTCGATCAAATGGAATCGTCCGTTTGGTTTACGATAAAACCGCGGAAACTTAACCTTATCGGAAAAATCGTAAAAAGTCTCGAATAAAAAATACGGCCCAAAAGAGGTCATAAACTTGATTCAAGCGATTCCTTAAAAACCCATAAACCTTATGACGGCTTATGCTTGGTGGATAAGCATCAGTTTCCGCGGAAAAAATGGAAACTTTCCGCAGATAATCATGAAGATCGGAAAAAATGGAATATTCCCATTTTTCGACTATGACGGCTTAAGGGCAAAAGAGGGAAGCATAAACCGACCTTGGAGGGAGTATATAAGGAGTTCAAGGCGAGAGGCATAGAGGCATCACTTTTCCAGAGCAACTTAGCACTTAGAGCAATTTAGGCAACTTTCCGTTTTTGTTTTCGAGCTGCGACTCAATTAGGTTTAGCCACCTTCGGGTATTAGAACTAGGGATCTCGCCGACAGCTCTCGTAGCCGAAGCACGTTACCTTGCTGTTGTAACGCTCATACGCAGATTCGGAATAAAATCCTTCTTGCTATCTTTTTACGATTTATATATTTATTTTCCGTTGTTATCGTGTTCTGATTGCTTGACGTGTGGTTTCTCAGAAATCCGGGACCTTCTGGGAAATTAGGGTTTTCCTACTTTCCTTATTTATACGAAATATTGACAGTGCGAATTTCGGTTCCCACAGTCGATAGGTTAACCAAGTCGGCTCACTTCTTGGCAATCAAGAAGGGTGATGGTGTGGATGAGATTGTGCAAATCTACATCAATGAAATTGTGAGGTTTCATGGAGTACCAGCAAGCTTTGTGTCGGATAGAGATCCGAGGTTCACATCTCACTTTTGGCAGGCTTTTCAAAAGGCCTTAGGCACAAGAGTGCACATGATTACAGCCTATCATCCTCAGACTGATGGGCAGTCAGAGAGGACAATCCAGACGTTGGAGGACATGCTAAGGGCCTGTGTTTTGGACTGGGGAGAGACCTGAGAGAAACACTTGCCTTTGGTAGAGTTTGCTTACAACAACAACTTCCATACAAGCATTGGTATGTCACCATATGAGGGTTTGTATGGGCGGCCATGCAGGACACCCTTGTGCTGGACCCAAGTGGGGGAGCACATCATGATTGGTCCTGTGATTGTGGAGGAGACCACAGAGAAGATCAAGTTTGTCAAGGACAAAATGAAAGAGGCTCAGGATAGACAAAAGAGCTATGCGGATAAGAGAAGGAAACATCTTGAGTTTGAGGTTGGTGATCTAGTCTATCTCAAGATGATTACCTTCAGAGGTAGGACCAGGGTTTCTGGAAGAAGGAAACTGGATCCTAGGTACTTGGGTCCATTCAGGATCACAGAGAGATTGGGCGCAGTGGCTTACAAGTTAGACTTGTCATCTGCAATGGATGCATATCACAATGTGTTCCATGTGTCCCAACTAAGGGAGTGCATATCCGATCAGGATGTGGTGTTGCCTGAGATTCCCAAAGATCTTGGTAAGAACCTAACCTTAGAGACAAAGACGGTTCGAATCATAGATAGGGCAGAGAAGGCAAGAAGGAAGAAGACAGTACCTATGATCAAGGTAGTATGGGAGAGCAATGGCAAGGATATTATCACTTGGGAAACAGGCTGAGTATCCTGAGTGGTATGATCAATATGTTTGTGAGAATACACTTGGTTTGGATTCGAGGACGAATCCCTATCAAGTGGGGGAGACTTGTCATGTCCCCGATCCTAGATAGGATCGGCCGGATGGACCATGGTGCGAGGTGATGCACCAAAACAGGTCAGATGACCTAAGGCAAGGCGTATCATGGTCCCGGAAGGGGGTTAAGAGTATCAGAAGGCTGAAACTTAACCAGGAAAGGAAGGATGTAAGCTCAAGAGAGCTGGGCAAGAGTTTAGGAAAGCTGGCCGGAGTGGGAAGCAAGCTCAGGCAGCTAGGTCAAGTGTGGAGAAGCTCACAGTAGCTCACAAGAGTTCAGGTCAGCTCTAGTAGCTGGAGTGTTAGCTCACTCAGCTGGAAAAGCTAGTGGTCAGCTCACCTCAGCTAGGAGGAGTGTTATGGACTTGGATGGTGTGACCGGACCATGGGCGGTTATGGGTCCGGTTAGATGGTGGTGCGGTCCGATGGGACCAGAGGTGTTTGGTGGTGCAGCCAGGCACTTGGCAATGTGCCAAGGGTTGAATTTCGATGTATGGGAGCAGTTGGGAAGCAGTTGAGAGGCGGTTGGGCCAAAGAGATGCGTTGGTTCTCACTTGTGCCCATTCGGCCAATCACTTCCACCCGTTCGCCCAAAGACAGTTATCAATGTCTTCCTCTATAAATAGAGACCTTGGGCATCGATATTTGTCATCAGACAAAGGGGGGAAACTCTGCCAAAATTTCCAGAGAATCCAAGAGAGAAAGAGACCGGCGGTTTGCTTGTTTGGCCGCTTGAGTGTGGTGGTGTTTGTTCTTGACCGGCGACCAAGGAAGAGTTGCAGGAAGGAACCAAGTGAAGATGGATACAAGAGGAACCGAGAAGGCTAGTGGGAAGGATCAGAACCCATCGTCGGCCACTCCTAAGGTTAGTGATGCTAACCACTTACCATCGCCTAAGACCTATGGTCCGGATGGATGATCCGCATGGTCCAAGTGATGCTGGTTGCATCCGTTCTCCCTCTCATGTCAATCTATCTCTTTTCTTATATATTCTGATGTTGTCTGTGAGTCCAAACTCATTGACAGGCCGCCAAGCCTTGGTTAGATCAGAGTAATCTCTCCATGGCCTTGGTTGGGCAGGTATGGTTGGATCTCAAACTTCCAGTGGGAGTTATTTGATTCCGACTTGAAATATCTCTTAATGGGGATTTATCATGAATTATAATGGTGAAATAATAGTTTTATCTCATCGATTTAGAGGTGGTCAGTTATGGCCATATGGGCTGTTCATGGTCGAGATCAGTATGACCGAGACCTGTTCTGAGAAATCTGACTTGACCATTCTTTTAGTTGTGAATTATCATGAATTATCATGATTTTTAATTAGTTTTTGGAGACCTTTCCGAGTGGGTCAGTTTTGGGACAGAGATTCATTCTAAGTGTCCTAACCATGTATTGTTAGAATTGTTGCTAGGATATCGGTTTGATTGTGTATTTGATGGGATTTATATGATTGCAGGATCTGGTCAGGATCGTGGGAAAGCCAAGGAGCTGTGAAGACTCAAGCCAAGGATGGATGTGTGATGTGTGTTTAGATAGTTTGGAACTTATGATAGCCTATTGTTCAAACTGAATGATAATACTACTTTGTATGGATCACATGGTTTATATATATGAAATGAATGTTTACCTTAACTTCCGCATTGTCTCTTATTTATATATGAACCTCAGATTGTATAAAAATGACTTAGAAAAATATGGACATGAACCGGCCAATTGCACTTAGATGTTTAGGTTAAGGCTGGGACTGGTTGGGTCAAGAGATCCAAGTTCGGGTCTTACACCATCACTGTGTCGATCGATGAGTGGCTCGTCTCGTCGATCGATATTCTCGTAGGTAAGGGTGGGTGGGTGTGGATGCGAAGCCGTGAATTTAGCATGTGTCAAAATCCTTACTGCATTGCAATCCGCAGTCGTTTCCGGAAATGACATCGATCGTGCCGATCGATTTGAACAATCTGGTGTCGATCGACACCATTGTGATCCACCAAAACTTAGTGAACTTTCCACTTCGAAGTCTTTCTCTTGGAGCTTTTCATGCTTCACCACTTGCCAGAAATCATCATCTATGATGGCATTCACGTGGTGTTTCATGCTTCCTTCTCCTACTTCCTTAGAAGATCCAGTTCTCTTGATAGAGTCTTCAGTCTGAACAATTTGTGTCTCAAGCTTCCTAACTTGAGTACAAATGGTATCTATCCTTGCGTTCAGATTGTTGTAGACAGAGTCAATATTTCTAATGAAGACTACTGTAAGCTTCTGCTGTCCTTCAAGAACTCTGTCAATCGTGGCTTCAATCTTACTCTTCTGGGTGGGTGGTGGTGGGTACTCGTAAGATGAATTCCCGTAATTTTCTGAGGTTGTTGAAGGGTTTCTGATACTGTGAACTCTGGTTGTAGTTCTTTTTTCTGACCACTGCAAAAAAGTTTCACTCTGGTTTCCAGACCTCTGAAATCCAGTACATCCAATGTAGTTCACATCTTCTTCTGTATCAGCATTTCTAGCCTCTCCTTCCTCAGCTGAGAAGACTTGCTTCCAAAGAAGCTCATGAACAGCTTCTAACTTAGCTCTGACTTTACTCATCTGTTCCTCCCCAATGGCTGCAACAGACTTCTTCTTATTAGAGTCAGTGTTCTTGGTGCTGCTATTGTTGGCTAGGTTCTCTAAAAGTCTCATAGCCTCTATTGGATTTCTAGTGTTGAATTTTTCCTCAGTAGCTGTATCAAGAGCCATCTGATACCTCAAGGCGATACCTCTGTAGAAAGTGCTTAGCAACTGCACTTCATTGAATCCTTGGTGTGAACAGTCTCGCTGGAAGAACTTAAATCTGATCCACGCGTCTTTAAAAGTCTCACCAGACTTCTGCACGAAAGTGGCGAGTTTGCTCCTTAAGTCTTCAGCACGTGCCTCTATCAAAGAAATTACACAGGAAGGCGTTTTTGATGTCGGCCCAGGATGTCAGTGATCCTGTAGGTAGCTGCTTAAGCCAGTGTGAAGCTTCTCCAATTAGTGAGTATTTGAAGAGCTTGCAGAGTAGGTAGTTCTCAGGGACTCCATCCATGCGAATAGCAACTATAAGATCCTCGAACCTCTCCAGATGGTCCATAGGATGCTCGGTTGATAACCCAGCGTAGGGTATTTGTGACACGAGTGAGTAGTACTGAGGCTTGAGCTCGAAGTTCGGCTTCTGAATCTCCGGAAGTCGAATAGCTGATCTGTTGGTGTAGTACTCATCAGGACGATTGTAGTCTACCAACGATCGTGTTTGAGCTTCTTCTGTAGCCTCAGCTTCTGGCTCAGGGATTACATTTCCCTGTGCATCTAGCTTCTGACCTGTTGCATTACACAGATGACCATCCTGGTCATACATGTTTCCATTCTCGCCCTGCGTGAGAATAACAATCGCAACCATGCCTCACGGGTTAGTATCGATCGATGTACGGTGTGTAGTCTCGAGCGATGTTGAGCAGCGAAGTGTATCGGTTGACGGTGGTGTCTGAGTATCGGTCGACGGTTGAACGTGAATATCAGTCGACGGTGCAGCGGTACCGTCGATCGATGCGGAGCGTAGGTCTTTGCGGATTGAATGTTCCAAGTGTGCAGGATCCTCTGAAAACAGTAGTTGATTTTTCTTATTGCTTCTGGTACTGTTGGGCATGTAACTGAAAAGACAAGAAAAAAATTAATCAGAAAAGGGGTAAAAGAAAAAGAAAACCTAAAATTGAGAATTAAATCTAATGGCGATCAAAGCTCCCCTGCAACGACGCCAAATTTGAAATCACTCAAATTACCCTGAAGAGTGCTTTTACTCTCTCAAATAAGAGGTTCAGCTGTAGTACTTAGGGATCGAATCACCAGGAGCTAGGGAACCAATTAAATCTAATTAATTAATCAATCCTAGGTGAAGTTTGGTTTTTATGATGGAAATGTAAAATGACAATCCTAATTGAGTAAGGTAATTGTTGTACTAACAATATGATGGTTGTTTATAAGATAAAGAAGAGTGCTAGACATATGGCTTTTATTCAGGTATTGGGGATTATAATGTCTATAGATGCCTAATAAGTTGTTTGCATGATATTATAGAACTCAGCCGCTTAACAATCAGTGATGTCTCACTGGTTAACTAACTAGATCTCTGATATCAACTGTCGTCTGTGACCAGAAAAAGAGTCGATCGATAATCCTATAGGGATATCGAGCGATACACCTTTCGCAATGTCGATCGATTGTCCAGTCGGGATATAGATCGACGGCTTATAGCTATGCCTAGGCGCGAGCCGATAATGAACACTAAGTCTCAAGGAGGGCTCTCGCTCTTCTCAACGGGAGACAAGTTAGTTCAAATAGATAATTCAAGATTTAAACATCCTAGTGATATATGTTCTAGTTAGCTAATCTAGAACAAGCATAGAGTACAATCCATTTGATGAATATCACAACTTAGCAAGTATAGTTTGGGGCTAATCCCACTAACCTATTTAAACCCTAGATCTAACAAGTAGACTACTCAAACATAACTAAAAGCAATTCATAACACAAGATAGGTAAAGAAATTGCATTAGATAGAGAATAGAAAACAAATGGAGTTCAATCACAAATCTCTCAATGATCTCTCTCCAATCTCTCTCAGAACTTAGAACAAAACTGTAAAACTCTAGCTATCTCTTTAACACTCTCTGCTTGCCTGCCATCAAAACTTTTAAGCAGGGTATTTAAGCATTTATATTAGGTTAAAAACTCGCCAGAGGTAATCTCGTAATTTGGTGAAGCCTTGGTGAAGTAGTCGGCTAAACCATTTCGTCCTCTCTATCGATCGACAACACTTGAGGTGTATCGATCAATTATAATCTTCAAGTACGCGGGTCTTCACAGCTACATCGATCGACAACTTTAGGTGAGTATCGATCGATTCGTCTTTGAATGTTGACTTCTGACTTGGTCTTGAATGGTCAACTCGGGTGTATTATCTCTTGTGCTCCAAAATGCTCCAAAAGCATCACTTTATCATGAAACACTCCTGAACCTGAAAACATACCTAATAAGCTAGAAAACATATTATATAAATAATAAAAATATCATTATACCATGCTAGAAAATGGGTGAAATACATGGTATATCAACGCCTTCTCTGGTTATAACCAGATCCTCATGAATCTTGAGGATCAAGAGAAAACGAGTTTCATAACTGAACGCGGCACATACTGCTACAAAATAATGCCGTTTGGACTAAAAAACGCTGGGGCCACCTATCTGAGACTGGTGAACAAAATGTTTTCCAAACAGCTCGGCAAAACGATGGAAGTCTATATAGACGACATGCTAGTCAAATCCTCGGTAGCTGGAGACCACGTTCACCAACTTCAAGGTGCTTTAACATCCTCAACAAGTTTGGAATGAAGTTGAATCCAACGAAATGTACCTTTGGAGTAGCTTCAGGAGAGTTCCTCAGATAGCTCATAAACAAAAGAGGGATCAAAGCCAACCCGAAACAGATCTCAGCGCTCATCGACACTTTGCCGTCAAGATCGATCAAAGAAGTCCATAGGCTCACAGTAAAACTCGCAGCGCTAAATCGTTTTATCTCATGATCGATGGATCGATGTCTTCTGTTCTACAAACTTCTGAAAGGGAACAGGAAATTCGAATGGAACAAAGAATGCGATTATGCACTTAGTGAACTCAAGGCTTATATAAATGAGCCTCCCGTCCTCTCAAAACTTGTCAGCGGCAAGGTCTTGTTCCTGTATGTCGCAACCTCAGAACACGCAGTAAGCAGAGTATTAGTTCGCCAAGAGAACAACGAGCAAAAGCCAATTTATTATGTCAGTAGATCGCTAATCGACGCCGAAACGAGATATCCAGTAATGGAAAAGCTAGCACTAGCAGTCGTAACCGCCGCACAAAAACTAAGACCATCATTTCAATCTCTTTCGATTATGGTCGTGACATCCCAGCCCCTGCGGATGATCGTTCATAGCCCCATCGAATTGTTAACCACTACAAGAACATAAACAACCCATGCAAATCCCTCAGAACAGGCCGATCACGAGATAAATCTTTAGCAGCACAAAACTTTTTATAAACAACTCGAGGATAGGCCTGACTGGAGAATCCTGATATACAACTACATTAAGACCGGTGAATTCCTGGGAGAGAGATGGGAGGCAAGAAAAATAAAGGCCAGAGCTTATGCTATTGCATTATGGAAAAAAGCTATACAAACGAACTCTAAACGAACCTTACCTATTGTGTGTATCACCTATGGACGCCTTTACAATTCTGAAGCGGACGCATGATGGATCATGTGGAAGCCACTCAAGATAGTGATCTTTAGCAATCAGAATCAAGAAACACGGTTACTTCTGGCCAACCATCGCTCACGACAACGAACAATTCGCATTAAAATACGACAGATGCCAGCGGCACACACCAATGATACACCAGCCAACGCAAAAGCTATCAACCATCTCAGCTCCGTACCCCTTTAAAAGTGGTCCATGGACTTAGTGGGACCCTTTGTTTCGTCAGGCCCCGCGCAGTTACGATTCTTGTTAGTACTAACAGATTTCTTCACCAAATGGATCCAAGCCGAGGAATACCAAAATATTACCGCTACAACGGTGAGAAGCTTCATTTGGAAGAACATCATATGCAGACACGGTCTACCATATGAAATAGTAACAGATAACGGAGCACAATTCATCTCAAAAACTTTCAGAGATTTCTGCAATAAATGGAAAATCAAGATTAATACCACGAGTCCCTGATATCCAAAATGCAACGTACACGCGGAAACCGCAAACAAAACGATAGTAAACAACCTTAAAAAGAGGCTCGGCCTCAAAAAAGAAAAATGGAGCGAAGAGTTACATGGCGTACACTGGGCTTGCGGAACGACCCATCATACGGCTACTCGGGAAACCCCATTTTCTCTATCATACGGAGTCGAAGCTGTAATCCCAGCCGAAATCGAGGTCCCTACCCAACGGCGAAGAAATGTGTCCTGCAAACCCCGAACTCTATGAAGAGATGCTAATTGATCGCTTAGATATGATCGAAGAACGCCGAGAGAAAGCAGCAGTACGTATTCAAAACTATTAGCAAGCCGCTGCACGATACTACGACTCAAACGTAAGAAACCGTGCCTTCTCAGCCGGCGACCTAGTTTTACAAAAAGTGTTTGACGGAATAAAAGAAAAAAGAGCTTGTAAACTAGGCACGAGATGGGAAGGACCTTACAAAGTGACAAATGAGGTACGTGCCGGCGTCTATTAACTAGAAAAATGCAAAACCGGACTCCCCGAAATGAGGACTTGGAACGCTTACAACCTCAAGAAATACTACATTTAAAAAGCTCGACTTTCAATCCTCGATCGAACATCAAGCTGAGGGCCACCCACGACACAACAAAATTGCTTCGATGAATCAGCGCCAAAGGATACATCGGAGTCGTCACAAAACGAACAACAAGAACTACGAACACGCTTGATCCCTCGAAAAGGGTACGTAGGCAGCTCAACACTGAATGCAGCCCAAACAAAAAAAAAATCCCTCTAAAGGCAAACAGGGGCAACTTTGCCCAGAAAAATCTGATTGTTTCATCATAAACGTCCATTAAACAAATTCCTGATCAGTCTCTGTTTCACAAACATTCTAAAATAAAATACACATGCAAACGCATGCTCAATCATTTTTTTTTTAAACATACGATTAAAGGTATTAGTCCGATAATCCGTTGAAAGCATATAAAATGTTGTTCAACAACAAAACAAAAAAAATAAAATACATAGATAAAGGTTCAACAACACAAACGAGTAAACCAATTAATCGTCAGCTCGATCTTGATTGATCAAATCGTCAGAAACCTGAGGGATATCGAGACGCCTGAGAGAGGTATCAGACACAGAAGCCGCTCCGAAGTCAACCTCGAGCGATATCTCCGGACGCTTAAGGAAACTCACTTCCTCTTCGAGCTCGAAACCACCCTCGTTGTACCCGGTCAAGGCTTTGATTCGAGCTCGCACCTCCTGCAAATGGATCTCCGCATCCTTCTCTTCCTTCCACTTCTGAAACTTAGCTCTCACAGCATCTAAAACCACGTCGTACCCACGAACAAGAGAGCGACGAGCGAGGCGGCATTCCCCGCATGTTGTTACATCACGATAGTCAAGCTCCCGCTTAAACTTTTCCTTCATCGAGTCGAGATCGCTCCGGATTGCGACCTTCTCCAGTTCGGTAGCCGACAGCCTTCTCCTTCAGTTCTTCGACTTCCTTCTCGTATTTTTGTTCCTTCTCTCGAGCCACCTCCAGTTCAACCCAGAGTTGCTTAGTTGTAAGAAGATGACCCTTGACCTCATCTCTGTTCGGGAAGTCAGCTAATTGTGCCTACATCAAAGCAGCATAATCATTGCTCTCCTCCATAGCCTGAGTACAGAAGCAAAATAATTAACAGACCCAACAAAACTTCCAAGAGTGACCGTAAAAAATGCTTACCTTAGCATTTGAAACCGCCATCCGGACGTAGGCGTCGTGTTCCTGCATTTGCTCAAGAGAAGGAAGTTTGCATCTTCATGCTCTGATCTTGTGCCAGATAAGAGCAAGACGCTCTGGATCTTCGAGGACGGGGACCACGTTATCATACAAAAACGCCAGCAAAGATGCCTCCCGTTCACTCGTAGGTCGATCGATCAGATCTACCCGAGAAGTTCCCGCACCAGAAGCTCGCACTGGTAAAGGAAGCTCCAATCTAGATGAATCAAGATCGATGGAGTTAATATCCCCCAGAACCCGAAGTCGAGCCCATGGGGTCTCAAAATCGACGTAATCAAGATGTCGATCCCCAGTCGAACCAGTCGAAGTGTTTGGTACCGCTTGAGTCCCATCGGTAGGAATGGTAATCGACACCGGTCTAGCCATAACGCCAGGAGATTGGGTCTGTGATCTCGACCTCAGCATTATACCCTCAGGAGCCTACCTTGATCGCTTCGACGACCCCGCTTCGGAGGTCGCATCATCATGATCAACCGAGGTTTCTTGCACTCTCACCCCTGGATAAAATAAATCTTTAGCCCCTAAAGAAAAACATTACCACAAAGATTAACCAAGGAATACAAGAATCAACTTACTTTTACCTCGGCGACTGCTCCTCGGTCGAACAGGAGCCGCTGGCCCGATGGGTTTGGGAAGATTCAGACCCGGTGGAAGAGCATAAGCAGCTCGAATCCAATCCACATTAAAGGCAAGCCAACAAGGATTCCCTTGACTTAATGCTGCAAGCAGTCCGTGCAGCTCAGGATTTACTGGTGCGTGACCAAAAGGCTCTACAAACAGAATAAAAAAGAAAGAAAAATCAAGGAACTAAATTCATCGAAGAAATAAATAAGTGGAAGTCGATTTACCGATGTCATCGGACCACTCACGAGGGTCCTAGTGAAATCAAAGTCACCGACCGATGCCGGATTGATCTTAAACACAAAGAATTTCTCTCTCCATCGATCGTCTCTGTTAGGAATACCACCAATGATGGAACGACCTTCGCGAGGAGTAAGAATCATCGTCCCCGAAAATCTGTTGTTCCGCTTAATAGTGAACAGCTGCTTCAGCTCAGCCAGACCAAACTTGAGACCTTCTTCTCTAGCCCGAAACCACGTGGTCAAGAAATAACGAAAGAAGTTAGGGGTCATTTGAGTGAAGTCCATTCCAAGCTCCGCCAACGCCTCCAAAAGAAAATGAGGGAGGGAAAAGA
The DNA here is from genome assembly GCF_000801105.2 of Raphanus sativus. Taxonomy (NCBI): domain Eukaryota; kingdom Viridiplantae; phylum Streptophyta; class Magnoliopsida; order Brassicales; family Brassicaceae; genus Raphanus; species Raphanus sativus. The sequence continues at coordinate 24,404,621 of NC_079514.1, read as the reverse complement.
CAGACCACAGTCTTTGAAATGAGTCATATAAGCTCCACAGTACCCAGACCTCACAGTTTCGGGAGTTTCGCCATTTGGAAGTTCAAGCTCGACGGCGTAATCGACTCCCTAGTGTTCGTAGATTGCGTCGATATCCAGTCCTTTTAGGATCATTGGGAGATGCAGACCGAACTTTTCATTCGTCATGAGTTCAAAACGAGAGAGAAAAAGACAAGACGTTATCGAAGAAAAACTTGATTCGTCGTATCAAAGATGATGAAGTGCAAATTAAAAAAGATATACGTATATATAAAGCCTATAGGAGAAACGGTTCCCGAGGAGGTTAATCCTAACCGGCCACGAAACGCGATTCCGGCCACACCATCCAAAAGTGGCCTACATGTCAAATCAAACCAACACACGTGGCGCTCAATTTCCCTAAAATTACGACGATACCGGATAAGAGTACTAACCCTTTCGGTTTTCCAATAAATCAAAAGGATTTGGGGACAAATGTTAGACCCAATTTTGGTCCGATAGCTTAACGGGCCGAGAGTGAGACATGGGCCGCGAAATGGAGAAGCCAACAACAAATACGTGAGCTCGAGATGAAGTCGTCGAGGATCCAGAGATTGAGGAGGAGGTTACAGAGATGGCGGAGTGACAAATCTATAAAAGAAGAGATGAGGCGAAGTAAAGAGACACGTGAAAAACCTTAGAGAGAGCACACAATACACTGCGACCTTGCTTGATATCGCTTTAGATCTATTCTTTTATCGACTTCTATTGTAGTTTCCGATCCCTTCATATTTATTGTAGTCGATCTCATTAATCAATAAAAGTCTATTTTTGTCAACCGATTTCCAATTACATTATTGTGTTCTAAAGATATCATTACTCACTTTTTCATTCTCCAGTTTACATCACAAATACTATCAAATACTTAGTGTTAATTTTAGGATCTACAAATAGTTGTGAAGCTTATTATGGCGTGAACGTGAAATTAACAACCGCACCCTTTGAAAATGGTTACCACTTACCAGTTTAGGCGAAAAACATTCATAATCAGACCCTAGGAACTAGCTTTGGTTCACTACAGATAGAACCCACCAGTATGCACAACCTTTAATCAATTTTAAAATTTTCTCATGTTGTTTAACTACATGGGACATTTAGGTCTCTATTAGAGTAGCCGGTTTAGTTATAATTGATTTCGTTGGTTTGCCGGTTTATTTGTTTGTTACGATAACCGGGTTACTATATATGTAATCATTTCTTCTTCAACAATCAATAAGAAAAGTATGAGTTTGTTACATCGTCTTCTTCTTTTCCTCTGTTGAACACTAAGATGGTATCAGAGCATTGAGGCTCAAATCCTCAATCGATCCGTTTCTTTTTCTTCCTTTCTTTGACCTAGATTCATCGGTGACTCTCCCGATCGAATCCTCTTTCTCGTCTCGTTGATTTTGTGGCTATTCCACCACATATCTTCTTATCTTCGATTCGAGCTCCTAAAATGGTGGTAACTCGCCGATCTACTCGTCGTCTTGGTAGATCGACTACCGCTTCAGCTCGACGATCTTCCATTCCTGAAGATTCGTCACCGGTGGACTCCAATACTGATGAACTCTCTCCGAACAGTATCCATTCGCCGTATCACCTCACGAGTGGCGATAATCCAGGTCTTTCGATAATTTCTGAAGTACTTGATGGCACAAATTATGATAACTGGAGTATTGCGATGAATATTGCTTTGGATGCGAAAAACAAGCTAGCGTTTATCGATGGATCTGTAGCTAGACCTCTGGAATCTCATGTTCATTTCAGGATTTGGTCTCGCTGCAACTCCATGGTTAAATCCTGGCTTCTCAACACCGTTTCTAAGCAGATCTACAAAAGCATCCTCCGTTTCAATGACGCTTCAGAGATCTGGAAGGACTTGCAAACTCGCTTCCACATCACGAACCTTCCTCGTTCGTATCAACTCTCTCAGCAGATCTGGTCCCTTCAACAAGGATCTATGGATCTTGCTACATATTATACTACTTTAAAAACTCTGTGGGATGAATTGGATGGTGCTAACTGTATTAATACTTGCCGTAATTGTGATTGTTGCAAAGCCATGAATACTAAAGCAGATCATGCTAAAGTAATCAAGTTCTTGGCTGGTTTAAACGAATCTTATGCAGTTATACGCAGTCAGATCATCATGAAGAAGAACGTTCCTGAGCTATCTGAGATTTATAATCTTCTTGACCAAGATCACAATCAACGGAACATCATTCCAGTTCACAATGCCACAGCGTTTCAGGTCTCTGCTCCTTCTGCTTCACCTGCTCCCAAACAAGGCAGACCAGTCTGTTCTCACTGTGGCTATAATGGCCATACTGTGGACACTTGCTACAAAATACACGGTTATCCGGTGGATTTTAAACACAAAGGGAAGCAGCAGTCTGATAAAACTCAGTACAAGAAGCCGACTGCTAAACCAGTTGTTGCTCAAGTTGCTTTAGACGATAATTCCTCTGCTACTGGTTTTGGTACTCTTACTAAGGACCAGATAGAAGGCGTCATTGCTTACTTTAACTCTCAGCTCTCGCCACCTCCAGCTCAAGTGAACTGTGTTTCTACATCTGGTGGTACTATAACAGCCTTACCTGGTATGGTTTTCTCTTCTTCCACTCTCGGTTTTATTGGAATGTTGAGAATGACAGGAAATGTTCTGTGTACTGAATCTTGGGTTGTCGATAGTGGTGCTACTCACCATGTTGCTCATGATCGACACTTATTTGAGGAGTTATCTGATTCAGTGAACACATCTGTTACTCTTCCTACTGGTTTTGGAGTTAAAATCTCTGGAATAGGCAAAGTCAGACTGAGTGATTCAATGGTCTTGACTAATGTTCTGTTTATTCCTGATTTTCGCCTTAATCTTCTCAGTGTAAGCCAGACAACCAAGGATTTAGGCTATCGTATAGCTTTTGATCATGACTGTTGCATGATACAGGATCTTACCAAGGGTCTGATGATTGGGAAGGGTGATCAAATAGCTAATCTCTATGTGCTTGACGTTGCTGATATTGCGGTTTCAAGACCTCTTCAAGATCAGCTTGCTTCTGTTTCAAATGTTGTTTTCGATTCTGCTTTATGGCATCACAGACTGGGTCATCCCTCTATGTTAAAAACTGATTCTATCATTGATGTACTCGGTTTAAAACATAAGAATAAAGGTGCTTATCATTGCGACATTTGTCCTCTTGCCAAACAGAAAAGACTTCCTTTTAAATCAAATAACAACATGACTGATCATCCCTTTGATCTCTTACACATTGATGTCTGGGGTCCCTTCTCTACTCCTACCATTGAAGGCTACAGATATTTTCTCACTATCGTTGATGACCACACTAGGCTCACTTGGATTTATCTTCTCGAAGCCAAGAGTGATGTCTTATCTGTATTTCCTGCCTTCATCAAAATGGTAGAAACACAATATCAGGCTGTAGTCAAAGCGGTTAGATCAGATAATGCTCCGGAGCTACGGTTTGAGGAGTTACATAAGCAAAAAGGAATTGTTTCTTTCCATTCTTGTCCAGAGACACCAGAGCAGAACTCTGTAGTGGAACGTAAGCACCAACACATTTTAAATGTGGCTCGTGCTCTTATGTTTCAGTCTCAGGTGCCATTGGAGTTATGGGGAGAGTGTGTCTTGACTGCTGTCTTTCTCATCAACAGACTCCCTTCTCCATTGCTAAAAGATAAGAGTCCTCTAGAGCTTCTTACATCTAAACCAGTTGACTATACTGGCCTTCGTGTCTTTGGATGTTTGACATATTGTTCCACTTCTCCGAAACAGAGGACAAAGTTTCAGCCTAGAGCTCGTTCTTGTGTTTTTCTTGGATATCCAGCAGGCTACAAAGGATATAAACTGATGGATTTGGACACAAATCAGATTTTTATCTCCAGAAACGTCATTTTTCATGAGGATATCTTTCCTTATACGAAAGGCAAAACAAGCTGTTTTCATGACATATTTTCTGCTCCGGTCTCAGACAATTCTACTCTTGCTTCTGAAGGGATTAATGGAATTTCTGATCCTAAAACTTCTCCTCCTGCAGTCGTGCCTGATGCTTTTGCAGCTGAGTCTTCTGGTTCCAATCCTAGGCCAGAGTCGACTAAAAGAATCTCCAAGTTACCTGCTCATCTTGAAGATTATTATTGTAATGTCAATGAGCTTAACAAGGATATACCTTACCCCTTGTCTGCTTACTTGACATATGATAATCTTTCGGCAGAGTATAAAGCTTATATCTGCTCTGTTGCTCTTTATCCAGAACCTACTTCTTTCACTCAGGCTAAACGTTTTGAAGAATGGTTACATGCCATGAATGAGGAATTAATAGCTCTGGAAAAGAATGATACTTGGACTGTTTGCTCCTTACCACCAGGAAAACATGCTATCGGGTGTAAGTGGGTTTACAAGATCAAGATCAACGCTGATGGTACTCTTGAACGTTATAAGGCACGTTTGGTTGCCAAAGGCTACACGCAACAGGAAGGTATTGACTTTGCTGAGACATTCTCTCCAGTAGCTAAGATGACTACAGTTAAGACACTTGTTGCTGTTTCGGCTGCTAAGAATTGGCATCTCACTCAACTCGACGTCTCAAATGCTTTCTTAAATGGAGATCTTCATGAAGAGATATACATGAAGTTACCTCCAGGCTACACACCAGGAAAGGGGGAATCTCTCCCTGAGAATGCTGTTTGTAAACTTCAGAAATCGTTATACGGCTTGAAACAGGCCTCTAGACAATGGTTCTTGAAGTTCAGTACTACTCTGTTGGGGTTAGGCTTTCAAAAGTCCAACTCTGATCACACTCTGTTTATACGCAATATCAAAGGTCACTACATTGCTGTTTTGGTATATGTAGATGACATTATTATTGCGAGCAATGTTACAGAGGATGTTGATCAGTTAAAAGAAGATCTTCAAAAGGCTTTCAAAATCAGAGACTTGGGTCCTTTGAAATACTTCTTGGGTTTGGAAATTGCTCGATCTGTTCAAGGCATTTCCATGTGTCAACGTAAGTATACATTGGGTCTTTTGGAAGAAGCTGGCTTACTGGCCTGCAAACCTTCTCTTATTCCCATGGATCCTGGTGTCAAGCTCATTCAAGACTCCCCGGAACCATTACTTGATGATCCTTGTGCTTATCGAAGACTTGTAGGCAAGATGATGTATTTGACGATTACTCGTCCTGACATTACCTTTGCGGTGAACAAATTATGTCAGTTCACTTCAGCTCCGAAGCCTACAAAGTACTTCACTACTTAAAGGGCACTATTGGACTGGGTCTCTTCTACTCCTCTACCTCTGATCTTGTCCTCAAAGGTTACACAGATGCTGACTGGGGTTCTTGCGCTGACACACGGCTTTCTACGTCTGGTTATTGCATGTTCCTTGGCAACACTCTGATCTCCTGGAAATCTAAGAAACAACAGGTCGCTTCTCATTCCTCTGCAGAATCAGAGTACAGAGCTATGGAGTTCGGCTCGCGTGAAGTTATCTGGCTGTATAATCTGCTGATTGAGTTGCAGGCACCTCAAGCAGGACCGGTTCCTTATTACTGTGACTCAACTGCAGCTATACATATTGCTCATAACTCCGTGTTTCACGAATGCACAAAACACATCGAACGTGATTGTCATCAGATACGAGACCGCATTGAGGCTGGCTACATCAAGATGCTTCATGTTCGTACTCATGATCAGATAGCTGATGTCTTTACTAAACCGTTGTTCTCTCCTAGGTTCTACTCGCTTGTTGGCAAGATGGCTCTCAAGTCTCTATACTTGCCATCTTGAGGGGGAATATTAGAGTAACCGGTTTAGTTATAATTGATTTCGTTGGTTTGCCGGTTTATTTGTTTGTTACGATAACCGGGTTACTATATATGTAATCATTTCTTCTTCAACAATCAATAAGAAAAGTATGAGTTTGTTACATCGTCTTCTTCTTTTCCTCTGTTGAACACTAAGAGTCTCGCACGAGAATATTCAAGCCTTTGAACGTTTGAATTATGCCCTGGAAGAAGTGTTAATATTTTTTAGATTTTGAATGAATCAGAGTGGTGTCTTATCTCATTGGTTATGGGGTCAACAAGTTGAGAAGGACCTGAAAGAAACACCATGTTTCTAGATTCAAAAGAGAAAAAATAGATTAGTTGGCTGTGAATAAAGTGATACAGAACCTTGGAAAAATGGGCGCTGTGGTCAACATTGACGTGCTTGGGAATAATTTTCATTACGTCCTCAAATTTGTTTTCTTAATTAGCTTACTTTCTCTTGGATACATGTTCTCTTACACTTTTCTGCAAAAGATTATTCTTGGAGACACAAGAACGCATGCTCTTAAGGTTTAGCAAAATGAGGATAACGGGGTTTGCTTTTTTGCTATTGTTTACCATGCTCTTAAGTTTTAGTCATGCAGCTATAACGCCAACAAGTCCTTTGTCAATAGGCCAAACTCTCAGCTCCTCTGACGATATTTATGAATTGGGGTTCTTCAGTCCTAATAACACCCAAGATCAATACGTTGGAATCTGGTTGAAGGGTATTATTCCCCAGGTGGTTGTGTGGGTGGCCAATAGAAAAGATCCTGTTACAGACTCCCCGGCTAATCTAACTATCAGCAGCAACGGAAGTCTTCTCTTATTAAATGGTAAAGATGGCGTTGTGTGGTCCACCGGAGGAACTTTTGCTTCTAACGGGTCTCGTGCAGAGCTTTCGAACGCAGGAAATCTTATTATCACCGAAAATGTTTCAGGAAGAATTCTATGGGAAAGCTTTGAGCATCTTGGTAATACTCTGCTGCCTTTCTCAACCCTCACGTATAATCTCACCACCGGAGAGAAGCAGGTGTTGACTTCTTGGAAAAGTGACACCGATCCATCCCCTGGTGACTTTGTGGTTCTGATTACACCCCAAGTGCCATCACAGCTGTTTACTAAGAGAGGCTCGGCACCTTATTGGAGAAGCGGTCCATGGGCTAAAACAAGGTTCATTGGCATACCGTTAATGGATGTATCATTAACAAGTCCATTTAGCCTTCAGCAGGATGAACACGGGTCAGTATCTTTCACTTATATAGACAGAAACATTAAACCTCCACGTATAATGATAACATCGGAGGGCCCAGTGAAGATTTTTCAGCATAATGGGACCGAGTGGGAGTTAGACTTTGAGGTTCCAGCGAACCCATGTGATCATTATGGTGTATGTGGACCTTTTGGACTGTGTATTATGTCATCATCTCTAACGTGTAAATGCTTCAAAGGGTTTGTACCAAAATCCATTGAGAAGTGGAAAAGAGGAAACTGGACAGATGGTTGTGTGAGGCGTACCAAACTACTTTGTCAAGGCAATGTTACCAATGAAACCATGTTCCATCCTGTTGTCAACACAAAGCCTCCAGACAATTACGAATTTACAAGGGCTTCTAATGATATAGACTGCCACCGAAGTTGCCTGGAGAACTGTTCTTGCTTGGCCTTTTCTTTTATCAATGGAATAGGGTGCTTAGTGTGGAATCAGGAACTAATGGACGTAGTGCAGTTTTCTGAAGGTGGAGAGCTTTTATCCATTCGTCTTGCAAGCTCTGAATTAGGTTTGATCTTTTACCTCTTTATCCTCAACTCTACAGATATTATTCTTTAGTAGCATTGCTTATTATTTAATTTCTGTTTTGTCTTATATATAAGAGTGAAGTGCTCAGATACTCTTAATGAGGCAAAAAGTGATCTAGCATACTCTCACGTGATCTGGCGTACTCTTATGTGTTTTGATACTCTCCCTTTCAATGGTCAATGTCTAAATTATCCTTTGTGTCTAAACCAATCAAAATCATTCTCTCTCTTAGTCTATCTTCTTCCTTTCTCTCTCCACTGTAAATCTCAAACCCAGATTTAATTATTCCATTCAAATTCTATTCAATTTGGCATTCATCTTCTCCATTAATTCATTCTTGAAAAGGTTTAATTTCAAATTCGTATTCACAATTAATTGATTAAGAACAATGAGTCTCGATCTATTTGAATATTCAAAATACTGATATAATTATAAATATGAGTCTGTTTTTGTATGACAAAAAATATAAAAAAATGTATCAAATTATTTTTTTGATAAAAAAATTAAAAAACGTAGTAAAACTTGGTATACCTATAACTGTACAACTTGGTAAAATCATAATGTACAACTAAGTAAAATTGTGTAACTAAGTAAAATGATACTAACTAAATTGTATAACTTAATATAACTATAATGGTAAAACTATATAACTTGGTAACATTTTATGGTTAAACCGTGCAAGTTCATCTAACTTGTTGTTAATCATTTTGTTTTTTACATGAGACGACGAGTTCTTTCACAAACATACACTTTGATTATTAAAAGTACTATTATAAAGCCGGAGATGGTCATGAATGAAATCCAAACGAAGGTAAAGGTAGTTTGTATGCTAGTGGACAAAATATGCAGAAAAATGACCATAAATCCATATACAAATAGGTAAAATTTGAGTTATATGGTAATAAAATCTTTGATACCATTGAAAAAACATAACAACATCTTAAGGTGACTGAGCCAGTGGAAGATGTTGTTATTCGAGATAGAGATAATATAAGTATTGATTTGGATAACGTGGAGAGCATGTAAAAGATTTAGTTGATTGAGCATCACATCATAACTGTTTTGAAATTACTATTTTGAACTGTGAGCTCCGAATATTAAGAACTCTAATTTGTTTCGATTAAAAAAGTGCATACTTGTTCTCGTAAATATTTAAATTCGGGAACCTAGAAGAAAATACACACCACGATTAGTTGTATCTATTATTCAAAATGATTGTTCAATACGATAAAAAAACTAAATAAAACTTAGTAAAACTGATAAAATATAAAAATTTGAAGAAATAATTTTTAATTTGTTTGGTTGCTTATAAGTATTATGATTATTATTTGTTAGTATTTTATGATTTAAATTTACAATAATTATAGTTAATTTTTTTATCACATAGTTGTGTACTACATAATAGAGGAAATACATTGTTCTTTTATGCTTTTTATCTTAGTGTTGTCCTTGTGACATCAAAAAATTTATATATGCAACAAAATTAATTATGTCACAACATGATTTGATGGAATTTGATTGTAGGAAACTAAATAAAAGTGGTATAACTATAATATAAATCTTTTGAGTACAGTAAAACTAAAAAAAATGCAAAAAATAGAAAAGTAAAACTTTGAAGCTTTTTGTAAAACTACAAACTTGGTAAAACATCGACCCAAAAATGCTGTAAAAAAATTTCCCGCTCAAATTTCAGAATTTTCCCTCCAAAAAATTTCTTTTTTTCCAGACCCCAAAAACGAAGTTGGCAACTATAATTGCTTTAATTTTTAGGGTTTTCTCATTTCTATCATCTTTTCAATCCTCTCACCTCATTTTCTCTCATCTCATTTCTTCTTTTTCATCTTTCTTCACATAATCTGCAATTTTTAGATTTTTTCCAGAAAATAGTGATTAATCAAGAGACAAAACTCTGAAGCTACAGGGGCGGGTGTATCATCCAGAAGTTCTCCAAATCTGATTCAAACCCTTATTTGCAATACTATTGATGTCTCCTTGTGGTTTCTCAAATGACCATGTGGATTAAGGACCCAATAATGGAAGACAAATATTGATAGTTGTATGTTGTCTTATTGTTACTGTCATGGTATTTCTGAGATTTTGGTTGTACAATTAATCATAAATTCTATCAAACTAGTTCAGTGATGAGTTTTTTAAGTTTTGAAATTTGACAAATGAAAAATGAAAATTCTGACAAAGTTTACCGAAATGTACAAACAGAAAAAATATTAAGTTATACAAAGTTTGACGTACGAAAATGAAAATTTTTGAAATTTTTTACCTAATTACACAAACATGAAAAAAAGTAATACTAAATTTTACGAAGTTTGACAAACAAAAATGATGTACTTAACCAAAATTATTTTAAGTTACACCAAATTTTACAAACATAAATAACAAACCAAGTAACATAAACACAAACAATAAAGTTAGTGTGTTAAAAGAAGAAATTTTACTTCTTAAAACAACTATGAAAAATGGATGTTGAATCCAACTATGGAAATTTTTAAATATAACAATATGATATCTAAGTTTCTTTAAGTTTTACAAAGTTTCAAATATTTATAGCATCTAAATTGTTACGTTTTTCTTAGTTTCAAAATTTTAGACAATCTATATTACTTAGTTTCACATAGTTTCACTTACTTATACATAGTAATAAATCTTAATAAATTAAAGTTATACAAAGTTCCAAATTCAAGAGATGCGACTCTTGCAGTGAGAAGGCGTGTGAGAGAAGTCGTGCTTCCTCAGGGAGTCAATCAAATTACCCTTAAATGGACATGCCACTGCTTGAATCATTAATTACATAATTTTTCTCAAACTAAATATTATCATTTTCATTTATTATCTCCAATACTGCTGGTTGCTGTCGTTAAATATATACATTACGTTTTGGATACTAATCATTTCTTGCAAAATACAACAATAGACTATATAAATTTCGTTAAGTTTTACATAGTTTTAAATATTTATACAATCTTAATTGTTACGTTTTTCTTAGTTTCATAAATTTAGACAATCTAAATCACTTAATTTTACTTACTTATACATAGTTATATATCTTAATAAGTTAAATCCAAGAGATGCGACAGTCGAGGAGTCTATCAAATCACCTATAAATGGACACGTTTCTGCTTAAATTTGGGTGAGTGGTTCATTAAATTTCAAGGGTTTATCACTTATACAAGTAACAAATAATTTACGAGATTTCTCTCACACAATAACCATTTTATTTTATCAAAGTTAGACGAACTTGGCTTCTCTCCCTCCTTCAATGATTCATAAGATTCTCTACAACGTAGCAACGACCAGTATCCAAGACTTTGGTTGTGCACGGATTGTTTTTTTCGGGTTAAACAAAATTGGAAGATATGATTACTTCTACAGATCGGCAAGTCTCATTTACATGAATGACTGGCTAGACAAGGTCAATGATGTTCGAATGTTCAGAATTAGTTGCTACCGTGTGGGTAATCCAGAGGCCATATACTTGAGAGGTATGTATGAGTTCTTCATCCTCCATTTAGTTGGTAAGAAAAAAATATATCTTGCTGCTGAGAGAGGATGCTTGTTGGTCCTATTTGTATATGGTATGATGAACTTAGCCTTTAGTGTTGATGATGGAGGATTGGTTCACAACTACCATGCTTTTACTCGTCAACATGTTGATCAGATGTTTCAGATCATCAATAGTTGGGAACTCACAGGCCATTGAGATTATGAAAAACCTGCCATGTTTCTATCTATGGCTGAAATGATAGATCCTAATGTGACATATGATTGCTGGTGCTCCAGAATCATAAAATTAGTGTTTGTAGTCTCCCTAAATGGATCAAAATCACGGTGGAAATGCGATCTTTGTTTCTGGAATTGTGCAGCTTGTGATATACACTTGACTGCTCGTGCATTGCCAATTGAAAATTAATTTTATCTACTTTTAATAAATTTCTGTAAATGACTCTTCACATTTTGTAATTTTTCTAGTTATATCTATAAACTAATGTTTTTAAAAAAAAATCAATAAATATATCAATAACATCAACTGTGTCGAAAAATTAATATAATAAAACATTACAATCTAAAAGTATGCATTAGTTCAATTTAAATAACTTGTATTAGATACAATGTATATTCATACAATAATATAAGTAGGAATTAATTTCTGTACAGTTACACCAAGTTTACAATTACACTAGGTTTTACAAAGTTTTCGGAAGTTATGGAGAAAGAGATCCGAATTTTGTGGATCGGGTCTGGATAGTCCGCGAAATAGCCCTGGTTGGGTTGTAATTATGCAAATTTCTGTTGGTTTCATGGTCTTTTAATAATTTTTCTGATTTAAATAAAGATATATTTAATTTCAAATCCGGTCAGTTTCGGGCAGGAGTATCTCAGCTCTTTTTTTTCGGGCAGGAGTACCTGAGCGTTTGATTCTATATATAAGGTGAAAATAATCGAAACAAGACCATTGTTGCTACTGTTGTAAGCCTCTCTCTTTTCATAATATTGGGTTCCTTTTCGTTTTGTTTCTGGAGATGCAGAGCTAAACATAATGGTACATTTTCTTGCTAACTTTAACACACTGATAAGTTTATATCTATCTATCTATCTATCTATCTATCTATCTATCTTATTTCAGCTATTATATCAAATGATGCCTCACAAGATGAATGGAGGAATGGTCTGGAACGACAGGATGTGACAGGTTTAGTTTTCTTTGAGATGAATACCATTGAAACTGCCACCAATTGTTTCAGTCTGTCTAATAAACTCGGACAAGGTGGATTTGGTTCAGTTTACAAGGTATGAGAATTTGTTTCTTCTTTGCTCTAATGTATCCTTCTTGGATGTTCTCATGATGATATTCACCAATTTAATTCAGGGAATGCTGCAAGATGGGACGGAGATTGCTGTAAAACGTCTTTCTAGCAGCTCAGGGCAGGGTAAAGAAGAGTTTATGAATGAAATAGTACTCATCTCAAAACTACAACACAAAAACTTGGTTCGGATATTGGGATGTTGCATTGAAGGAGGAGAGGCTATTGATTTATGAGTTCATGTTGAACAAAAGCCTTGATACTTTTCTCTTTGGTAGGTCTCTTCCTGCCTCATTCTTTTTGTCATAGAAGTTTTTTATTCATCTATAACAGTTTTGCTTATAGTTTTTACACTGTATTATTGCTTAGATTCAAGAAGAAAGCTTGAGATTGACTGGCCTAAGAGATTAAGTATCATTCAAGGCATTGCACGTGGACTTCACTATCTCCATCGTGACTCACACCTCAAGGTGATTCACCGAGACCTGAAGGTGAGCAATATCCTTCTAGATGAGAAGATGAACCCAAGAATTTCAGATTTTGGATTGGCCCGGATGTATCAAGGAACCGAATATCAGGAAAATACTCGCAGGGTTGCAGGAACTCTGTAAGACACTTCAAAAACACAATGAACAAGATTCATAGTCATAATCATATATTTAGTTCCACTGAACATTTTGATGTTTGCATAGAGGTTATATGTCTCCCGAGTATGCATGGAGTGGGATGTTCTCTGAGAAATCAGACATCTATAGCTTCGGAGTGCTGCTGTTGGAAATAATCAGTGGAGAGAAGATTTCAAGATTCAGCTACGGCGTAGAAGGAAAAACTCTCATAGCTTATGTAAGTCACTTTAGTTTTTTCACACACTTTCAGAGCTTTAGAAATGTTTTTCCTATTACATTCTTAAAATATTTAACTAAATAACAGGTGTGGGAATCTTGGTGTGAAAATGGAGGAATTGATCTTTTGGATAACGATATTGCTGACTCATGTCAACCACTAGAAGTTAAGAGATGTGTTTTGATTGGTTTGCTCTGTGTTCAACACCAACCTGCCGACAGACCCAACACACTTGAGTTACTGTCTATGCTCACCACAACATCAGATCTCCCATCACCAAAACAACCCACATTTGTCGTGAACACCCGAGATGAAGAACCGGTGTCTAAAGGTTCGATCACTGTCAATGAGATGACGCAGTCTCTGATTCTTGGGCGTTAAGAAATAAAGTGTGATAAAGATTGGAGAATTGATGCTCTTTAAGGTGATCATATTTTCAATGTTGATAACTTTAAGCTTCAATTTTTTTTAATGAAAGTGCTTCCGTTATTTTATTTTTGTTTTATTGTAAAAACCTATACTTCCAGGTTTACATTTCTCATCAGCAAGATGAAAATCTTTGATTTTTCTTTTTTAAATGTGTTGTGTTGAAGTTTAGTAATAAATCCAGATTAGATGAACCATCACTTGCTTCATAAATTCCAGGCCCTTCGGATCTGTACCTATTTTGCAAGTTTTATCAATACAGAACATTGCCGCAAGGGTTGTCTAGGAAGCGGTTCTTGCACGGCATTTGCCTTATAAATGGTTTAGCCTTTGTATGATGAAGAGTCTCCTTCCCTTGTATATCACGCTCATAAATGGGGTAGGGTTTATTATAATGAATATTTTTATGTAATATTTCGATATTTTGGTGTATATGATGAAAGACTTAAAATAATTAATTTGATTACATATGTCATCAAAGTGTGTTTGTCTTTGTTACATTGGTGATGAAGAATAAGCTTGTATTGAAAATTAAACCAAGTCAATATTGACAATGGAGCTGCTGGTGATGAAGAAGAAACTGGGTAGAGATTGAAGAAGGTTGTTAGATCACTACTCTTGGTTTACGGTTATTAAAACCGGTTATCAGTCCTAACTAACTCTGCTTAGTATACAAACGGACTTGTGTGTTGTACACGTAACTATAGATCATCACAATGCTGTGAACTTGGAGTTTGTTGCAATCTGAGTGATCAAGTGATTTCACTTGCAAGGCCCCAGACGTAATCACATCGATGAACTCTTGGAAATTAGTTAATCTTTGTGTGTGCTCATGTTCTTATTTTTCTTCTCTTTCGTTCTCGATCGATCTCTGTGTAATTTTTATTCTTGAGTTCTCTGTGTGAATTTGATGTTCGTGTGTGCGATGATTGTTTCATGGTTGAACAATTACATTTTTTTCGTGTGATGATCGAACCGAGCTTAAGAAATAACAAGTGGTATCAGAGCTAAAGATTATTGAATCAATGGCGACTGTTGGGATCCAGGGCAAGCGATTTGATGAAAAATGAGATTTTTCTGTGTTGAAGAAGCGTATGTTTGCTCATCTCTCAATCTTGGGATTTAATGATGTGTTGCAGGAGCAAACATCCATTCCAAAGTAGGAGATTAAGAAAGATGGGTATGAAGTTATGTTCAAAGAGATGTTGTAGAGAGGAGTAGAGAGGGGAGACGGAGACGTTGGAGAGATCTGAGAAAGCGATGAATCTAATAATCCTCAATGTGGCTTATCATGCATTACAGAAGATCGAGATGTGCATGAATGTTGGAAATTTTGTATCTCTCTACATTTGTACCATATCGATGCACTTGCAGCATAAATTCTATATATTCAAGATGAAAGGATCACATAAGATTGATGAGAATATTGAGGATTTCTTCCGAAAAGACTCTAAAGGAGTTCTTCTCTTCTCTCCAAAAGAAAAACAAAGATTGATAGAAGCCATCAACAATGGCTTAGAGAACATTATACATGGTTTAAAACATGGTTTAAAACATGGTTTAAAACATGTTATGGGCTCTTTTTGTAAGTAAGGAAAACTGCTGGGAAAAAACTGTAATTCTTTTATCTTTATTAGAACTTGTCGGGCCTTAATTATGGAAAGTGTTGATCGTCACCCTTTGAATGTCGTTCGACAGTACTTCATTCTTGACAGCTTCTTCTTCGCGCATCAAACGGACCATTCTTCAGTAAAGCGAGCATAAATTTTGATCTACGATCCTGATTGACCTCATATTGGTGGCACTGGAAAAAAGTTAACTCAAATATCTATCTTGCTTCGAAATATTAGCTCAATATCACCTTGGTAAGTCATCTATCCATAACTAAACTTTCGACGCATCTGCGCAATACTGCATCTCAAATAGTTCCACGATCTTCAAAGATTTCAAAAACGTACATGAACCTGAAAAGACTCTAAAACAACTTCAAACATATAATATAGATTCTATATAGGACTTAGAAAATGGTTTAAAAGTGATAAAAACCATGGGTATATCAATCCATTTGGAAAATCTTCCATTATCTTGTTTTCTTCCTTACTCCTCTCCTAACAAAGTAAACCGTCATGAAGATTGGACTATTTTACCTATTGATATCACTCAAATTATTTTAAGGAGTGAATTACTCTCATCAAAAGATGTCAAGTTATAGTCCTTAGGGATCAAATCCACAAGGAGCTAAGACACACACTAGATCTAATAGTTATGAGATTAAGCTAGGCTAATAGTTTATAAAGCATTAAATAAATATAGTAAAGCAGTAAATAAAATAGAACAGTAAACAAGATGAACAATATAATTGTTCACCTTGGCAAGGATTTGTTTGATGGAAGGATGGTAGCTAGATCTAGGGCTTCGATTCAGGTATTAGAGATTATAATGTCTATAAATGCCTAACAAGTTGTTTGCATGATATTAAAGAACTCAGCCGCTTAACAATCAGTGATGTCTCACTGGTTAAATAACTAGATCTCTGATCTCAACTGTCGTCTGTTGACCAGAAAAAGAGTCGATCGATATTCTTTAGAGATATCGAGCGATACACCTTTGCAGAGCCGATCGATTGTCCAGTCGGGATATCGATCGACGGCTTCTAAAAATGCCTAGGCGCGAGCCGATAATGAACACTAGGTCTCAAGGAGGGCTCTCGCTCTTCTCAACAGGAGACAATCTAGCTCAAATAGATAATTCAAGATATAAAGATCCTAGTGATCTATGCTCTAGTTAGCTAATCTAGAACAAGAATAAGGTACAATCCATTTGATGAATATCACAACTTAGCAAGTATAGTTTGGGGCTAATCCCACAAACCTATTTGAACCCTAAACCTAACAGGTGGATCTATTCATACATGATAGTTGTCACATGTTTGAGGTGAGTTTGGTCGACAGAAAGTAAAAGAAATCAAGAGTGGGATGAACAGAGACGTTTTATTAGAGTCGGAATAACGAGGGTACAAGAGTAAGAAAGCCGGCTAGTCGACGCTCGGTAAGCTCCTAGCCGGAAGTACAAGAGAAAGCGGCGAGATACAAAGAGAGTAATGGAAACCCTAATCTAGCCGCAAGTCTGTCTGTCTAAATGGTGATGTCTTTCCTTCTTGTCCTCAACTCCTTATATAGCCTCTTAGGTCGGTTAGTTTTGACCTAATTCATCCTCTTTGTTATGGGCCTTTTGACTTGCAGGCCCAATCGGGACAACTGTTCGGCCCGAGCCGCTTGATCGCTGTCTTCGGCTGCTCGTCTTCTGTTCAAAGAGATCACGAGCCGAGTCGCGACTCATTCGGAGCCGGCTTTGAGCCGACTATCCTTTGAATGATAGTAATGGGCCTCCTCTTCGCTGGGCCTTGTGGATGGTGACAATCCATCCCCAACAGTAAGTCCCCCCCTAGTTCGTTGTCGAGTCGAGCAATCAGCGAATTAGTTAGTTAGGGCTCGAAGAACAGGAGGTTTAATCCCCTGATTCCCCGATTCCGTAGAGAGGCCGCTGGCGGAGAGATTTTTTCTGTTTTTCTCGGACGAACAACCGATATGCCGCGTACTCGGTATCCCAGGTGAGTTTCTCTAAACCGATAAATTGATTGTGTTTGGTTCGTGATGTGACATCGAACCGCCGTCGGTTTTGATCGAGAAGCCGAAACGTCGCTAGGGTTTTTGGCGAGAATCCGAAAGGTCGCGTTTGAGGGAGACGCGCGAGCCTGCCGACAGGCCCAATTAGGCCCGCTTAGGGCTAATGATGGCACCTCGTATGAGGCGCCTTCCCTCTCTCTATAAATAGGAGACCTCTCTCGAGATTTCTCTCATTCTTCTCTCAGTTATCAGGTACTTTCTCTCTCTATCCTTTATCTCTCTAGCTTTTGCTCTCTGTTTTAGTTCTTCTACTCGGTATGTCGACGAACAAGCGACTTTCTCGAGAACAAAAGGGGAAGATGACTACGGATACTGCCGGTCCTGACAGCGATCTAGAGAGGGTCCGTGGGTCCGGAGATAGCGCAGAGGCGGCTCATCGCGAGGCGATGATGGATACCGAGAACATGACCCGAGAGCAGCGTATGCTCGTCTCGGAGGCTATGGTTCGGTCTCGCGGGGATGACGACGGAGGCGATAGCTCTTCTGATGATGGGATGACTCCCTTCTGCTTCTACCCGGGAAATATTTTCGAGGAGCAGAGGCCGGTGCTGCTCTCAGTGTCCGGGCATTCGAGGAGCTGGTCTCGGTGAAGATTAATCGGGGCCTGTTGTCACTGAAGATACGCCCCAACTACAATGTAGTAACGGGCTATCCAACCAAGACGAACGACTGGCAGCGATCGTATTTTTACGTTAAGTCCGATCGCTCGGCTTTCGAGGAGCCGCTGAAGAGCAGTTACTGTGTTCTTTGGAACAATGAATTTGGTATAAAATGTTTCCTAGTCTTTTGCTGTTTCATGCTCTTGATCGTCTCTTTTCCTTTTGTTTTGGCAGTTCCTCACTCGAATACCGCGGAGTACGAGGAAGATTTCTTGGAGAGTGCTCAGATCATCGCGTCTCAGAGGCAAGATCTTTGGGAGAACTTCTCGTATAGGAGGATTCGCAGGTCGATTGATCGGATTAGACAACGTAAGTCTCTCCTTCTTTCCTTTTGCTCGGTTTCCTCAGGGATCTTAAGTTGCTTTCTTTCGTCCTTGCAGAGGTTTGGCGCTCGGATACTGTTCCAATTATCACCAAGAAGTCGAAGAGAATCAACCTGTTCAACAAAGCCGAGCAGAGGGAGATCAATCGAGCCAGAGCTATGAGGGAATTGCCGGATCTAAGCTTGGTGGTGGGAAAGCAACTCGGGTTCGTGGAGCCGGACCAAAACTCGAACGCAGGCTCATCTGATCCCGAGGAGCCGAATGCGACCGAGTCAGGTGAGGCTCAGCTCGTGAGGAAAAAAGGGAACAAGAGAAAAGAGAGGGACGATGCCTCAGCTTCCGGGGAGAAACAACCCGAGGAGACTTCCACCGGTGGGGGCGCCGAGTCAGAGAAGAAACGGGCGCGAAAGGATCCCGGAGAGGTTCGACCTTCCTCCGTGGAAGAAGGGGAGCTCCAAGCCTTGGAGCCTAGTAACGGTTCTCGAGACGACGCTCCCCCGAATCCATCGCTCGATGGTGGTCAAGCGGATGATCATCAAGAGACTTCTTCTAAAGCGAAGAAGAAGAAGTCGAAAAAGAATAAGAAGAAGGACGCTGGCGAGTCCTCGGTGCAGGAGGTGGCGCCTAATACGGAGAAGGGAACCTTGGAAGCTCCGGCTGCTGCTGTTTCTCCCCCGAAGGTAGCGGTTCGCGAAGATGCCCGGGGATCGAGCAGGTCCTCTCCGAAGGCTCAGGAGAAAGGGGCTGTGCCGAAGAACCTTCAGGGGTTCTGTCCGGACAAAGTCGACTTCATCTTCAAGCGGGACACTCCTCTCGTTTGCAATAACAGGGACTGTGCTCGCTTTGTCCGCCAAGTTCGGGGGAGCTCCGAGCACCTCCCATTCGTCAAAGATCTCGTCTTCCAAGACGACTACACCGTCGCCGCCGGTTCCTCGGTTAGGGTAAGGATAGGTTTTGCGTTGCGTCCGTTCCTCGTCTTTCTTCTAACTTGGTTGTCTCACTCCATCTCTTTCTTTGATGTACTGCAGAGCCAAGGGGACTGGAATGAAGTCGTCCGCAAGTACGACAAGGAGCTGAAGAGGACCTATGGTGTGATCGATAGGCAGCGACGCAACACCAAGGAAGCGACGGAAGCCTTAGAGATCATGCTGCGCAAGAAAGATGAAGCGGTCATCCGGGAAGAGGCCATGAGGGATGAGCTCTCCCAGAAAGAGGCGGCTATGAACAAGGAGCTGAAGCGATCCCGGGAGTTGGTTAAGACACTCGAGAAAGAGAAAGCCAAGTTGGCAAACGAGAAGAAGATCCTCGAGGAAGAGAAGGCTGCTGCTGCCTTAGAGCATTCCAAAGAGATGGATCGTCTCCGAGAGTCGCGCCGCTATGAGGTTACTCACGAGCGGATCCGAGTAATGGCAGCGATGCACGGAAAGGCTGCTGCTCGCTTCCAGAGGATTCGAGATCAGGAGACTCGTCGTGACAGCTTCGAGGATGCGAGGTGTATGCTCGGCCAGGCTCGAGGGATGAGACGTTGTCTTGAAGGGATGAAGGCAACAGGTAAAAACATCTCTCAGGGAGACATCGATACCTACGCCGGGCAGGAGAAGCACTATGACGCGGAGGTGAAGCGTTTGAACGTGGATGATCTTCCCGAGAAGGACCTCTCTTTGTCTCCTCTTGTGCTCGAGTCGAGGTTCGATATTCAGGAGATATTGGATAAAGTCGACAAGTATGGGTCGAACATGGACTTGCTCGGCTCTGAGGCTGCCAGGGCTCTTCGCACTCCTCTCAGGGAACCAGGAGATCAATCCGAAGAACCATCGAAGAGCCTTCTCGAAACCGTCCAGTCGCCAGCTCGTCCTGATGCCATCCTCCCGGATCAAGAAGCCGTTCCGAAGGATCCTTCCGCGGTTGCTGAAGAGACAACCAGGTCAACTCCCGATGAGCCGACCTCCAACACACCGATCAAGACGGTTGATATCTCCGACTCGCCGTCACTCGAGACGGCAGACTCTGGCGCGAGCAAAGGACATCCTGAGGAGGACCCTCCTGTTTCCGGATAATTTTTAATGTTTGTTGTAACTTTTCTTCGGCGTTGTGCCTTTGTTTAAAACTGTCTCCTTTTCTCGGCTAAGGCCTTTTGTTGTATAAACTATTTGCCTTGGTTTTCTTTTTATCTTAGACTTTGAACGTTTCTTTATATATTTCAGTAAGTCGTTTCCACTTAGAAATATATAAATCATTTTTCGTTCCTTTGTCTTTAACCGAGAAACGGATTCGTTTGGGCGGTTGCTCGCGTTTGCCAGCGAGTTCCCCCTTTTTCAGATAGAACAGGAGATCAGGGACGGTTGCTCGTTCAAATCTTTTCTTATTCAACGAAACTTTTACAAGTAGTTGTTTAAGCGGATACAAAGAGAAACTCTAATCGTTCTATTGAATTACCGAGGAAAAGGTTTCGAGACGTGCTGCAGTAACCGAGAGAACTATTGGTCGGCCAAACCGTCGTTCTTCGGTTAGACGGTCTAAAATTTCCATCAGGTAGCCGGTCAATGCGTGACGCATAGGTGACGCGAGGCTGGTATTCCCTTCGACTGACGTCTGATCAAGACCTAGTCGATTGATTTGGGCGAGTGCTCGTGCTCCGCTTGAGAAAGGGGCTGGCATCGTTTACTAGGAGGAAAGTGACTGTTCGTCATTCTTTTGCAAAAATTTGGACTTTGTTTTGGTTGGGGCTGGACCCTGTGAAGGGATGCCTACGTACCTCGGATGAGGATCAAGCCTTTCGTAGTTCGTTTGACCGAGTGAAAGTGGCTATGGTAGCGCATTCACTCGGACGAGTAGAAGTGACTGTTATGTGCATCTACTCGGTTTTTTTTTTTTTTTTTTTTTTTGTGAGCGAACAGTGACTTGTTGGTCATTCACTCGGAGAAAAGGGATGAGGCATTTCTATTGGTAGAAGCGGCGAAGATGCATCGAGTTCCAAGCTCATGGGACTGCCTCTCCGCGGGAAGTCTCGAGTCGGTAGACGCCGGGTTTAACGACTCGAGTGATCTTGTAAGGTCCCTCCCAGTTGGTCCCTAGCTTTCCAGTGTTGAGCTCCTTTGTGTTGTCGAAAACTTTTCGGAGGACGAGGTCGCCGAGCTCGAGAGGGCGCGCTTTTACCTTCTTATTATAGTAGCTCTCGATCTGGTTCTGGTAATTTTGGATCCGAAGAAGCGCCTGATCACGTTATTCCTCGAGTTCATCAAGGGCATCGAGGAGCATATCTTGATTAAGTTCGACGAAATGCGGCATCTTGGCGCGCCGAAGACTCGTCACGTTAACTTCGGCGGGGGCCATTGCTTCCATCCCGTAAGCAAGAGAGAAAGGGGTGGATTTGGTCGCACCACGAGGAGTCGTTCGGTGCGACCAGAGGACGCCGTCCAGTTCGTCGGCCCAATGGCCTTTCTTGAGGTCGAGTCGCTTCTTGATCTCATCGATGATAATCTTGTTGGAGGATTCCGCCTGCCCGTTTCCTTGCGGGTAGCGGGGAGTCGAAGGGCTTAGGCGGATATTCCACTTGCTACAGAACTCTTTGAAGTTTCCGGACATGAACTGAGAGCCATTGTCCGTTATGATCTCGTATGGTAAACCATGGCGTCTCGCTGGCCACTTATCTTTCGGCAGTTCTTCACGGATGAGATAATCTAGGAACTCGGCTCGCCAGTCGATCGGGGTGTCGTCATGATCGGGCATCTCAGTGTTGGCGTGATCGGTGGTGGATCGTCGAGTTGTTGCGAAGATTGGAGCGATGGGAAGACTTTCGTCGGAAGGAGGATCGATGCTCGGTCGATCAATCCGATGTATGGGTATCGTCCTTTTGACCTGGTCGTGGAGTTTGCTCCCGAGTGCAGCTAAGGCATCGGCGCAAACGTTCTCTCCGCGGGGAACCTTGGTGAGTTCGAAGAAATCGAATTCCCTAGCAAGCTCTTGAACCACCCGGAGATATGCGTTCATTATGTCATTGCGAGCATCGTAGGCGCCGCTGAACTGGCTGGCGACGAGCTGCGAGTCGCAATAAGCACTCAAGCGTTTGGCTTTGACGGCTCGGGCGAGACGGAGACCGGCGATCAACGACTCGTACTCTGCTTTGTTGTTAGAGGCCGGGAAGCCGAAACTGAAAGACTGGCGAATGAGTTCCCCTGTCGGCAATTGAAGCTGGACTCCCGCACCGGATCCTTTGCTCGTTGATGATCCGTCGACATGAAGAATCCAATTGGGGCTTGGAATGTCGAGGTCTTGTGCAAGATCTGGTGTGAGCTCGACAAGGAAGTCGGCGAGGACTTGAGATTTGGCGGCTGTTCGGCATTTGTACGTAATATCAAGCTCGCTCAGTTCGATTGCCCACTTAGTCAACCGGCCAGCTCTGTTGGGATTTTGCAGGACGGTGCGGAGCGGTTGGTCGGTCAACACTTCGATAGAGTGTGATTGGAAGTAGGGTCGTAGTTTCCTTGCAGAATCAACGACGGCCAGAGCCAGTTTCTAGAGGGTTGGGTATCTGGTCTCCGGACCAGTCATCCGTCTGCTCGTGTAAAAAATCGGACGCTGCTCGCCACGGTCCTCTTTGATTAGGACGCTACTGACGGCTGCCGAGGAGACGGCGATATAGAGAGACAGGACGTCTCCTACGTCTGGTTTGGCCAGGACGGGAGGAGTCGTCAAGTACTGCTTGAGTTGAACGAATGCGTCCTCGCAGTTGTCGTCCCAAATGAACTTCTTGTTCCCTCGGAGGAGATCATAGAAGGGGAGACACTTGTCGGTAGATCGGGAGATAAAGCGATTGAGCGCGGCGATGCGTCCTGTTAGTCTCTGCCTCACAGCAGTTTCTCGGACTGGGGAGATTTAGGACTGCCGAGATCTGTTTCGGGTTAGCTTCTATTCCTCGTTGCGTGACAATGTAACCAAGGAATTCGCCCGAGGAGACGCCAAAGGTGCACTTGGCGGGATTCAACTTCATCCCGTACTCGTTTAGGATGGCGAAGCATTCCTTTAAGTGCGCTAGGTGGTCGTCAGCTCGGAGGGATTTGACGAGCATGTCGTCGATATAGACTTCCATCGTCTTCCCCAGCTGGTCGGCGAACATCCGGTTGACAAGCGTCTGGTAGGTTGCTCCAGCGTTTTTCAACCCGAATGGCATCACCTTATAACAGTAGGTTCCCCGATCAGTGATTAAAGCAATTTTCTCTCGGTCGTCCGGGTGCATCAGGATCTGGTTGTAGCCTGAGAAGGCATCCATAAATGTCAGCATCTCGTTACCGGCCGTCGATTCGACTAGGCGATCGATGCTAGGCAACGGATAGCTGTCCTTAGGACATGCTTTGTTGAGGTCAGTAAAATCGACGCAGACGCGCCATTTACCGTTCTTCTTCTTAACGACTACCGGGTTGGCTAGCCATTCTGGGTAACGAACTTCGGTGATCGAGCCGGCGCTGAGTAGACGCTCGACTTCTTCTGCGACTGCTTTGGACCGCTCCGGTCCCAACTTTCTCCTCTTCTGCCGGATGGGCTTGAAGTTGGGATCGACATTGAGTTCGTGAGTTGTGATAGCTGGATCGATTCCTTTCATATCAGACATTGTCCAGGCGAATGAGGACAGATTTTGCTTAAGAAACTCGAGGATCTTCTGTTGCATTTCGTCGGGTAGAAATGCACCTATTCGGACTGATTTGCTCGGATCCGAGTCGTCAACTGGTACTTTCAGAACCTCTTCCTTTTGCGGGC
Organism: Raphanus sativus; assembly: GCF_000801105.2. Lineage (NCBI taxonomy): Eukaryota > Viridiplantae > Streptophyta > Magnoliopsida > Brassicales > Brassicaceae > Raphanus > Raphanus sativus. The sequence goes on along the minus strand of NC_079514.1, from coordinate 24,380,448 downwards.
AAACTTTGCTCGTGGGGGGAGAGACTGAGTTGACGAGTGACTGGGAGCGCTGAATTTTAACCGTGGCGATTAGGAGATCTCGCGCAGCTTGCTGATCGCCTTTCAGAGTTTTGATCGATCCGTCTGATCCTGGGAACTTAACACACTGATGGTACGTTGATGCGATTGCTCGCATTGAATGTAGCCATGGGGTGCCGAGTATAACGTGGTAAGGGGCTTTGGAGCCGACCACAGAAAACTTGACCGTTCGAGTGACTCCACATGCATGAACTAGGCGGATCGTGCCTGCGATTACCTCCGACGAGCCGTTGAATCCTGTCAGGGTCCGAGTAGAAGGCTTGACGTCGTTGAGATCGATTCCCATTTTCACGAGAGTTTCGCGAAAGATGATATCGACCGAGCTCCCGGTGTCGATAAGCACTTTTGTGACGTCGTACTTGTCGACGCTGAATACGACGAGCAAAGGATCGTTATGAGGGAGGTGCACGCCGAGTGTATCGTCAGACGAAAAGGTTATCGGCTGATCGTCTACTTGTTTCTGGGGCCATCGTTGGGAAGTGGTGGCTTGCCTTCGATGGTCCTTGACTGCCCTAACCGAATCACCGCAAGGAGGTGATCCACCCATGATGACGTTATTCAGGGACGAGTTTGTGCGCGCTTTGCACGGAGTGTGTCGCGAAGGTCGTTACTCGTTTCGGCAGTATCCCTTTTCTTGCGGTTGAGGGTTGTCCGCAGATCACCGATCTTCGCGTTGAGTTTGTCTCGCAAATCGCAGTTCGGCTTTTCAGCGGACTGCTGGTGAGAGGATTCTTGCGCTGAAGCTCTCGCGGCTCGGTTTGAGTCGATCTGTAGGCGGAGATCGGTGGAGACTGGCGTTTCTTCGGTAGTGGGTCGGAGCTTTCGCTCGAGGAGGGACCGAAGATCCGTAGTGCTGTCTAGGGTTTTCGTGTCGTCGTCCTCGTCGGATGAGGACCCTGGTTCGTTCTCTCCTTGATGTTGGATGCAGATCACTTCGATGCGCTGGCGATTGGCCGGCTGATCGTCATCTGCCGAGTCGTCGTCATCGTCGGTTTCTCGGGCAGCTTTCTCCGCATCCTTTGACTGTTTGTCGTTTTTACGGTTTTTGCCCTGCGATTTTCGCTGAGCCTTCTTATCTTTGTTCCTGCTCCAGCTGTTTTCCCCTTTCGGTTTGGGTTTCGGCGGCTGGATCTTGTAATCTCCGCTTTCGATCGAGGAGAGGAACTGGGCGTAGAGAGATTTGCACTCAGTCGTGTCGTGTCCCTTGACGTCGTGATACTTGCAATGCTTCGTAAGATCGATGGGCGTTCTGGTCGGTCCTGTCGCCGAATCGACTTTAGCCACGGTACCAGCACTCGGGGTACTGGGAGACGCATCGGGAGAGTCGGTCTCTCGCTGATAGACATTCCATTTTTTATCGTGCATGACCATGGTTGAAACAGGGGCGTTGTTCTCGTCCACGACGTAGAGGAGACCCCCTTTTTTGCTGCCATTATCACCTGGTGCGTGCTGGCGTGGCTCGGTCCGAGCACCCGCACTCTTGGCTGCAGCAGGCTTGGCGGCGTTCTGCTTTCGGATTATCGCCTTGGTATCTTCTTCCATTCGAATGAAGTTGTGAGATCGGGCGATAGCGTCAGGGAGTAACGAGGGTACAAGAGTAAGAAATTCGGCTAGTCGACGCTCGGTAAGCTCCTAGCCGGAAGTACAAGAGAAAGCGGCGAGATACAAAGAGAGTAATGGAAACCCTAATCTAGCCGCAAGTCTGTCTGTCTAAATGGTGATGCCTTTCCTTCCTGTCCTCAACTCCTTATATAGCCTCTTAGGTCGGTTAGTTTTGACCTAATTCATCCTCTTTGTTATGGGCCTTTTGACTTGCAGGCCCAATCGGGACAACTGTTCGGCCCGAGCCGCTTGATCGCTGTCTTCGGCTGCTCGTCTTCTGTTCAAAGAGTTCACGAGCCGAGTCGCGACTCATTCGGAGCCGGCTTTGAGCCGAATATCCTTTGAATGATAGTAATGGGCCTCCTGTTCGTTGGGCCTTGTGGATGGTGACAATCCATCCCCAACAGTAAGTCCCCCCTAGTTCGTTGTCGAGTCGAGCAACCGATCGCAGCGAATTAGTTAGTTAGGGCTCGAAGAACAGGAGGTTTAATCCCCTGATTCCCCGATTCCGTAGAGAGGCCGCTGGCGGAGAGATTTTTTCTGTTTTTCTCGGTATCCCAGGTGAGTTTCTCTAAACCGATAAATTGATTGTGTTTGGTTCGTGATGTGACATCGAACCGCCGTCGGTTTTGATCGAGAAGCCGAAACGTCGCTAGGGTTTTTGGCGAACAACCGATCGCCTCGCGATGAGCCGTCTCTGCGCTATCTCCGGACCCACGGACCCTCTCTAGATCGCTGTCAGGACCGGCAATATCCGTAGTCATCTTCCCCTTTTGTTCTAGAGAAAGTCGCTTGTTCGTCGACATACCGAGTAGAAGAACTAAAACAGAGAGCAAAAGCTAGAGAGATAAAGGATAGAGAGAGGGAAGGCGCCTCATACGAGGTGCCATTATTAGCCCTAAGCGGGCCTAATTGGGCCTGTCGGCAGGCTCGCGCGTCTCCCTCAAACGCGACCTTTCGGATTCTCGCCAAAAACCCTAGCGACGTTTCGGCTTCTCGATCAAAACCGACGGCGGTTCGATGTCACATCACGAACCAAACACAATCAATTTATCGGTTTAGAGAAACTCACCTGGGATACCGAGAAAAACAGAAAAAATCTCTCCGCCAGCGGCCTCTCTACGGAATCGGGGAATCAGGGGATTAAACCTCCTGTTCTTCGAGCCCTAACTAACTAATTCGCTGCGATCGATTGCTCGACTCGACAACGAACTAGGGGGGACGTACTGTTGGGGATGGATTGTCACCATCCACAAGGCCCAGCGAACAGGAGGCCCATTACTATCATTCAAAGGATAGTCGGCTCAAAGCCGGCTCTGAATGAGTCGCGACTCGGCTCGTGATCTCTTTGAACAGAAGACGAGCAGCCGAAGACAGCGATCAAGCGGCTCGGGCCGAACAGTTGTCCCGATTGGGCCTGCAAGTCAAAAGGCCCATAACAAAGAGGATGAATTAGGTCAAAACTAACCGACCTAAGAGGCTATATAAGGCATCACCATTTAGACAGACAGACTTGCGGCTAGATTAGGGTTTCCATTACTCTCTTTGTATCTCGCCGTTTTCTCTTGTACTTCCAGCTAGGAGCTTACCGAGCGTCGACTAGCCGGCTTTCTTACTCTTGTACCCTCGTTATTCCGACTCTAATAAAACGTCTCTGTTCATCCCACTCTTGAGTTCTTTTACTTTCTGTCGACCAAACTCACCTCAAACAATTGGCGCCCACCGTGGGGCCGATCAGAGTAACGTTTCTTAAACCGATATGTCGATTGGTGACTCGAACCCCGTCACTTCCGGCGAAGCTCCCGAGCTTACGCCTCCGCCTCCTCCTCCTTTTCTCTCGTCGGACTTCATGAGCTCCGTGATGGCTCGTCTCGCGCATCAAGAAGAAGTTCAGAAAACGACGAACGAGCAGCTCGCTGCCCTTGTAGCTGCCCTCACCGCTCCTGCTGCACCGACAAACCGTTCCCAGACCGTCTGCCGGCATCTTTTCCCTCCAACGCCGGCGGAAGACCACGCCGTCGACGAATCCGACACTAACGGGCCCCCTGCCGTCTACCCTACTCCGACGACAGCAGATTCGACGACGATTCGCGAGATCGCCGAGCTCAAACCCAGCCTTCAACAAATGAGCTCGCAGATCCACCAAGCGACGAGCGCAGCCCCTCAGATCGACAGCGTCATCGCCTCCACTTCGCGCTCGCCCTTCGCTAGCGAGCTAACCAGGGTCCAGCTCCGCAAAATAGAAAAGCTCCGTCTCCCCGAGTACAAACCCGGTGGCGACCCTGTCGAGCATCTAACAGCCTTCAACATAGCTATGGCCAGAGCTCGCCTTTCCGACGAAGAGAAGGACGCAGGATACTGTCAGCTCTTCGTCGAAACACTCAACGAACAAGCACTAACCTGGTTCTCACAGCTCAGCGAGAACTCGATTCGCAGTTTCCGAGACCTCTCGGCTGTATTCCTCAAGACTTACATCATGTTTACCAAGCGAGCAGCGACCGCTTCCAGCCTGTGGAATATGGCGCAAACAAAGAACCAAAGTCTCAAGGACTACATGGAAAAGTTCAAGACGATCGTTTCGCGAGTCGACGTCCCTGATCACATCGCTATCGACGCCTTGATGAACACTCTCCTCGTCAACTCGAAGTTTCGTAAGGACCTGTATTCCAACCCTACGACTTCGCTCCCTGACGCTATCGCCCGATCTCACAACTTCATTCGAATGGAAGAAGATACCAAGGCGATAATCCGAAAGCAGAACGCAGCCAAGCCTGCTGCAGCCAAGAGTGCGGATGCTCGGACCGAGCCACGCCAGCACGCACCAGGTGATACTGGCAGCAAAAAAGGGGGTCTCCTCTACGTCGTGGACGAGAACAACGCCCCTGTTTCAACCATGGTCATGCACGATAAAAAATGGAATGTCTATCAGCGAGAGACCGACTCTCCCGATGCGTCTCCCAGTACCCTGAGTGCTGGTACCGTGGCTAAAGTCGATTCGGCGACAGGACCGACCAGAACGCCCATCGATCTTACGAAGCATTGCAAGTATCACGACGTCAAGGGACACGACACGACTGAGTGCAAATCTCTCTACGCCCAGTTCCTCTCCTCGATCGAAAGCGGAGATTACAAGATCCAGCCGCCGAAACCCAAACCGAAAGGGGAAAACAGCTGGAGCAGGAACAAAGATAAGAAGGACGATACCCATACATCGGATTGATCGACCGAGCATCGATCCTTCTTCCGACGAAAGTCTTCCCATCGCTCTAATCTTCGCAACAACTCGACGATCCACCACCGATCACGCCGACACTGAGATGCCCGATCATGACGACACCCCGATCGACTGGCGAGCCGAGTTCCTAGATTATCTCATCCGTGAAGAACTGCCGAAAGATAAGTGGCCAGCGAGACGCCTGAAGAGACGCAGCGCCCACTACGTCGTCATGAACGACGAACTTCACCGAGTAACCGCGAACAAGGTCCTCTTAAAGTGCATCCAGGGCGATGAAGTGCGGCGAGTGATGGCTGAAACTCACGACGGAGCAGGAGGAAACCACTCGGGAGGCCGAGCTCTTGCCCTTAAGGTTCGAAGCTTGGGATTCTTTTGGCCATCTATGAACACTGACTGCGAAGCATACGCCCGTCGGTGCGACAAATGCCAGCGTCACGCTCCGAGCATCCACAGTCCCACCGAGCTGTTGCGGACATCTGCCGCCCCTTATCCGTTCATGCGGTGGGGGATGGACATCATCGGGCCAATGCCGAACTCACGCCAACGTCGTTTCATCCTGGTCCTCACCGATTACTTCACTAAGTGGATTGAAGCTGAAGCATTTTCTCAGGTGACGGACAAGGAAGTCCGCACCTTCGTCTGGAAGAACATCATCTGCCGCCATGGTTTACCATACGAGATCATAACGGACAATGGCTCTCAGTTCATGTCCGGAAACTTCAAAGAGTTCTGTAGCAAGTGGAATATCCGCCTAAGCCCTTCGACTCCCCGCTACCCGCAAGGAAACGGGCAGGCGGAATCCTCCAACAAGATTATCATCGATGAGATCAAGAAGCGACTCGACCTCAAGAAAGGCCATTGGGCCGACGAACTGGACGGCGTCCTCTGGTCGCACCGAACGACTCCTCGTGGTGCGACCAAATCCACCCCTTTCTCTCTTGCTTACGGGATGGAAGCAATGGCCCCCGCCGAAGTTAACGTGACGAGTCTTCGGCGGCGCGCCAAGATGCCGCAGTTCGTCGAACTTAATCAAGATATGCTCCTCGATGCCCTTGACGAACTCGAGGAAAAACGTGATCAGGCGCTTCTTCGGATCCAAAATTACCAGAACCAGATCGAGAGCTACTATAATAAGAAGGTAAAAGCGCGCCCTCTCGAGCTCTGCGACCTCGTCCTCCGAAAAGTTTTCGACAACACAAAGGAGCTCAACGCTGGAAAGCTAGGGACCAACTGGGAGGGACCTTACAAGATCACTCGAGTCGTTAACCCGGCGTCTACCGACTCGAGACTTCCCGCGGAGAGGCAGTCCCACGAGCTTGGAACTCGATGCATCTTCGCCGCTTCTACCAATAGAAACGCCTCATCCCTTTTCTCCGAGTGAATGACCAACAGGTCACTGTTCGCTCACAAAAAAAAAAAAAAAAAAAAAAAAACCGAGTAGATGCACATAACAGTCACTTCTACTCGTCCGAGTGAATGTGCTACCATAGCCACTTTCACTCGGTCAAACGAACTACGAAAGGCTTGATCCTCATCCGAGGTACGTAGGCATCCCTTCACAGGGTCCAGCCCCAACCAAAACAAAGTCCAAATTTTTGCAAAAGAATGACGAACAGTCACTTTCCTCATAGTAAACGATGCCAGCCCCTTTCTCAAGCGGAGCACGAGCACTCGCCCAAATCAATCGACTAGGTCTTGATCAGACGTCAGTCGAAGGGAATACCAGCCTCGCGTCACCTATGCGTCACGCATTGACCGGCTACCTGATGGAAATTTTAGACCAAGTCTAACCGAAGAACGACGGTTTGGCCGACCAATAGTTCTCTCGGTTACTGCAGCACGTCTCGAAACCTTTTCATCGGTAATTCAATAGAACGATTAGAGTTTCTCTTTGTATCCGCTTAAACAACTACTTGTAAAAGTTTCGTTGAATAAGAAAAGATTTGAACGAGCAACCGTCCCTGATCTCCTGTTCTATCTGAAAAAGGGGGAACTCGCTGGCAAACGCGAGCAACCGCCCAAACGAATCCGTTTCTCGGTTAAAGACAAAGGAACGAAAAATGATTTATATATTTCTAAGTGGAAACAACTTACTGAAATATATAAAGAAACGTTCAAAGTCTAAGATAAAAAGAAAACCAAGGCAATTAGTTCATACAACAAAAGGCCTTAGCCGAGAAAAGGAGACAGTTTTAAACAAAGGCACAACGCCGAAGAAAAGTTACAACAAACATTAAAAATTATCCGGAAACAGGAGGGTCCTCCTCAGGATGTCCTTTGCTCGCGCCAGAGTCTGCCGTCTCGAGTGACGGCGAGTCGGAGATATCAACCGTCTTGATCGTGTGTCGGCTCATCGGGAGTTGGCCTGGTTGTCTCTTCAGCAACCGCGGAAGGATCCTTCGGGACGGCTTCTTGATCCGGGAGGATGGCATCAGGACGAGCTGGCGACTGGACGGTTTCGAGAAGGCTCTTCGATGGTTCTTCGGATTGATCTCCTGGTTCCCTGAGAGGAGTGCGAAGAGCCCTGGCAGCCTCAGAGCCGAGCAAGTCCATGTTCGACCCATACTTGTCGACTTTATCCAATATCTCCTGAATAACGAACCTCGACTCGAGCACAAGAGGAGACAAAGAGAGGTCCTTCTCGGGAAGATCATCCACGTTCAAACGCTTCACCTCCGCGTCATAGTGCTTCTCCTGCCCGGCGTAGGTATCGATGTCTCCCTGAGAGATGTTTTTACCTGTTGCCTTCATCCCTTCAAGACAACGTCTCATCCCTCGAGCCTGGCCGAGCATACACCTCGCATCCTCGAAGCTGTCACGACGAGTCTCCCGATCTCGAATCCTCTGGAAGCGAGCAGCAGCCTTTCCGTGCATCGCTGCCATTACTCGGATCCGCTCGTGAGTAACCTCATAGAGGCGCGACTCTCGGAGACGATCCATCTCTTTGGAATGCTCTAAGGCAGCAGCAGCCTTCTCTTCCTCGAGGATCTTTTTCTCGTTTGCCAACTTGGCTTTCTCTTTCTCGAGTGTCTTAACCAACTCCCGGGCTCGCTTCAGCTCCTTGTTCATAGCCGCCTCTTTCTGGGAGAGCTCATCCCTCATGGCCTCTTCCCGGATGACCGCTTCATCTTTCTTGCGCAGCATGATCTCTAAGGCTTCCGTCGCTTCCTTGGTGTTGCGTCGCTGCCTATCGATCACACCATAGGTCCTCTTCAGCTCCTTGTCGTACTTGCGGACGACTTCATTCCAGTCCCCTTGGCTCTGCAGTACATCAAAGAAAGAGATGGAGTGAGACAACCAAGTTAGAAGAAAGACGAGGAACGGACGCAACGCAAAACCTATCCTTACCCTAACCGAGGAACCGGCGGCGACGGTGTAGTCGTCTTGGAAGACGAGATCTTTGACGAATGGGAGGTGCTCGGAGCTCCCCCGAACTTGGCGGACAAAGCGAGCACAGTCCCTGTTATTGCAAACGAGAGGAGTGTCCCGCTTGAAGATGAAGTCGACTTTGTCCGGACAGAATCCCTGAAGGTTCTTCGGCACAGCCCCTTTCTCCTGAGCCTTCGGAGAGGACCTGCTCGATCCCCGGGCATCTTCGCGAACCGCTACCTTCGGGGGAGAAACAGCAGCAGCCGGAGCTTCCACGGTTCCCTTCTCCGTATTAGGCGCCACCTCCTGCACCGAGGACTCGCCAGCGTCCTTCTTCTTATTCTTTTTCGACTTCTTCTTCTTCGCTTTAGAAGAAGTCTCTTGATGATCATCCGCTTGACCACCATCGAGCGATGGATTCGGGGGAGCGTCGTCTCGAGAACCGTTACTAGGCTCCAAGGCTTGGAGCTCCCCTTCTTCCACGGAGGAAGGTCGAACCTCTCCGGGATCCTTTCGCGCCCGTTTCTTCTCTGACTCGGCGCCCCCACCGGTGGAAGTCTCCTCGGGTTGTTTCTCCCCGGAAGCTGAGGCATCGTCCCACTCTTTTGTCTTGTTCCCTTTTTTCCTCACGAGCTGAGCCTCACCTGACTCGGTCGCATTCGGCTCCCCGGGATCAGATGAGCCTGCGTTTGAGTTTTGGTCCGGCTCCACGAACCCGAGTTGCTTCCCCACCACCAAGCTTAGATCCGGCAATTCCCTCATAGCTTTGGCTCGATTGATCTCCCTCTGCTCGGCTTTGTTGAACAGGTTGATTCTCTTCGACTTCTTGGTGATAATTGGAACAGTATCCGAGCGCCAAACCTCTGCAAGGACGAAAGAAAGCAACTTAAGATCCCTGAGGAAACCGAGCAAAAAGAAAGAAGGAGAGACTTACGTTGTCTAATCCGATCAATCGACCTGCGAATCCTCCTATACGAGAAGTTCTCCCAAAGATCTTGCCTCTGAGACGCGATGATCCGAGCACTCTCCAAGAAATCTTCCTCGTACTCCGCGGTATTCGAGTGAGGAACTGCCAAAACAAAAGGAAAAGAGACGATCAAGAGCATGAAACAGCAAAAGACTAGGAAACATTCTATACCAAATTCATTGTTCCAAAGAACACGGTAACTGGTCTTCAGCGGCTCCTCGAAAGCCAAGCGATCGGACTTAACGTAAAAATACGATCGCTGCCAGTCGTTCGTCTTGGTTGGATAGCCCGTTACTACATTGTAGTTGGGGCGTATCTTCAGTGACAACAGGCCCCGATTAATCTTCACCGAGACCAGCTCCTCGAATGCCCGGACACTGAGAGCAGCACCGGCCTCTGCCCCGATCACCATCAGTGCAACTGCTAGACGCCAAGCGCCATTCAAGAATTGACTCAGAGCAAGTCCTCGGCGCATTGTGTAGGCAGTGACGAGTCGAGGAATCGGAAACCATAACTTCGTGTCGTTTTCGAAGTACGACTCGTATACGCACTGATATCCCTTCGGGGGAGACCACGGCCGTTGGTCCTTCGACGGGATTATGAATGTAACCCCAGTCGCCTTGCTTCTCTTCAGCAGTCTTGTCACCGACTCGAATGTGGACCGCGTCGGTAAAACGTTCCTCCAATCCTGTCCTTCGACTACCGAGGGACGAGCTCGTGTCGGGTCAAGCCTGCGCTGCTCCTCGAAAATATTTCCCGGGTAGAAGCAGAAGGGAGTCATCCCATCATCAGAAGAGCTATCGCCTCCGTCGTCATCCCCGCGAGACCGAACCATAGCCTCCGAGACGAGCATACGCTGCTCTCGGGTCATGTTCTCGGTATCCATCATCGCCTCGCGATGAGCCGCCTCTGCGCTATCTCCGGACCCACGGACCCTCTCTAGATCGCTGTCAGGACCGGCAGTATCCGTAGTCATCTTCCCCTTTTGTTCTCGAGAAAGTCGCTTGTTCGTCGACATACCGAGTAGAAGAACTAAAACAGAGAGCAAAAGCTAGAGAGATAAAGGATAGAGAGAGAAAGTTCCTGATAACTGAGAGAAGAATGAGAGAAATCTCGAGAGAGGTCTCCTATTTATAGAGAGAGGGAAAGCGCCTCATACGAGGTGCCATCATTAGCCCTAAGCGGGCCTAATTGGGACTGTCGGCAGGCTCGCGCGTCTCCCTCAAACGCGACCTTTCGGATTCTCGCCAAAAACCCTAGCGACGTTTCGGCTTCTCGATCAAAACCGACGGCGGTTCGATGTCACATCACGAACCAAACACAATCAATTTATCGGTTTAGAGAAACTCACCTGGGATACCGAGTACGGGGCAGATCGGTTGTTCGTCCGAGAAAAACAGAAAAAATCTCTCCGCCAGCGGCCTCTCTACGGAATCGGGGAATCAGGGGATTAAACCTCCTGTTCTTTGAGCCCTAACTAACTAATTCGCTGCGATCGATTGCTCGACTCGACAACGAACTAGGGGGGGACTTACTGTTGGGGATGGATTGTCACCATCCACAAGGCCCAGCGAACAGGAGGCCCATTACTATCATTCAAAGGATAGTCGGCTCAAAGCCGGCTCCGAATGAGTCGCGACTCGGCTCGTGATCTCTTTGAACAGAAGACGAGCAGCCAAAGACAACGATCAAGCGGCTCGGGCCGAACAGTTGTCCCGATTGGGCCTGCAAGTCAAAAGGCCCATAACAAAGAGGATGAATTAGGTCAAAACTAACCGACCTAAGAGGCTATATAAGGAGTTGAGGACAGGAAGGAAAGGCATCACCATTTAGACAGACAGACTTGCGGCTAGATTAGGGTTTCCATTACTCTCTTTGTATCTCGCCGCTTTCTCTTGTACTTCCGGCTAGGAGCTTACCGAGCGTCGACTAGCCGGCTTTCTTACTCTTGTACCCTCGTTATTCCGACTCTAATAAAACGTCTCTGTTCATCCCACTCTTGAGTTCTTTTACTTTCTGTCGACCAAACTCACCTCAAACATCACAGAAATCATAGATGAATAGATGAAATTGCAATAGATAAATAAACCAAAAGCAAAGGAGTTCCAGGAGGACTCTGAAGGAGTTCCTCCCTTCTCTCCTAACTAAGAACAATGAATAATAGAAAGCGTCGCCGTCAACAATGGCTTAGAAATAACATAAATAGGGTTTCTGGTCGTCAAGGATATTTTGGTAACTTTGTGGTGACTCCTGGGCTTCATTCGGTCATTAAATATACTCGGCCCACATTATGATGTCCATGTCGATCGACATGCAGTGTGCTGCATCAATCGACATACAATCCTCTTCACGACAGTTTCTTCTTGAGAGGCAGACTGGCCACTCTTCAGTAAAATAGACATAACTTCTGCTACAGGATGCGGATTGACCTCAGACCGGTGGCATGGGAAATCTAACTAAAAGTTCTATCGTGTTTCAAACGAAGGGCTAAATCCAACGGTATGAAGGTCTCCATCGAGAGCTAAACATCTGAAGCGTCTATGCAGTTCTGCACTGCGAAAGACTCCAAAAGACACCAAAATGACCTTATATCTCCAAATCGTCCATGAACCTGTAAATACTCTAAATAGAATCCAACACATAATAAATAGTATATAAAACACTTCTATGCCATAGCTAGAAATGGGTAAATTTCATGGTATATAAACTCCCCCAGACTTACCCTTTTGCTTGTCCTCAAGCAAAACCAACAGGCAGTCTCTCTGAAAGAGGTTTGAAAACAGCAGGGACTCAAAGGATTTTAAAAACTCAGTTCATCATCTCTTTAGTAGTGCAAACCAAATCATTAAACATCCTAACCTTAGAAGCACATTATACAATATCCTAGTATAGCAACCAAATTCACCTAGTCCACAACCTAACAGATCATGTCTGACAATCCTCTCTACTAACCTCATTTCTTGCATAAAATAAATGTGTAGGTTTTACCTTGGGAATATCGATCACAGGACACATGGATTCAACTCAAACAAGTTTCTGAACACACCTGCAGTCTTCTCTGGTCGCTTTCTCCCCTCTTCTCTCTTCTCTGAATCTCTTATTAGTTTCAATTTCAATGAATTTCGATACTGATTTAGACCATCTATTTCATCTCATTGGCTTTGTTGCATTTGTACCTCATACATTTTGACAAAGTGTAGCGAATAGTGGGGTCACAGGTAATTTACATATCCCTCGTTTCCACAATGTGTGATCATCCTTGAGATTTAGAATAATGGGGTCGCAGGAAATTTACCTATCCCTCTGCCTCTCAAGAAATCATATCAATCTTTTTTTATAAACTTAGATCTTGAGATGCCGAAGAGAGAGAAGGAAGGAAACCAGAAACACACAGACGTTTTACCTTCCAGACTTGCAAGAGGATTCAGATCCCTTGTATACCAAGCCCCAAGACAAGCAAATCAAGTCAGTATTAGGTTGGAGGTCAGCTTTGGTTCCTTCAAACAATTTCAGCAAGTGCAAACATAGTTGACAGGTTGATCCAATTTAGTATCTCTAGTAGTTCTGCAGTCAGTAAATCTAAGACTGGTCTAAAGAGTGGTTAGATGACAAGTAATAAATCGATTAAGATTATATCCCCTTCTTGACTCAATAAAAACTTTTTTGAAAATGTTTTAAATAAGACTCATAAAGTAGATAATCATTAGTAATCCCCCCAGACTTAAATTACACTGTCCCCAGTGTAACACAGTCGGTGGTATGAAAAACATAAAGCATAAGTACGATATTTAACAAGTTAGAACGTTATACCTGACCGATAACCGTATCGATCGATGTAGGTGAGTACATGTCGATCGTGGCTGATGTAATGATGTCGACCGATATCGACATGGTCTCGTCGGTCGATAGAGATGGAAAACGTCTACTCGGACTTAAACAACTAAAACACAATATCAGTGAAACCTCCCCCAGACTTAAACAACACTGTCTCCAGCGTTATACAGTCCAAGATCGGTGGGAGAATAAATCATAAGGACAATATTTAACAAGGAAAAATGGTATACCTGACTTTCATGTGAATATCAATCAACACAGTTAAGTGGCGATCAATACCATTGATGCTCTGTCGATCGACACAGTTAATTGGCGATCGAACCATGCTAGTGATGCTCTGTCGACCGATGCTGGCCAGCCATAGTCGATTCTTGTAGAAACGCATCTTCCTTGGTTCTTTCCCCTTGATTTTTACCTAACATATATATATAAAACACTAAAAGTTAGTAATAGACAAATATAAAACCAATATTTTTTCCGGATGAACAGTGAATCTGCTACAGTAGTGTTGCTACAGTGAATCCGCTACAGTAACTCTGCTACAGTGTCGATCGATTTGCTTGCTACAGTGTCGCTCGGCACTGTTGCTCCAGTATCGTGGGTACTGTTCATTTTTTTTACCTGCAATATTTAAAAACAAAAATCAGTAATATAAGAAGATAAAACCAAATTTAAAACAAACCTAATAGTGGGTTGCCTCCCACTCAGCGCTTATTTTTAGTCATTAGCTTGAATTTTGGAAATCTGATTTAGTCTGGATGAGAATGAGAACGTGCTCCAAAACAAGTCTCAATGTCCACTCTCTGAAGCTTTATCATTCTTGTTTGAAAGCCTCCTCCAGAGACTCTTCTCCTTTGACTATCATCTCAGCAATAAGGAGTGCTCGAAGCTTTGCGAACGGCTGTGTGAAGCTTCTGCTGTGCACTCTGGATTTCCTAACATTATCTGGGAATCGAAGAATCAATGGTAACTGAGAACCTCACTTTGTTCGTTTCCTCTTATTCCAATTTCTCCTCTTCTTTCCCCCAGACTTGTCTGATCGCGTGGTGGTATCTCCATCAAAAATATTTCCACACACATCAAACTCCTTCTGCTTTGATACACGTACGATGTCGACCGATGGGGTATGGTCAGTGTCGATCGATGCTGCTTCTCTGGGGCCTTTGTCGACTTTAGTTTTACACCTCATCCCCCTCTGAGAAGCTACTACATGCTGATGATCCTTAAATACTCCATTGTAGGAATCTGGAAGTATACCTCTATCTTGTGGTATAGGAGATTCAGCTTCAACCACGATACATGGAACCACAATCTTCACAGGGTCATGTATCCTCTTCATTATTTTTCAAATCCCAGCAGCTTCTTCTGCGCATATGGGTCTTAGATGTTCAGGAACAGCAAGGTATGAGGTCTCAGACTTCTGCATAGCCTCCTCAATCGGTTCCAGCTTAACTGTGCATCTTGGTATCTCGTCTAAACATGTGTGTCGATCGATGCACTCAGATGGGTATCGATCGATGATGAAGGGTGGGTAACAATTGATCTCATCAGGTTGGTATCGATTGATGCTAGCCTTTGCCGAAGTTTCCATATCTTTTCTCATAGTGTTCCGCTCGTCATCAAGCTTATGGTCCGACTCAAGCCATTCCTCCAGCTCTATGAAGTCTTTCATAGTGACTTCTATACTCGAATCCAAGTCTCCAAGTTGTTCTCCACCCTCTAACTCCAAGAAATCTTCCATGGTGATCTCTTTTTCTACATCTTGGTTAGGATAACAACTTGATACATCAATGCCCTTCTGTGTCGAGTCTGCAATGTCCTGAGGACAACTCGAACTTTCATGGATTTCAAGTGGTATCGATCTGTGACAAACGTCTCGGTCGATCGATGTTGAAATGCTGGTGTCGATTGATGCTGAAGTGATGTTGTCGATCGATGTTGAGGTCGTGGGGTCGATCTATGCTGAGCTTGTGTCACTAATATCGGCTTCTTCTATTCTACTCAGTTCTTCAGGTGCAATCTGTTCATCATCCTCTACCATATATTCCAGCATAGCTCTCATCTCAATCTCTAGATTTGCTGCAGCATCATAGAAAAATTTATTGAGAAATGCGTTCTTGATGTTTTCCCAACAGGTTAGAGATCTTGGCTGCAGCTTACTGAACCAGCTAAAAGCATCTCCAGATAAATAATAGGGGAAGATCTTGCAGATAATGTGATCTACAAGTACTTCATTCTGCTTGCTTATTGAGGCTAGTTTCTCAAGTTCTTTGATATGGTATGTTGGATCTTCATGAGGAAAACCTCGGAAAGGGTTCGCACCTCCCAAATCATACCATAGGCTTGACAAGATAAGTAGTTCGTCTCAACAACAACAATCACATCAGGGATTACAGCACCCTCTGCATTAATCAATTGTCCTCTGGTGTTGCAATGGCGACCTTCTTCATCTCGCTAGATACCTCTCTTATCGATCTTAAGTATGAGTGCTTTGATGTCTTTTGTCTCCTCGCAAGTGGTGTCGGTCGACTCTTGATGAACAAAACTTTTCGGCGTCGGATTAACAGTGTCCGGATGAATAGTACCCGGATGAACAGTGTCGCGGTGAACAATGTTTTGATGAAGAGTATCGCGATGAACAGTGTTGTGATAAACAGTATCGATCGATTTCGGATGAACAGTGTCGATCGATACAGGATGAACAGTGTTTTCGTGAACAGTGCTGCGATAAACAATGTTTCGATGAAATATGCCGTGATGAACAATGTCGATTGATACAAGATGAACAGTGTCGATCGACATCGGATGAACAGTGTCTATCGACACGGGATGGATAGTGTCGATCGATGCGGGATGAACAGTACCTCGATGAACAGTACCCGCATGAACAGCACCCATGTGAACAGTACTCTGATGAATAGTACTGCGATGAACAGTATCTGCGTGAACAGTATTTCGGTGAACAGTACTCGGATGAATAGTACTTTGGTGAATAGTACAGGGGTGAACAGTGTCATTTGACGGTTTGTGTATTCTGTCGATCACCGGTTCTTGTAGGGTGTCGATCGATTCGTGATGGACGATGTCGATCGATTTGTGGTGTATGCTGTCGATCGATTTATGGTGTATGATGTCGATCGATGCTGCTTGGAGTGTGTCGATCGATTCATCCCTCGTAGACTTACGGATCGTGCATAAACCAGCAGGTTGCTTCTTTGAAGAAGCTAAAAATCCTTTCTTCATTGTTGTTCCTGGTATGTACCTAAAACAGAAGAAAAATTTTTTATCAGTTTTTTTAACAATAGTAAAACCTAGACTAAATCTAACTAGAAAAGATCAAATGGCGATCGAAGCTCTCCGGCAACAGCGCCAAATTTGATATCACTGAAAAATACCCTAAGGAGTGAATTACTCTCATCAAAAGAGGTCAAGTTATAGTACTTATGGATCGAATCCACAAGGAGCTAAGACACACACTAGATCTAATAGTTATGAGATTAAGCTAGGCTAATAGTTTATAAAGCAGTAAATAAATATAGTAAAGCAGTAAATAAAATAGAACAGTAAACAAGATGAACAATATAATTGTTCAGCTTGGCAAGGATTTGTTTGATGGAAGGATGATAGCTTGATCTAGGACTTCTATTTAAGTATTGGAGATTATAATGTCTATAAATGCCTAACAAGTTGTTTGCATGATATTAAAGAACTCAGCCGCTTAACAATCAGTGATGTCTCACTGGTTAAATAACTAGATCTCTGATCTCAATTGTCGTCTGTTGACCAGAAAAAGAGTCGATCGATATCCTTTAGAGATATCGAGCGATACACCTTTCGCAGCGCCAATTGATTGTCCAGTCGGAATATCGATCGACGGCTTCTAGAAATGCCTAGGCGCGAGCCGATAATGAACATTAGGTCTCAAGTAGGACTCTCGCTCTTTTCAACAGGAGACAATCTAGCTCAAATAGATAATTTAAGATATAAAGATCCTAGTGATCTATGCTCTAGTTAGCTAATCTAGAACAAGCATAGGGTACAATCCATTTGATGAATATCACTACTTAGAAAGTATAGTTTGGGGCTAATCCCACAAACCTATCTGAACCCTAAACCTAACAGGTGGATCTATTCAGACATGATAGTTGTCACAGAAATAATAGATGAATAGATGAAATTGCAATAGATAAATAAACCAAAATAAAAGGAGTTCCAGGAGGACTCTGAAGGAATTCCTCCCTTCTCTCGTAACTAAAAACAATGAATAATAGAAAGCGTCACCGTCAACAATGGCTTAGAAATAACATAAATAGGGTTTCTGGTCGTCAAGGGTATTTTGGTAACTTTGTGGTGACTCCTGGGCTTCAGTCAGTCATGAAAGATACTCGGCTCACATTCTAATGTCCCTGTCGATCGACATGCAGTGTGCTGCATCCATCGACATAGAATCCTCTTCTCGACAGTTTCTTCTTGAGAGGCAGACTGACCACTCTTCAGTAAAACAGACAGAACTTCTGCTACAGGATGCATATTGACCTCAGATCTGTGGCATTGGAAATATAACTCAAAGCTTTATCTTGTGTCAAAATATGGGCTAAATCCAAAGGTGGGAATGTCTCCATCGAGAGCTAAACATCTGAAGCGTCTATGCTGTCCTGCACTGCGAAAGACTCCAAAAGACACCAAAATCAGCATATATCTCCAAATCGTCAATGAACCTGTAAATACTCTAAATAGACTCCAATACATAATAAATACTATATAAAACACTTATATACCATAGCTAGAAATGGGTGAATTCCATGGTATATCACCTATTAAGTCATAAATGGACCGTTTCGTGTTTTAGGTTGTTTCAGACTGTTTACAAATTACACGTCAATTTTCCCCCAAGTTTTGTTTTTTTGTGCAGTTGGTCTTACAAAATGATAAAAATCATTTTTTGTCTAAACATTTTGATCATTAAGTTAAATATTTTCATCTTAACGTTTGGCCAAAATTTCATAAAAACAAAGATTTCTAGTTTTCCATAAAATCTGAATGTCAACTCCGATTGTGACAAAATGAAAAGCGTTATGGGTAAGATTTAAACAAGAACATGATGATCAGAAGAGTGGTTGATTTTGAGGAGTGAGACAGGAGCTAGGAGATGCTGAGGAATTGTGGAAACCAAAATTTTGACTGTCAAATTTTGTAATGAAGAAAGAGAAGCTTTTATGAGAAGGATTTTTATTTCGAATTTGTGTATGAGCGTTCCGTAGACAGAATCGTTCAGGATGTTCGTCTAGAAGTGATATTACAATGGAAATCAAATAAAACAGGCATTATATTCTATCTAGGTTCACTAGAGTAACCGCCTATGTCAAGAATCATATGCATGAGTCGCAGCTCGGGTAAAAAAAGCGAAAAATAAAGCCTAAGTTCTAATTACATAGAACTTTTGTAGCTAATATTCTTCTCCCTTTATTCTTTGTCCAAGGTTTTTCTCTATGTACTCCTCAAAGGTCGGCCATGTTTCCATTTTCCCATAGATCCATATCTTCCATTTTCTTCGATCTTTCTTTATTTTTCGATATTCGTGTTTATCCTTTTCCGAAATCTTCCATTATCCTATTTTATTTCTTCTTTCTCTCTGAGCAAAGTAAATAGTGCTTGAGATTGGGACACTTTACATTTTTATTCATAAGTGAGCTGTGTTGTGTTTTAGGGTGTTTCAGATCGTTTCATGGTTTATGCGCTTTTTACGATATTTCTCAGAAAATCGTCAACTCTCTCCAAATTTCGTGTTTTGTGCCGTTGGTCTATTAAATGATGAAAATCATTCCGCTTCATCGAAAACATATTTGTGTTTAAGTTAACCTTTCTTACTCGACGTCTAGCCAAATTTTACTAGAAAAAAAGTGTTTCTCGTTTTCTTTGTTAAAATCTCAATGGCAATTTCAACTGCGATGAAACGAAGAGCATCGCAGACAAGATTCAAGAAAGAACATGATGAACATACGAGTGGTGATGAGGAGGAGAGAGAATAGATACAAGGGGCGTGAGGAGGAGAGAGAGCCAAAAGGAGATGAGGAGGAGAGAGAGGGCGATGTGGGAAATCCAAGGAGAGGTTATGGCAATGAGGAAGAGGATAGAGGAGAAAGAGGGAGGTTTTGCGCGATGAGGAAGGAGAGAGGCGAGAGAAAGGCATGAGTAGGAGAGGAGAGATAGTGTTGTCTCTTTCGTTCTTCGTTGATGCTTTCATATGCTTCCAGAATTGTTTTGCTTGTTTTACAAAAGTTTTACCACTGAAACTTTTCAAAGTTTTTTTACGTAAGATTGTTTCGTAAAACTTCTTTCTATTTTTACTGAAGTTTTCCTTAGTAACTTCACAAAGTTTCTTTTATGGAAGATTGTTTCGTAAAATTGTTATGTGTCTCACAAAAATCTTTCGAGAAAATGTTTTTCCGGATAATTCTTCTTTGGGAAGAAATTTTTTTATTTCCTTCCTCGAAAGAAATGTATGAAGTTTGTTCTATGTAACTTTATTTAAGTAGACAATATGTATACATAATTGTTTTTTTTTTTACGGCAAACGACTATTTTATTACTCAAGCTTGAGGTGGTCTTGCTAACCAGACCGGAATAGAACAACCAACAAAATGTAACTTCCTATGGAAGGATCTAGGAGTTTTAGCTAAAAAGTCTGAAATCTGATTACGCGCTCTTGGAACATAAGAAATCTTGAAATCCGGGAAGCATATAAGCAGTGTCTCTAACGTATACAAAATTTTTATATTGACAGTTTTGGCTCATTCTTGTAAATAACACGATTCTTGGGTGATTTTAATCGTTGATGTCGATATGACCAATTTTGACCCCAAAATTAGACGCCAGATTGTGAGAATTGTGTGCAGTTTTGACCAAATTTTATTTTATTTCCGTATAGCTTTCTATTTGAATGACTGAAAGATTAATTTATCTGCGTAATGCTTTACTTTGTTTTTATATATAACAAACTTTTACGATTGATGTATGATTGTTATATATTTATTATGTGCACTCTTATTTTATTCTTTTAAATGTATGTCTACTAGTATATATTCAGATTTACTTTTTAATCAAAGGATCATATTTTGGTTAAATTTAAATAACATTTAACATTTTTAGATATAAGAAAAGGGAAAATAAAATAGATAGACTTTAAATAATGTTAAGTAATATTTTATCAATTGAAATAAGAATAAATAAAATCTAAGATGTAAGATTTATCTTCTATTTTATGAGATTACAACATAAATTAACAGTGTCGGGATATGATATTTTATTAGTTTATAGATATTTTTTTACTAATTGTTTGAAACTAGATTTTAAAATTCGCTTTTAAAGCGCGTATTTATTCTTTAAAACTTATTTTATGAAGATATAAGTATTTACTCGGATTGGAAAACTCAAACAGAAAATCTTTCCAAAAATACAGGTTCATTTTGGATCTAGGCTAAAGTATCTTTAAGTATCTTATTCTAGACCAGGTGGAATACTCAAAATATCTTTGATTTCTTATATATATATATATATATATATAGGTATTTTCATTATATTTTTGGTATCATAGATATTTTTATGTTTCTGATTCAGGTTTTAGTTTATAATTTTGGACTTTAGGTAAAATTTTGGATTTTTGTAAATAATTCGTGTCTTAAGTAAAACTGTGGATATTTTTGGTTATTCAGATAAGACTTTCTTTTGCAATAATTTCATTTATTATTTGGAGTTTTGGTATTTTGAGTCCAGTTTAGGTACTTTAGGTTTTTTAAGTTCTAGATATCCAAACATGAAATGTATCCTTTAATTACTTGTATTTTTTTTTTAAATTATAGATCCGAACCAACCCAAACCTAGCAGTAACTGGCCTGAACCCAAACCATTTTTTTAATATTAGATTTTGATCCACGCTTTTAAAATCCGTAAATATTATTATAGTGTAATAGGAATCATACATCTCAAAGCACGTTAATAGTTTCCATGTATTAAGTTTGTATCTCAGCACCAAACTTGACAAACCTTTTATAAGATACAACTAGATTTTGAAAGCGCGGGTTTATTTTCCTTTATTTTTTCTAAATTGACAAATATTTAGTAAATGTCATATTTTCATATATTTATTTTTTTATAAAAGACTTAAGCTTTTTATCTTTTTTTATCGTGTTTCATTTTAAATGAGTATAGGCCTAAGTAAAATATTCGGATCCGAAGAAACAATCCGAAACCGACCCAAAAATCAGGATCCTGAACCCAATTAGATCTGGGGTAGATATTCGAATGAGTTCTAAATTGTTGTATCCGAAGAACCGGTCCCAAATCCGCCTCGAACCGAGAACCGAATGAATATCCGAAGATATCCGAAATGTGAATATATATCTTAAAATATATGTTTTAATTATATTTATAATTATTTAAATATTTTTAAATTAATATTATAAGTTAACCATAGTAGTTATTTTCGGTACTTTTGAGTATTTTTTGGGTAACATATGATAGTTTGGATAAAAGTTTACCCAAAAAGCTGTATAGAATGGATATTTTTGGTTACTTTTGGTTACTTTGAGTAATTTGGATACAAAATTTTGAACCGAATCGGATACTTTGGTTACTTTGAGTAAAATAACCGAACCCGCTTTAGATACTTTGGTTATCTGGTTATTTTTCAGATTCTTATACATGAGAACCGAACCCACCCGGATCTGGAAAGATCCGACTCGAATCCGACTCGAAATTTTATAATACCCGAATGGGATTTAATTTCAAAACCCAAAAAACCCTATACTCGAAAGAACCGATCCGTACCCGAATGGTATAACTCTGATAAATTAATTTTATGTGGTTAATTTTTTAAATAAAAAATTATATACTTTTAATAAAGATTTATACTTTTCAATAAAAAATTCAAAATTTTTTATGAATGCTTAAATTATGTTAAAAAAAAGAAAAAACATAATAATTAAGTGATTAATTTTTGTTCACTACACAAAATATTAAGAATGATTAAAAAGAAAAAGGCAGTGGGCTGATTTCTTAATCGGCCCAAGAAAGATCTGACGTGGCAGTGGGCTGGATCCAAAAAAAGTGACCCAATATAGATGTGCTATTAATATTACTTGATTGCCCTTAATGAAATTTGCAATGGTAATAAATAAAAGGGTATTTATAGTAAAAAAGCCAATAAGATCCTGCTTTAATAGTATAGATGAGGCATAAAATTTTGTTGTGTATGAGAATTAGGGGATGAGATACAATATACAAATTTAGTTACTATAAAGTAGTCGACGGAAATAATTATATACACGTTTGATGATATTCAATTATTAATAAAAACATTTTTTAAAGTATTCAGATCAGAGGTCGTTCATGTACCACGGTCAAAGAATTTAAAGGCGAACAATCTAGCACGCAGTGTCAGGAAACAACTGTGTTTCATCGTTCACATGGACGCAGATTTCCCAGTTTTGTTTTGTAGAGTCAATTTGATGAAACTTTTGTAATACACAATTAGTATTGAGTTTATAGGCACATATCTTCATCACATTTCATGAATGAGGATGATAACGTTTCTCAATAACAGATCGGTAGTGGTTCCCCCATGGGGAGCAGAATACGATCACAAACTTCCCATAACGCATACGGCCTCAGTGTCTATGACGAACCTCAGAGTTCAATACGGCCTCAGGGTCTATATAATAACCTCCGGGTTTAGTACGGCCTCCGAGTCTATAAAAGAACCTCAGGGTTCAATGCAGCCTCCGGGTCTGTAAGGAATCTCCGGATTCTAGATCACCTAAGGGTCGATCAAGGGCCTTCAGGTCTAACTGGTCCTCGGATCTAGTAAGAACCCCAGGGTTCAAGGATCTTCGAATCCTAAACACCAACCTTCGGGTTTGCTAAGAACCTCATGGTTCAAAAGCATCAACCTCCGGGTTTTAGGTATCCATAGGGTTTAATCATGGTCCCCGGATCTAAAGATTAAACCCCAACACTCAGAAAACCTCAGGGTTCAATGAGCAAACCTTCGGGTTCAATAAAACGGCCTTCGGGCCTAGGTAAGGGACCTCTAAGGCTCAAGAATCTCAGGGTTCAAACCAAGCTAGAACTTGATATCTTGCATATTTGCATTGTTTTACCCATTCATTCATAAGCATTTTCATCATATAGATTAGGATCTAGACATGTTTAGGTTGCATTCTGCATACATATGTCTCTATCAGGTATTGGAGCACCTCATGAACAAATTTGGAGACATTTGGATGTGTTTGGAGCTCAAAAGAGGTGAAAAAGGTGATCATTGTACGAGCAAAGCATCGAAGCGACCTTCCCGGAGCGACCCTACGGAGTCGCTGTGCCCCACCTCTCAGAGCGACCTTCCCAGAGCGACACCTCCAAGTCACTCGCGATCTCATCACTCGGAGACACGAAGAAACAAGGTCAGAGCGACCCCTCAGAGCGACCCCTCAGAGCGACCACCCGAGGTCGCTCCCGAAGCCAGAGCGACGTGCTGGAGCGATTCTCTGGGGTCGCTCCGCGTCACCAGCTGCACGATTTTATTATTTTTGAAGGACTTTTTTGCAATTTATTGTGCACGTTTTTGCACTGAAAAACCTAATGTTTAAGTATACTTTGTAGCCACCATTGGCAGATGATCTTTTATCTATTGAATACACAAAACTCTCTCAAGAAAAGTTCCCTTTTGGATTTGATTGTTCTTGTTTTCTTGTGAGTTTCTTTTCTATTTCTCCATATGATTCATCTGAAATCCATCATGGGTTTAAGAGGAATCATGGAGATTAGTGAGTAATCCACTTTTGGATTCATGGGTTAGGGAGATTTAGGGTGATTAGGTTAATTCTAGGATGTGTTAGGTGTAAATCATACTTGTTCCTTGCATATTAGAGTGGTCTTAATGCATCATTTGAGTAGGCCACTCAAAAGGTGATCTCTAGGCATTTCCCACCCAAAAGGTGTTTGATGAAATGCCTGAGTCAACTCTCCTAGGCTCTTAGTGTACTTTGCCAAAGATATTTGTTGTTAAAGATGCTAAGATAGCTAATAGACTTGTTAGTAATGATTGCTTGCATGTTATTCAACCAAAGACATTTGATGTTTGAGACATGTTAGCAAATGAGCATTCATCTAGACATAGAGCTTGCTTAGAATTGTGTCTAGGCTTAAG
Organism: Raphanus sativus; assembly: GCF_000801105.2. Lineage (NCBI taxonomy): Eukaryota > Viridiplantae > Streptophyta > Magnoliopsida > Brassicales > Brassicaceae > Raphanus > Raphanus sativus. The sequence continues at coordinate 24,356,160 of NC_079514.1, read as the reverse complement.
GTTAATAGTTTGATTGATTCATTTGTCGTCCTTAGTTCGAAACTTGATCACCCAAGGTCTGAAATCCCTATACCCATGAGTTCTCCTTTCCAATAGCTTAAAAGTATCGTTTCTATTACTTGCATTCTAGTTTTAGTTTAAAAACCATCCAATTCACTGATTGCACTTAGATTAGGCAAATACTTGCATTCTCTCTGCATTTGAATCCCTCAGAAGTGGTTCGATAACTTACTTCCACTATACTATCATTTGACTTAGGAGCCTCAAAACTCCTAACATCAAATTGGCGCCGTTGCCAAATTCTGAGTTTGATTTAAACATTGAGATTTAGTCATTTGCTTGAGACTAAGTCATTTTTATTTTTCGTAAGTTACTGATTCTCTTCTTCACCTCTTTGTGATTTTCAGGTGTATGAACTTGAGGAGCAAAGGTACATCAACCCTTGTTCCAAGAGCCGCAGACATCAGAGCTTTAAAGAGAGAGTGTGCTAGAAAAAGAAGAGAAGAAGAGCAATAAGCTTTACTGCAGACACAGGAAGCTGAGATGGCTGATCCACAAAATCCTCTGAACCCCAATGGAGTAAACAATGTTCCACAAGGGCCCCAACAGCGGCCAGCTCGCCCCATTGGCACTTATGACCGCCCCAACATCCATGGTCCTAGACTTGGAATCCGAGCACCAGCTGTGGCTGCTAAACTTTGAGATCAAGTAAGGACTGCTAAACTGCATAGAGAACAACAAGTATCATGGTCTAGCTGTGGAGGACCCATTTGATCACTTGGATAAGTTCGACAGCTACTGTGGTATGTCAAAGACTAATGGTGTGTCAGAGGATGCCTTAAAGCTCAAGCTATTCCCTTTCTCTTTGGGGGATAAGGCACGTCAGTGGGAGAAGTCTCTACCAAGTGACTCCATCACCACTTGGGAAGACTACAAAAGGGCATTCTTGGAGAAGTTCTTCTCTACCTCAAGAACTGCTAAGTTGAGGAATGAGATCTCCAGCTTCCAACAGAAGAACTTGGAAGGATTCAGTGAAGCTTGGGAGAGATTCAATGGTTACCAAGCTCAGTGCCCACACCATGGATTCTCTAAGGAGAGCTTCCTGAGCACATTCTACAGAGGTGCTCTTCCTAAGTACAGAGCCAGACTGGATACAGCTAGCAATGGGTTCTTTTTGGGGAGAACTGAGGAAGAGGCAGAGGCTCTGGTTGACAACATGGTTAAGAGTGATGCAGTCTACAGTGGAGACCATGACAGAAGCAGTAGAGGTGATGACAATCAAACAAGGAATGAGATAAAGGCTCTTCAGGAGAAGATTGACAAACTCATTGCTGATAAGGCCACACAAGCGCAGGTAAACTTTGTTGGCAACCCAAGCCAGGAGATACCTCCTACTGACAATGAGGTCGAGGGTTTGGAAGGGCAAGAAGAATTGTGTTTCATCAACAGTAATGGTAGCTTGTACAAGAAGGAACCCAACTTTCAGTACAACAACTACCAACAGAAGCCCTATTCAAACAACCAGCAAAGTGGTTATTAGCCTAGAAACAACCAGCAGAGCAACTATCAGCCTCAGCAAAACTCCTCTCCTAGCTCCTCTGCCCCTCAAGAGAACAGCACTGATGCCTTACTGAAACAGATCTTGGAGTCTCAGACTAGAAGTGAGAAGCATGTGGGCTATGAGCTGAAGAACCTTCACTCCAAGATTGATGGGAGCTACAATGAGCTCAACAACAAATTCTCCCACCTTGCTTCTTCTGTCAAGAATTTGGAGAATCAGTTTGCTTCCATGAGCTCCCACCAGAACCGCCAGCAAGGATCTCTACCTGGAAAGTCAGATCAAAACCCCAAGGAAGCAAAAGCTGTCACACTTAGGAGTGGTAAGCAGTTGACTCATGTAACCCTCACCAAGGATGCTGAGAAACAAGGTGAGGAGGTGGCCATCAACCTGGATGATGAAGTGGTCATTGTTGATGAGAAGACAGATGCTGAGATCTTGGAGAAGATTGTGAAAGTCAAGGGTAAAGGAAAGGTTGGAGAAGAGAAGAAAACAACAAAAGATGGTGAATCTGCTGCTCCAGCAAGTGAGAGCTCTCCTGTCCCTCCTCCCTATGAACCCAAACTTCCATTCCCTGGTAGATTCAAGAAGCAGCTGCTTCTGAAGTACAAGGCTTGGTTTGAGAAGCAGATGAGTGAAGCTCAGGTTACAATGCCCATCATTGACGCTTTCATGTTGATCCCTCAATACAGCAAGTTCCTGAAAGATGTTGTAGCTGCTAAGAAGAAGGAGATGGAGGGCATGATGGTTCTGAGTCATGAGTGCAATGCCATCATTCAGAGGCTTGATGCTCAGAGAATCTAGAGGATCCAGGATGCTTCACACTACCTTGTGCTCTTGGACCTATGGTGTTTGAGAAGTGTCTCTGCGATTTAGGAGCTAGTGTCAGCTTGATGCCTTTGTCTGTGGCAAAGAAGCTTGGCTTCACTCAATACAAGAAGTGTAGACTCTCTCTGGTGTTGGCTGATCGTTCAGTGAAGTACCCTGTGGGCATCCTAGAGAACCTCCCTGTGAAGATTGGAAGGTATGAGATACCTACATATTTTGTGGTCCTTGAAATGGGTGAGGAGGCTCAAGACCCATTGATTCTTGGAAGGCCATTCTTAGCTACAGCAGGAGCTATTGTGAATGTGAAGGAAGGGAAGATTGACCTCCATTTGGGCAAGGAGAACATCCTCCACTTTGACATCAAGGAGAAAATGAGGAACCCCACTGTGTTTGGACAAGCCTTCATCATTGAAGAAATGGGCCCTCCTGCTGATGATCACTTTGATGAGCTACCACCTGAGGAAGATGGGATGTCAACTCCACTTTTTGCACCTACCCCAGCCTGATCCAAAAGAGGCAAAGTCAAGGTAGAGACTTAAAACAAGCTCACTTGGGAGGAAGTCTCATGAGTATCCTTGTATATATTGCATTAGTATTTACATTTTCATCTTACTGCATAAAACAATGGGAAAATAAAGTTGTGTTCAGGTGTGGAGCAGAAAATAGGAAATCAGAACGAGGTCATGGAGCGAGGGAGAGAAGTCGCTCCAGCTGGGAGCGACTTGCCCACAGCGACCCCCAGAGGTCCTCGTGTCCTCCGGAGCAAAACTGACCATGGAGCGAGGTCTCCGCAGCGACGTCACGAGGTCGCTCCAGCTGGGAGCGACCTGACGCAGCGACCCTTCCACCTCGCTCCCGTCTCAGGTAACTGAAAACTTCCCTTCTCCCATCTTTTCTTTGCATTTTAGAATTTCATTGGGTACCTCACTCACACAGAGACTGTGTAATTTAAGTGTGGGGGAGGTGCCAAACATTTGATCATGTTTGTTTTCATGATTTTGAGTCTCATGCATTGCATATTACATTCTTATTTACATAGAAAAATTTAAAAAAAAATAAATTTTTTTTTTGAAAAACACAAAAAGAATCATTTAGTTGCATCATTTGCATTTTTAGGATTGAGTCTAGAAGCATATAGGTTGCATTAATGCATTAGGGGGATTTCAACCTTGTAAAGAGCTCATGATAAGGACTGAACTTGTTGACCTTTGTAATCATGACAAGTAGCTTGAGCAACCTTTGGAAAGCTTGTAAACTTCGCGCCTTGAATGCTCCTCTTGAAACTCATTTGACTGTTGATACTCTCTCTTTGAAGCAAGCTCCTGTTTTAATGTCTCTTGCATATGGTCCCTTGTGTACTAAGTCATGGATATACACACTTGAGTTGTCCCATCCTTTTTACCAATCTTCTTGACAAACTCAAGTGGTACTCCACTCCCAAAACCCATACCTCCTTTTTGATCCATCATTATTTGTTGAGTGAGGCCTCTTTGGAAAGCTTTACATGTGCATAATGTTGAGAGTATTGGGAACGACAATGCTTAGTCTCCATTCTTGCTAGATTAGTCACTCTATTGTCTAGCTATAGGAAGGGGGTGAGTGTTGTGATTGTGATTTGGGAATATGAAAGGTTTGACTCTTTGTGCTTAAGTGATTAGTCTTTATGGGATAAGTGGAGAAGTATCTAGCTCTTATTGTGAAAAGTCTTGGCCCCCAAATATAAAAAAAAAAAAAAAAAGAATAAAAAGGGGGCTAGCAAAGTTGTTAGGAGCTGGGATTTGTTTAAAATTTGTGAAAACCCCTTATTGATTTCAAAAAGAAAGAGTCTGAAGTGAAAAATGTTCTTGGAATCTTTTGGTGAGAGATGTGAGTTGGGTTTGACATTGAGGAATAATTAAATATCTTGTATGTTTGGAAAAGGGTAGAACAATGGAGATTGAGCATTGTATGCATGAGTTGATCCCTTTCTTAGATATATTATGTGTAATGTCAAAGCTACTTTGTTTTGAGAGTAAACCACCTTAAAAGATCATTTTGAACCTCTGATTTCACTTGCATTAAAGCCTTTGTCTTACCAAACCAAATGACTTGGACCAGTTGACCATTTGTGAGATGTCTATTGAGTTTGCTTCCTGAATGTTAGAGAGATGTGGACTTGTAGGAATGCATGATGAGTGTAGAGATCAAAGGAGGTGTGATAGGCCTAGAGAAGTTAGAAATGGATAAAATCTTTGTTCTTGCTATTTGGTATGATTATGCAAGGTTGTTAGGTTGAGAACTAAGAAAAGTTTCTGTTGTTTATGAGTCCCTCCTTCAAACCTCTTCTCCTGTGCCCTTGAAAGTTTACTTGTGGACAAGTAAATGACTAGTGTGGGGGAGTTGATATCTTGCATATTTGCATTGTTTTAGCCATTCATTCATAAGCATTTTCATCATATAGATTAGGATCTAGACATGTTTAGGTTGCATTCTGCATACATATGTCTATATCAGGTATTGGAGCACCTCATGAAGTTATTGGAGACATTTGGATGTGTTTGGAGCTCAAAAGAGGTGAAAAGGTGATCATTGGACAAGCAAAGCATCGGAGCGACCTTCCCAGAGCGACCCTACGGAGTCAGTGTGCCCCACCTCTCAGAGCGACCTTCCCAGAGCGACACCTCCAAGTCGCTCGCGTTCTCATCACTCAGAGACACGAAGAAACAAGGTCAGAGCGACCCCTCAGAGCGACCACCCGAGGTCGCTCCCGAAGCCAGAGCGACGTGCTTGAGCGATTCTCTGGGGTCGCTCCGCGTCACCAGCTGCACGATTTTATTATTTTTGAAGGACCTTTTTGCAATTTATTGTGCACGTTTTTGCACTGAAAAACCTAATGTTTAAGTATGCTTTGTAGCCACCATTGGCAGATGATCTTTTATCTATTGAATACACAAAACTCTCTCAAGAAAAGTTCCCTTTTGGATTTGATTGTTCTTGTGTTCTTGTGAGTTTCTCTTCTATTTCTCTATATGATTCATCTGAAATTCATCATGGGTTTAAGAGGAATCATGGAGATTAGTGAGTAATCCACTTTTGGATTCATGGGTTAGGGAGATTTAGGGTGATTAGGTTAGTTCTAGGATGTGTTAGGTGTAAATCATACTTGTTCCTTGCATATTAGAGTGATCTTAATGCATCATTTGAGTAGGCCACCCAAAAGGTGATCTCTAGGCATTTCCCACCCAAAAGGTGTTTGATGAAATGCCTGAGTCAACTCTCCTAGGCTCTTAGTGTACTTTGCCAAAGATATTTGTTGTTAAAGATGCTAAGATAGCTAATAGACTTGTTAGTAATGATTGCTTGCATGTTATTCAACCAAAGACATTTGATGTTTGAGACATGTTAGCAAATTAGCATTCATCTAGACATAGAGCTTGCTTAGAATTGTGTCTAGGCTTAAGGTTAATAGTTTGATTGATTCATTTGTCGTCCTTAGTTCGAAACTTGATCACCCAAGGTCTGAAATCCCTATACCCATGAGTTCTCCTTTCCAATAACTTAAAAGTATCGTTTCTATTACTTGCATTCTAGTTTTAGTTTAAAAACCATCTAATTCACTGATTGCACTTAGATTAGGAAAATACTTGCATTCTCTCTGCATTTGAATCCCTCAGAACTGGTTCGATAACTTACTTCCACTATACTATCATTTGACTTAGGAGCCTCAAAACTCCTAACATCAGAACTCTAGAGTTCCAAGCAAGGATCTTTCATTCCAAGTCTAAAACTAAGGTTTTTAATAATGGATTACAAGGTCTAACGTTTTTCTGATCATTTCAGGATTCAATCAATCTACCAACAGGATCCAGGTCCTAGACGTTGATATCCATTCAAGGGGTCAGCCCTACAAGGATCCACCCTTTATAACACGACTGCAAGCCTATCTAGACACTCCCGTGTTCTAAAGATACGAAATGTGTTCAGCAAAGATAATACCCCTGAATTATAGGCGCCACAAGAGGACCCCGATCCTAGGCCCTAAAACTCCGCCCAGGAGACCGCACTCAAAGGTCTTACGAACCATTCCGAACAAAGCAAAGAATATTATTCAACAACAAAATTCAAGGTACAAGAAGCCAGGACGAACCGCCCAAGGCCGTTATTGGAAAAGCTCAGATATCCTCTATGGCCTTCCGCGCCTAGATGAAGGAATAGCTGGTTCGTCTTCAAAGGAGGGAGGTTCAGTACCCTCGAGTTCCGCTTCAGCCAAAACCACCGTCTTGTACTGAGAGAACTCCTTGTGCAAGTTCCATTTCCGGGCCTGCCCTTTGAGCTACTCTCTCATTACTTCCCAAGGGGCGATGATCCTTGCACCGTTCACAGCCATGGTCGTCTTATTTTTCGAAGTCTCTGCCTCCGTTTGAATTTCAGCGATAGTCTCCTCCAGCTCCTGCTTCTCTCGGCTCAATTGAAGCGATTCAGCTGAAGCAATTTCTACTGAACCCTCGATGGCCCGAACCTTTGCTTGAAGGTCCCTCAGCTCCAGCTCCTTTGCAACACGCCTACTCTTCTCCTCAGACAACTGATGGGTTAATTCGGAAACCTCATCTCGATTCATTGATGAACCCTCCTTTGCTATTCGGTCCTTCAGATGATGCAAATCAGAAAGAACCTGCATAGGAGAGCAAGTCTTATGAACTGCGGACTTATAATACAAGGTCCTATCCATATCTCACCTGAAGGAGTTCGCCCTGGACCAGCTGAACGATTCCAGAGGAGTCCTTGTCCGAGGGAAGAGCCTGCATCCTCGCGAACACATTGGCATTCAAATCAGCCAGCACGTCAGACAACCCTCCAGATGAGTATCCAGTCAGCAACGGCCGCTGTGAACACGTGCTTACACCTTCCCTAGGCCTGCCGCCTCGTGATGGAGAGGAGTCACCATCCCTCCTTATCATTCTACGCTTGTTACCAACGGTCACAACTCCATCGCCCGAAGCATTCCTGCTGGATGAGTCCCTTCTCGTCGATATGGCATCCATGGCCTTCTTAAAAGCCACCATCGGACCTTTAGGATCTCCTTCCCTTTTGTCTTCTGAAAAAGAGATATTTCGCAAGTTATTATGCGAAAGAGGGATACTTGTAGGTCGCAAAGAAATAACCTACCCCATAGCTTGCTACGGCGCAGGACCTCCAAACTGAGAAGATGGGTCACGCGGCGTCGCTCGCGGGTAAGCTTTCGTACCTGAAGAACATTATGTTCACCCTCGATGGGAGCTGAGTGAGTTCCCTCTAAAAAAGGGGGGAAGGAGAAATGCAAATCAGATAGATTCCATCGTCAGAACTCGTGAGAAAGAGCATCTACTAAAACCCCTTACCTACGAAGTTCCACCGATAATGGGATCCTGGGAGAGTCATAAAAACATATCTCTCTGGCCATTTCTTCACAAAAGCTAATCCCTTCTGATCAGTCTTGGGAAGTTCCTCGACTATGGGAAGCCCCGATCTCGGACGAAGATGAAAACGCCCCTCGTGTCCACTGATCGCAGCTAGATGATAAGCAAAAAGTACTTCGTTAACTCTGAAAGCCAGATCTTCTTCATCTCTGAGGTTTTGGATAGCTATGAGGATACGCCAAGCTGGAGGATTAAGCTGGGATGGAGAAATATGGAAGTAGCTACAAAGACTCGATATCAACGATGGTACGTCACCTCTGAAGCCCGATTCAAAGAAAGCTTCATAGATAGCAATCTCCTCAGGCATACCACCGGAAGCCTGCTCTGACAGTCTGGGAACGCGAAGAACGACGAAAGAAGGAAGCGGATACTCTTTTCGCCAATCGCACAACTCGTCCTCCCTAACCGTTGATGCCGGACCCACTTGCGGAGGTCCCAAAGAAACAAACGACAGGGGAGTTGGGCTCAAAGGATTTCGCACGTTTGTGTCACAGCATGACGGTGGGCTGCTGGACCCGGATGACAAGGAGTTCGTTCTCTTCTCCAATTCGCTCATTTCTGCCGTTAAAAAGCTTCGAGAATTGGCACGAGAAATGGCAAGCTTCGGGGTTAAGGAGACATTACACGAAAAAGAGAATATATATATACAAAAAGGGTAGAGAGCCGTTGGGAGTTCTCCTCGGAAAATCCGCCGATCCGAGATCTCGGAGTTCCCAAGACTGAGCTCGGGAAATTCAAATTCAAATGAACCCCGCTACCAAGATCTCTTGGAATAAAGATGGGATCCTCGAAAGGAAAGTGAGATCCAAGAATGAAGATTATGGTAATTGCGGACGATCTGAAGGATCTTTCAGCGATTGGGTCGAGAAATTCAAAAGCCTTTTTGAATCGTAGTCCCCAGTTAGGGTCCCGGTCTGACCCATTGCAAGAAGATAAGGTACCCAAGAGAAAACTACTAAGGCTCGGGAAATACATGTTATCCCTTGATTTCCACGAGCAAATCAAGGAATAAGGGGCAAACTGTTGGGAAAAAATATCCAGACATGAGTTTTCTCCAACTCCTGGCTAGGTCCTCAACTTCCGGACCCTTGCTCAAGAAGAAACCAGGAACTGAACCCTGCTTTGGGTCCGACCCCTAGATCGGACCGACCCCTTAGAGCAAAATAGAAGTTTTCAACCTAAGGGGAAACTTCCATTTTTCTGATTATGGAAGAGTTCTATTACTTGAAGCCGACATCTACAAATATAAAAGGGGAGCCCAAACCCTAGAATAAGGGATCGACTTTCGGAGACTAGAAGATTACTGTTTAGGCGACTAGAACTAGGGTTTATACACCCAAACATTGTAGTCCCGATCAAAACACTCAATAACATCTTCTAGTTTACGATTTCTCTTGCTTTCATACAAGTTCTCTAGTGTTCCGTAGTACTAAAACGATCCTACACAAAAATACCCTAACACCATCGACTTACCACCAATGCCTGAAATTCCCAACTCCAAAAGGCATCGAAACTATTCGCGGAAGTCAGAGAAGTTCTCGGACATGCTACCTCGCGAACTTCAAAGACATCAAACCACACTCTTAAGTCGAAACAGATACTTCAAGGCGATCCCGCCAAGACCCGTACAAACACATGTACACGAAAAAAAGCCAAAACGACCCTTAACTAAGGGGAAACAATTGAACTACATTAAAACTTGATCCCTTTCAAAGGGTACGTAGGCAGCTCACGGCACGAGTTCAGTCACCTCCCAACATCGAAAACAAGAAGGGAGCATTTGCAGCAACACAAGCAACTTATCCAAGTCAAGGATCGTATTATGCCGACTTTCTTTTAACAAAATTCGATTGTAATAAATAAACAGTCATAATTTATCAAAAAAACAAATTTCCCGAGATCTATAGTATTCCAGACAAGTTTTACCACGATGCAACTCTCCTACTTACTGAACGACTAAGTGTAAGCTCGAGGCCCTGATCAAGTCTCAGAGTACATTTCGGTTCCGCTAGAAAACACGGCATATCGGTTTTTACAAAAGCCTCATTCCACGCCGACAAGGCATCGAAAAAGTATCAACTCATTTTGATCAAAAGCTCCAAAAGAAAAATCAGAGCTCTATCCTTGAAAACAATATGAGGCATTCAAATTCATCTCCTTTATTAGATTCAATAACAAAAACAAAAAAAAAATTATTAAAATTATGGAGAACAATCGATAAGGAGCAACTTCCGAGAAGCTACTCTCCGACACCAAATTCTCCATCCCCAAAGCACCTGTCCATATTCTTCGGCTCATCACCATCAAAAGCCCCCTTGGCGAAGTAATCTCCCGAAGCATGAGGAAGATCCAGCCCTTCGGTCATCGTAGACACGGCGAACTCTCCAAGCTCGATCCCCTTATCTCCCAAAGCCAGTAGATATTTGCCTATTATCTCCTTCAAAAGGTCGATCCTCGCGATGACCTCCCCAAGCTGAAGCTCCTCGACGACCTTGGACCGCTCGCCTTCCCATTTCTATTTTAAGGACGTCAGGATACCCAGATGACCATCAGCCAGACCTTTCTTAGCTTCATAAACCGAGATACAAAGAATGTCGGCATGCTTCGAGGCATTCGACTCCATCTGCGACTCAAGCGAAGAAACTCGTTCGAAAGTCGAGTTCCTCTCGTTTTCCGCAATACGGAGGCGAGCTTCGAGCAAAGCAATTTGGTTCTCCGACTCTTCTGTAATAGACAAACGATCGGCGTTGGCACGATCACGCTCCTGCAATAGCTTCAGGTTTAACTTCAGTTCCCTCACGACCTTCTTAACTTCGATAAGCTCGTCAGATCGCGGAACATCTTGAAGGCGCCGCTCCAAGGTCGCCGCAATTAAGTGGGCCACGATTTAAACAGATGGGCCATGAAACCGAGGCCCGTGGCGACGTCAACGAAGTGATGGAGAGGTCGCCGAAGTCGAGAAGGTCGCGGAATCAGTTGCAAGAAGAGCGGAGTCGAGGTTATAAAAAGGAGGAGATATCAATGCAAAAGACACAGCGAAAACCCTAGAGAGAGAGCCCATCATACACTTTCCCTTTCTTACTTTGTCTTTGATCCCGATACTTGATCGATCTCCTTGTTATAGTCAATCTCTTTGTTATTCCTTGTAATCGACCTCTTTATCAATAAAGTCCATTTTTGTCAACTGAATTCCGATTACATCGTTGTGTTCTAAGGATATTGTTGCCTACATCTTTTGTCATTCCCTAGTTTACTTTACAAACACTACAAAATACTGAGTGTAGTGAGATGTAGTGACCCTCGTTAACGGGCGGGAACTCCTTAAATTGTGTGTGTGCTCCCATCTTCTCCTGCTCTCTAATCTCTTCTCCAAACTCTCACACTCTGTTTTCCACAACTCTGTTTTTGCAGTCTCTCTTTTTGGACTTCAACCTACTTCTCTCTTGGTTTGTTGTGGGTTCATGCTGAGACAAAGTCACATCTTTAATTTAAACCTCTGAATCCTAACAAAGTGGTATCAGAGCCTTGGTTCTGTGTTTTATGGTGACGAGAAACAAACTGAAGAAACCTCAGGCCTTACCTCCGGGGGAACATCTCCACAAACAGACCCGCCAAAAGCATGTCATTCTGGTGTCTACAAAAGCATCTCATTCTGGTGTCTACAAAAGCATCTCATTCACACACCTTAAAGGACAAGATGAACTGAAGCAGTTGTAGGTTTTCTGTTGAGGCTGTTGGGTTTTTTGTTGAAGCTACTGGTTTGCTGTTGAAGCTACAGGTTTTTCTATTGTAGAAACAAAGATACTTCTAGTCAAGTTTGGTGTGAAAGTGAGATGTGAACAAGTTGTATCTTAAGGAGTAATTCATGGTGAAAGTATGAATCAGTTGAGGTGATTTCAGGGGCTAGAGGCCTTTAAGATACAAGAAGCTGCAACATTGTCAGAAGGATAACATAATACTCACAAGCTGGAGTGTTCCAAGGAGAAATTTATTTTTTGGAGATAGAAGCAAGAAGCACATGACACAAGAAGAGAGCTCATGGTCAATGCTGAAGAAACCGATGAAGATTTGTGTTAGCTGAAGGTATTTCAGAGATATCAGCTGGTTTTCGGGTTATGAAATGATAAGTACACGTTCTGTGACTCAATGGTTTATATCAAAACCGAACATCAACTTCAAGACTCAAGTTTTGGGAGACTTAATGTCTGATTCTGCGGCAGTCACAAGGTGTTGTGATGCTCTGTGTTGAAGTTTCAAGTGTGCTCAAGTTCTGCATATCTGTTGGGATTGGAAGCTTGTTGGAACACAGTGTTTTTTGTACTGGTTTTGCATGGGATTGACCAAGATTCAGTGATGGTTCTCGGGATATGTTTTTTGGTTAAATCAGTTTGTCGAAGTCAGCTACAATTGGTGTTTGAGCTTATTTTTTAGCCTGGAAACTCACAAAGTTCAATGACTTCTAAAACCTTGGGCTTTATGAGTGTTTTATGGATGTTTTGAGTATCAGTAATTGTATTCTTGGCTGTCTACAAGGATTTTCAGAAGGTTATGGAGCAGTGTGTCTGGTTTGATCATAACAAAAACATTTATGGAAATTTCAGTGGCTTTTGAGTTTTGGATAGGGTTTCTTTATGCAGGTTTTATCTCAGGATGTTAGCTATTCGTTCTTGGTAATATGACAGTCTACAGTTGGTGTGTCATCAGAGAACATGAAGCTACATGATTGCTATTTTCAGAGGGATGCAATGATGGTTATGCTCTTGTTGTGGTCTGAAAATGTTCTGTTGAACATAAGGTGTAACACTCAGTTTCATTGCTATTTTCAGAGGGAATGCAATGAATGTTGAGCTCCTGTGAGCTTGAGTGTATACAGGGAAGTTTCCAAGTTCATGTTTCAAGAAGTGTAAGCTCTTGAAAAGATGGAAGTTGGAAGTAGCGAAGATTTGTGTTTGGTGTAACACATGGAGTTTTCTGCTGGATTGAATCTTAGTGAAAAGGAGTAGTTTTGTCTCAGGTGGAGTATTGTTTTCTCAGAAGGTTATCTTGTATTTGAATCAGTTCTGCAGATATTGAAGAAGATTCCGGTGGTCTAGAAGCTGAAGGCATTGGAGATATCATGATTCACGAGCATTATCTTTGAATGCATTTTTTATGCAACATGTATACTACAATCTGGTATCGAAAGTCTTCCTAGCTAGAGGAGTTAGGTAGCGTGTCCTGTTTATCAAAAGCGGTGCAAGACTAGTATGGTTGTATTTTTTGGCGACAAGAGACTACAAGATTTCTGATTTGTGGGATAGAAGCATGGTTTGTTGATGTATCAGCCTAAGTTGTAACATCATCACAACATGAAGAATGCTCTAAGAGACAGTGCTGCTGGTAAAGAGAAGTTCTTAATGGTTTTCTGGTTGCAAATGGATCAGTTGAGATGGCTGCAAGAAGAAGAAGTTGTGTCACAGGTTTTGGCACACTTTCTCAAGGAAGATGGTGACTCAATCTGATGCATAAGAACGTGGGAGTGGATCAAAGATACGTGGAAGAGTGATCCTAACTCTGATTTGTGAACCTGAGCTTATAGAGACAAAGTATGTCCAAGTGGTTATAATTTCAGGTGGAGTATTGTTCCTACAAGAAGAGCACTGCATATCTTAAATGATATTTTTTATATTCCAGGTGGAGCTATACTTGGAGGTTGTCTCAAGTGTTTAGCGGAAGATAAAAATAGTTAAAGGGCTGTGTAACTCACTGTTATATCAGATTCATTTAAGTTCTGTATGCAAAGAAGAAAGCAAGTGAACAACTGATGGTGTGTCAACTGGTTTTCAGCTCAAGAGAGATTATAATCTGATGGTAAGAGGTTGTTTTCAGATGTGATTTGAAGCTGGCTGTTGATGAGGATAGTCAGAATTGAAGGTTTCTGGAAGGTTTCAGAGAGAAGACATGAAGTTGTATCTTTGGCATGAACCCAAGGAGAAGTTCAGATTTTTCATTCGAGTATAAGCTGGATGAAAATTCATGAACAAGAGCAGAGTAGAGTGCAGAACAGATATGACGCATTTGTAAGAATCTTTTGGCTCATGTGTTTCCTGGATCTCTTGTAACTCTTGATGAGATGATCAACACATCTCAAAGCTGGTGTCAGGTTCTGGAAAATAAGTCCTAAAAGAATGAAAATGCAGAGATCAAGTTGCATTAGAAAGACAACAACTCAGGAGAGTGAAAGTTGTCTTAGTTGCATAATGAGGAGTCTACATAAGTTTTTACTCATCAGAAGTCATTTTCTGGTCAGCAAAGTGAAGGATATTCAGGAAGAAGAATGTCGGTTCAAGGCTGTAAACTGGAAGATGCAAGGGCCAAACTCGTTTTGGTGGAGGCTGCATACAAGAAGAAGTATTGCAGGTTGTTCTTTACAGCATGAAAGAGACATCAAGGGTTCTAGAGTTGATGGCTAAGCTGTTATATGGAATGTCTCAGGGATGTCACAAGAAGTTGTTGATAAGAGACATATTCAAGGTTGCTAGTAGTGGGGTTTCAAGCTGCTAGTGTGGTCTGTTTTAACAAGATGGTGGAGCGGGGTTCCACTACAAGAAATATGAGTATTGGTAGCACATCACCGTAGCACGAATTCACAAACTGCTACTAAAAGTGTCTAGTTGGAATGTCTTACTTTATTGCAGCGTTAAAGTAGTGTTATGCAGCATTTTGTAGGATTTTTAAGAAGCGGGAAGTCAAAAATCTATTTTTTAATCTCTGTAACATTTACGAGCGCCAAATACTTAGTGAAAAAACACATTTGGCACCATAATATTTGGCTTTGTAGAAATAATTTTTTTTTGTTCTCGTATGTGTTGCGAAATGAGATTTGGGTTTTCAAATTGAAATTGAAGAGTATTAGATCTCTTCGCGAGACTAAGCCACGAAGGAGCTTGTGTCGGAGTTGCAGTGACGATAACTCCAAATCTCGTCCCCAATGTCTGCCTCACCGGCGAATATGAAGTCTCTCCACGGTTTCTTTCTTCTCTCACATGTGGTCCCCTCGGAGGCGTGCGGCAGAGGAGGAGCTTCGGAGGCGGCGAAGAATCAGAAACCAATTGCAGCGGTGGAGGCAAAATCGAACAGGCAGAGAGAGATTCCGGCGGAGTCTCCCGGATTAGGCTACGGCGGCGTTGTTGAGGTGAAGACCAAGAATCACAGGCTCTGGGCGGCTCTGTCTCGCGACGAGATCGAGGAAGACGTGTTCAGCATGATGGGAACAGGCCGTCTCAGTCGACCGCGAAAGAGGACGAAGACCTTGCAGAAATATCTCGATGTAAGTCACAAAGTGTTCGACGAATTGCCTCACACAAAACTTCAGCAAGAAGATTGTTTTTTATAGTGTATCGTGAATGTCTGTGAGTGTAGGTTATCTTTCCTGGGTTGTGTCTTGTGAGGATGAATGCTGATTGCTTCAGGGTATCCACTTCTCGCGCTAAGGTATGTTTAGGCTTGTTGAATCAACCTGCCCATTTTAAAGCTACATTGATCCGTAAGACTGTATGAAGTAGACTGTTATGTCTGAAGAGCTTAAGCAAGCTTTAGATCTGTCTTTGTAGATCTTAGGACCATGAATATGATATAAAGTTTACATTTTTATTGATTATTTTGACCAATGAGTGCTTAATATATAGTTAGTAGACAAAATTATGGCTTTGAAGTCTCAGTTCCAGTTATGGTTTGTGATTTCTGATCTTTTTGGCATTGCTTTTCATTGTGTTTGTCTCTGTATCTATGGACGTTTGGGATCGTATATATCTAGGGATGCTGTTTATACTTTGATAATTGTTACAGTGCAGTTTAAGCTGAGAGCCATGTTTCGTTCTTGCTCTCTTTATGATCTTTTATGCAACTTTCATGTGACTATTTCCCAAGTAGGCAAGTATGAGGGTGATATTAATTTGACATATAGCGTTGGTAGATCAAATAGTTAAAAGTTGTAATCTTTCTATGCAGATTATCATTGAGTGTCCTCTACACATCTTACACAGTTTGAAACTTTAGTCACTGATCTCTATTTAGCATTTAGCATTCTTCAGTGGTAAATGATGGTTACACGTTGCTGTGTTTGCAGATATTTTTAACAATTTGACCACAAATACACAAACTGGGACCAGATGTGGAGAGAAAGCCAAGGAGCGAGAAGCATTTTACTTTGAGGAATTCAGGAAATAGAGTTAGTATAAGACTTGACTAAGAGTTATGGTGATAGTATAACACATGTTTGATGTTAGGGTAAGACTTGGAAATTCTATGTAAAATGTATGGTTGATGAATTTAATGCAATATATAATATGTATATTTTAGTTGTAAATCAGTTTGCAGTTTATAATTTATGCAATACATTTTTATCAATGAAAAAAGAGGATGATTAGCAAAAGAATGATTAATGATATTTATAAAAGTTCTGTTTAAAATTTTGATTTGTAAATAATATTCTTTTATGATTTCCCACTAAATTTTGAAATTTCATAATAAAATAAAGATTATGTTTAGAAATTTCATAATAAACTTTAATATTTTCATAGTGTAACTTAAATCTTAAATTTAAACTAAAATTTAATATTTTTAAATGTATAGACTCAAAAACTAAATCTTTAATCTACATCCTAAATCTCATACTCTAAACCCTAAACCACATACCTCAAAACACTATATTCCAAACCCTAAACCTATTAATCATCTTGTTAAGTTTATATCATTAGTTTGATTTAGTTTAAATTTTAAATCTTATCATCTTGATAATCTTATATCATTAAATGAAACCTAAATTTGAAACACTAATCTTAAATGTACACCCTAAATCTAATACCCTAAACTCCAAACTTAAACCTTACATACAAAGTCACAAATCTAAAATTTTCAAATTTATAATATAAATTTAAACTTAAACTCCATTATATGCTACAACTCAAACTATAATATTAATTATAAATTTTAACCCTAAACCCTAAACCACTTACCTCATATTAACATATACCATAAAATATCAAATCTTAAATTATAAATAATTAATAATTCCCATAAGATAAATATATTACTCCAAATTATATATATAATATTTCAAATTATAAATTTACAAAATAAAGTTAAATCACCAAGTTAAAGTTTAAATAACTTTTACAATAACTATAAATAATTAGAGAGATAATTTGTATTGTTTTTTTAGAGCCATTGATTTTGATTTTGATCAAAGGCCCAAAATCATTTTGTCTATCTATCCTCACACTTTCTTCCTATTGGTCAATTTTTTTATGGCATGGATCACAACAAATCAATGGTTCACAGCCATTCATTAACTCTCATCCAACGGATACAATTAAACACATTTATTATTTTTTTCTTTCTTTTCTTCTTCCTCCTTTTCTCGTTTCTTGTTTCTCAGATTTCTCTCCTCTCTCTTCTCTCTCACAGTCACGACACTGCATCTCTTTTTCTTTTCAATTACTCGTCGGAAATCGAAAGCCCTGATTTCAGAGACTTGAAGGTGATATGGCTAAACTTTTTAGTCCGTGATTTGGATTATTCATCAGAGTTTCCTGGTTTTTTTTCTAAAAGGGTTTCTCTAAATCTGTCTTGTAGTTATGATGTGAAGTGCCAAATTCGGATTGTCTCCCTGTCTGAAACTGTTGATGAAAGTTTGAATCTTTTTCTGTTTTTGTTTTGAAAACTGGGTTTCAAGATAACCAGGAGATGAAGAAGATGAAGAACAGCCGGAGATGGAGAGAAGAGGCGGAGGCAGAGGAATAAGCAACGATGGAGATTGAAGAGCAGACAGAGACGCGTACGAAGATGACGAGCAGATCGAACGGTGGTGGTCGTGGCTGGTGGTCTAGGCGTCGTGGCGGCGGAGATTGAAGAAGAACGTGATTTAGTTAGGCTTAGTTAGGTTAGGTTTGGTTAGGGTTAGTTAATAAACCAGATTTGTATGTAAACCGGTTTTTGTAATAAACCCATACATTTGTAAACCAAAATTTTTAATAATAAATATTTCTTTTCACAAACCAATTATATTAGAATTTAATTCTAATTTTAAACCTGGATTAAAATATACTAATTTATAATTTCAATTAATAAAATATAAATGAGAAATAATAACATAGCATTGTATCTATGTTATTATAACATTTTTACAGCCTTATAAAAATGTCATGAAAATATACATTATAGCAATAAATCAATGCTATAAAAAGATTAATTAAGAGCAGACGTTTACCGCTACAATATGTCTATTTATTATAGCACATGAAAAAACGCTATGATAAGTGGGGGCTCTATTATAGCTGCGGCTGTCACGGCGTTCTTCGAAACGCTACGAGAACCCTATGATAGCGTTTTTCGGGTGCTACTAATACCGATTTTTCTTGTAGTGTTCTGTTCTGGGATTGCTTGGTTAAATAGGTTGAAGATGTGAGTCTCAGATAGTATAAGCTATCAGTGAGATTAACTACAAGTTGAATCAAGAAGCTTCAAGCTAGAAGCTAAATGATTCTGATTTTCTGCATTTGATTCAAGTGACTTCAAAGGGTTTTGATCTCAATGCGCATGAGGAAATCCTAGAAGCTAGCAAGGGAATCAACTTTTGCAGAGGTGTTGGTATTTTTCCAGTCACTGGAACATACTTATGGCTAGGAAAGAAGCCATGGAAGATATTATGTGATTGGAGAAGCCATGAGTGGTAAAGCTTATGAAGTTTTCTGTTGGGTAACAAGGTGGACGTTTTCTAAGCTTGCTACTGGAGTTTATTGAGCTGTTATTTCAGATATTCAGGTGCTGCAGGTGCCAGGAGAAGCCACTGATGAGTTGAGCTTAATACAGATTTGTATTAGAGCTGGTTTTCACCACTCATGTGACATGAAGATGTTCTGATGGCTCAGGTTCAGCAAGGTGAATTTTCACAGCTGAAGTGCATTGAATAAGATGTTGAATGCAGCAAGGATCAAGCAGGTTTATGGTGTTTAAAGCTACTAAGAATCAAGGATGAGTAGTGATACTCAGAAGCCGAGACAGGAATCCAAGAAGCTAGAAGAAGAAATTCTCTCTCTCAAGTATGTGCAATTTTTTAGGTTGATCAACATGTTTTTAGTTGGAGATTTGTGAAGATAAGAACACTTGTTGATCAAGCAAATAAAGATCAAAAGTAATCCAAGGCTTAACTCAAGTTAGTATGGTGAGTTGAAGATGGGTTAAGTTACTTTTGGACCACAAGGAGGAGCCTCTCCACTTTGTCCTCTTGTGCATTAGGTTTGAAGGTGTCTCCACTATAAAGGGAGGCTGAGAACGTGAGAGAGAGATTGAGCCACACAAATAGCTTAGAAGGGTGAGAGAAACATGTAAGCATAAGCCTAGCTTTGTGTTTTCTCATGAGAACATAGTAAGATACATTAGAGTGAGTTCGTGAGTGATATGATGAGTGAATCACTTGTATCTTTGTAACTATGTCATACCTTCTAGTGGATTCCGAGCTGTAGTCTCGGGGAGATGTAGTGACCCTCGTTAACGGGCGCGAACTCCTTAAATTGTGTGTGTGCTCCCATATTCTCCTACTCTCTAATCTCTTCTCCAAACTCTCTACACCGTTTTCCACAACTCTGTTTCTGCAGTCTCTCTTTTTGGACTTCAAGCTACTTCTCTCTTGGTTTGTTGTGGGTTCATGCTGAGACAAAGTCACATCTTTAAGCCTCTGAATTCTAACAAAGTGGTATTAGAGCCTTGGTTATGTGTTTTATGGTGACGAGAAACAAACTGAAGAAACCTCAGGCCTTACCTCCGGGGGAACATGTCCACAAACAGACCCGCCAAACCGCTTCAACCCAGATTACAGCGCAGCCAAAACTACCCACACGAACGTCGACAACAACAACCCACCCCTCCCTAACGGACTATCGACTCGATTGACAAAAATAGGGTTTCCTATGTTCGACGGTTCAGAACTCCGTGAGTGGTGTACTATCAATTGTACACCACTCATATATCGTTAGTCGCTACAACATTTTTCCATTATGGCCGGAATATGTTGCTGCAATATCTGAATGATTAAGCGAACTCTATGATGATCCATTATCGGAACTTGTCAGCTTGAAACAAGGAAACGACTCCATCGATGTGAACCTGGATAAGTTCGATTGTCCCATAACTAGGATCACGCTAGCTCCGGGTCATGCATTGACCAATATGCATCAACATCTAGCTCTTCATGTTTGAAAGTTCAATGTCAACTCTGTTCCTGAAGCTGATAAAATATCAAAACTCCATGAGCTATCTCTGTCGCACACGCCTTCAATGACCTCTCGTCCTAACTCCAACTCTTCTCAACGATCAAATTTCTCACAATCCAACAAGAACCAACAAACCTCTTCAACACCATCTACGGTTATCACTGTCGAGAGCCAAAACAACAAACCACTTATCTCCAACACACCACAGAAAATGGTCTCTTTTGAAGAGATGCAAGAACGTAAACGCAAGGGTCTCTGCATGTTTTGCGAAGAGCCGCTTACTCCTGGTCATCAACTCAAGCATCGTCGTGCTGAGTTCTTATTCTTGGAAGTTGACACAGAATTCGATGAAGAAATTGCTCTAGAGGAACAGATCCGCGAAACAACTCTCAATGATACCGACGATATGGTCCCTACAATCTCGATTCACGCGTTGAACGGTGCTCCGACGTTTAATTGTATGCGTCTAATGGGTCAATACGGGAAGAAGAAGACATATCTTTGTGGGAACCGAAATTCGCACCGTCAATATTTCATATAAATAAGGAAACAAGGGAAACCCCTAATTTCCCAGAAGGTCCCGGATTTCTGAGAAACCACACGTCAAGCAATCAGAACACGACAATAAAGAGAAAATAAAATAAAAATCGTAAAAAGAGAGCAAGAAGGATTTTATTCCGAATCTGCGTATGAGCGTAACAACAACAAGGTAACGTGCTTCGGCTACGAGAGCTGTCGGCGAGATCCCTAGTTCTAATACCCGAAGGTGGCTAAACCTAATTGAGTCGCAGCTCGAAAACAAAAACGGAAAGTTGCCTAAAATGCTCTAAGTGCTAAGTTTGCTCCCAAAAAGTGATCCTCTCTATGCCTCTCGCCTAGAGCTCCTTTTATACTCCCTCCAAGGTCGGTTTACGCTTCCCCCTTTTGCCCTTAAGCCGTCATAGTCGAAAAATGAGAATATTCTATTTTTTCCGATCTTCATGATTATCTGCGGAAAGTTTCCATTTATCCGCGGAAACTGATGCTTATCCTCCAAGCATAAACCGTCATAAGGTTTATGGGTTTTTAAAAAATCGTAAGTGGGCCTCGAATCCAGTTTAGGACCCTTTGGGCCGTCTTTTTAATTCGAGACGTTTTTTACGATTTTTCCGATAAGGTTAAGTTTCCGCGGTTTTATTGTAAACCGAACGGACGATTCCATTTGATCGAGAGATCAAGAAATGGTTAGTCGTGGGTTGCGAAGAATAGATATACGGTTAGTCGAGAATGCATAGTTTTACGTCGTATCGTCGTTTCGGAAGACTTCAGACGTTTCGGAAAATAGTCGATGTACGAATTCTAGATCGCTATAGCGACCAGACTTTTTCCGTAGCTCGGTCGCTATAGCGACCGAGATATATCCGAAGCTCGGTCGCTATAGCAACCGAGCGTGGTCTCGTGATCCGTTCCCTATAGCAACCGAGCTCTTGTTCATGACCCGATCGCCATTGCGATCGGGTTTGTGCCGTGGACTGAGATCCGTTGTCCAAGCGTCCGAAACCATTGCGAAGCTACGATGCTCTTAGGATGTTTGTTTGCGGATGTTTGGACCTTTGATAATATTGTTCCGTTGATTTAAGAAATCATTACTTTCATAAATCGTTGATTTCTTAAGTCGTTGATTAAGAAATAGTTGATTTCCTAAGTCGTTGATTAAGAAATCGTTAATTTTATAAGTCGTTGATTAAGAAATCGTTGATTTCTTAAGTCGTTGGTTTCTTAAGTCGTTGATTAAGAAATCGTTGTTTTAAGAAATCGTTGATTTCCTAAATCGTTGATTAAGAAGTCGTTGTTTTAAAGAATCGTTGTCTTAAAACAAGATTTTAAGGAATCTGCCTTGGAACTTCAAAGAGGCCGTTATCTCAAACCGTGAGGACCCAGAAAACGATCAAGATATCAAATAGAAGCCCTCGCCGAGACGGGTCTGGTGAGCTCGTCGCTATAGCGACTGAGCCTGTTCTCTTGCTCAGTCGTTATAGCGACCGAGCTTGTGTCTGAGCTCGGTCGCTATAGCGACTGAGCTTTTCCTGTAGCTCACTCCCTATAGCGACCCAGATTTTCCGTAACTCACTCCCTATAGCGACCCAGCTTTTCCGTAGCTCACTCCCTATAGCGACCCAGCTTTTCCGTAGCTCACTCCCTATAGCGACCGAGCTTTTCCTGTAGCTCATTCCCTATAGCGACCGAGCTTTTCCTGTAGCTCACTCCCTATAGCGACCCAGCTTTTCCGTAGCTCACTCCCAATAGCGACCCAGCTTTTCTGTAGCTCACTCCCTATAGCGAGTGAGCTTGTAGCGAGTGAGCGAGTGAGCTTGTAGCGATTGAGCTTGTAGCGAGTGAGCTTGTAGCGAGTGAGCTTGTAGCGAGTGAGCTTGTATTGAGCAAGCTCTCGGTATTGAGCGAGCTTCGTATTGAGCGAGCTTGTTCCACGGATTGAAGTCTTTGTTTCGAGAACCCGTTGTCCGAGTATTCAAGCTTCAGTTTTACGACAAGAACATGATCTTGTCGAAAATTTCTTCGTAGAGATTTGAATGCTTGGATACCTTTCGCAAAGACACCCTCGACAATTTTTACGAATGATTTGATACTAACTTCGTCGTCAATACGAACCATTGGAGCTTGTTTCGACGCTGCGGACAAATCAATTCAAGAATTTTATCGTAAAAATTAGTTTAAGTAATTTTTACGGGAATTATCTTTTTCGAGGAATATTTCCGAACGTTAATTTTGTTGTGACCGTTTTTGACCCCAACAATTAGTCCCCCAGCCCGTTAGAACCGTGGATCGTAGATGTGAGGTTCTAGCGTGCGATAAGACAAGTTAGTCAAGTTAGGCGGAATTAACGGTTAAAAATGTCCGTTGAAAGTTGTACGTTCATTCTAAGAAGAGTGGAATCTTATAAGATTGGGGCTGCGCTTGATGAAAGTTACCTACATACCCTTTGTCAAAAGGGATCAAGCCATTCGTAGTTCGTCTTGGAGTTAAGATTCTTATGACCTGTTTTCCAGTGAGACTTTATCATCTAGTTATTTCGAGCATGTTGATGTCGATGTTATTTCGTATTGGACCTTTGTCGGCCGCAAGAGTAGCCTCGGAAGCTGTTTATTTTGGCCAAGTTTGGCCTGTAAAAAATATTTTGCTCAAACCTATAAAATCGTGGTTTTTATAAATCGAGAGAACTTCCGTTTATCGAAGTTAGAGGGACAGGGTGAGTTTTCGTCTCATTCCTGCCTCTCCGATGATCACCGTATCCATCGATTGTACGAAGCGAGATTTTTCGCGGTTTACTGATTTACGCGAAGGTTCGTGAAACGGATAGACTTAAGTGAAGAGACAAGTTTTGGGATCTCGTATCGGGTGTTGATACTATGTCTGTGAGATGTTAAGTACCAGCAAGGCTGGGTTTAGGACAGACCTAGGTTTACTTTCGGACTGAGGCTTTGCGATGACAAATCGGCTTTCGTTTTGCATGTTTGCGATTTTAACCTGACTCGTACCGTTTTAAAATCCGCGAAGTGTTATCAGCTTATTATGATTTGTCTGGGTACGAGTCGGAGCTACTTCCTTTACGAAGCACTCAAACGAAATTTCAGTTTTCTTGTATAGTGCGCTATGGTATCCTGGTCGGATGTAAGAGAGCCTACCCTTAGGTGGCTTGTCTGTTTAGGACGTTAGAGTTCGTTTGTTGTGATCAGCAACAACGATATGATGCCGTTTAGAAGGCATATGAAATTTTGGTCAAAAAATGTTTATTCGAGCATGAAGCGACGTCTCGTAATTCTGCGACTTTATTTTTCTTATGCCATAAGAAGGTTTATGGGTTTTCGCTTATGATTTGATTTATACTTTCGTCAAGTGCAAAGGGTAGAATCCGAGTAGTCACTTCGGATTTTGATTTTCTCGCTTGGTTCGTATGCTACTTTTTAACAAGCATTTTTAGGTGTAAGCGATGAGAGACATGTATCCGGATGTGATAATCGTTTTGTGGATACTGGATCCGTTGTCGTAGCCGTATAGTAGTTTGCGAATTGTTTTGAGGATTTTGGACCGAAGGGTCGTGTAAATTTACCAGGGATAAGCGTCTAACTTCACTGTGTTTCGTGAAGTGTTGGCCTTCCGGAACTTTTTTTGAATTTTTAAGAATGACTTGTATAGCTCTAGGAGCTTTGTTACGAGTGTTTCTTTTTATGCCGCGTTTTATGGGGCGTATAGAACTTAATCTATTGATGATAAGTTTACATCATTCGTTAACCATATGGTTGTTACGATTGAGT
Source organism: Raphanus sativus (assembly GCF_000801105.2). Lineage (NCBI taxonomy): Eukaryota > Viridiplantae > Streptophyta > Magnoliopsida > Brassicales > Brassicaceae > Raphanus > Raphanus sativus. The sequence continues at coordinate 24,331,775 of NC_079514.1, read as the reverse complement.
TTCGTTACGAAGAGTTCATCGTATGATTTCTGATTCTGGGTTATATGACAAACTGCTTGCATAATAGTCACTTGGCGTTTCGCGACAACTCGTGGATTGTCGATTAGCCGTTAGCCGTTTAAGCGGTTGGAGCGGTGATCGCTCAGTAGTTTTGGATTGGCATGGAGGCTAGGTGCAGCCGTATAGCCAGGGAAGTTGTTGGTAAAGGATCGTCGTAGAATATGTGCGGATTCGGTTGTAGGGTCATTTCCTGCATGGACGTAGCCGAGGGTAGTAAAAGCAGGAATCGACAACCTTATGGGGCAAAAATTATCTACGACTGATATCCATTGGATCCATTATTTTATTTTACGAAAGAAAACGGGTTAACCGTTCTTTCGAAGGTTTTTCTTTCTTTAGGAAGCAGGACGAGTGTGCCTTAGAATGCGTGGCGATCGTTTCTCAGTTTTTCGAAAGACTAGATCGGTTTGCAAGTTATGCCTGGAAAGTCAAGGAACAATGAAACAAGACTGGAAAATTTGCCTAAGACTTAGCTTGCTAGACTATCCACTTATGTTCTAAGTTCCCTAAATTCTACGGCAGTTTTCAAGACGTTTCGTTCATTTCCTACCAAAAAATTAAAACCTTGACGGAATTTTTAGTCGGATGTACCTTAGTCCCATTGATGATTCGAGATTGCCCCTTCTTCCTTCTTTTTCTCCTCTTTTCTTCTGACTTTATTGGAAGTTTATTATGCGTTTAGGAATGGCCACTTTCGATTTAACGTCAAAGGACTTCGAAAAGTAAGTTACCGAATTTCATATGAATTGGTTTTCGGGAATATCAGAATGAGGAAGGGTTATCAATGTCCAAGTTCGTCCTCGTTTCTTCGTATCTCTGGTTTTACCAAATTGACCAGGTGCGCTTTGTATATTGTTGAAAAGTCTGTCAACGTTATGAATAGATGCTTTCGACTCAACGTGGCAGAATTTGGTAAAATCCCATTGTGTTTTATGCATCGAAGGAATTTTACGAAATTGTTGAACCAAAGGGAGGAGAAGCAGACAAAGAGGGGCGTTTTGGAAAGACGGGTCAATGGACAAGGCGTCACTCGAGTGAGGCTCTCAGTTCGTCAGGCTGCGAGCGAACTGGTTATGTTCCAGATACAATATTGTTTGGCTTTATGAATGATGTTTCGTAAAATATGGCCGAGCTTGATCTTACGAAAACTGTTTCCTAAAGCGCTGTCGAGCTTTTATTTTTCGAGAGTTATTTCACAACTGCTGCCGAGTTAATTTTACAGAAGTCGTTTCGTAAAATTGTTGTCGAGTTTAATTGTACAAAATCTTTCTCGTGAAATATTTGTCGAGTTTTGTCTTACGAAAGGTGTTTCGTAAAAGTTATCAAATTTTAATATCGGAATCCCTAGCTGCAGTGAGGTGTAATTTTGGTGACTAATCTTAATCATAAACTTTCTCGTTTCCGTGGGATTGATCCAAATGAGTTTTGAGTAGTTTTCCGAAAGTAAGATTAGTAGACAAATGTCGAGAGTCCGCAACGAGCGAAATCTTAGGTGTCAGAAAACGTCTTAGCAATGAGGGATATGATCTCTCGTTTTGGCTTTGTTTAGTCTTCGTTAATCGTTTTAAGTTTCGAGTGATTTTATAGAAATCACTCCACAGAGTCGAGACAAACCACATTCGCAACGGGAGTTGCTCGGAAGAGTTGTTTGGAAGAAGTACGGTAATGGTATCGGTCTTCCGAGTGAATCCCAATTCCTCGTATAGTTAAGATGATTGGTGTTTTAGAGTAACCGTAATCGTTTTATACGATGAATTGCAATCCATTCGTTAGCCGGACCTTCCGATTTTTTCCGTAACTTTCCCGATTGTTCTGATCGAAATGAAATGGGGGTTTTAGATTCAAGGTTTTAAGAATTTGCACTACGTGGCTTCGAGCGAGGATGCAAAGTACGTGATTGGACTAGTGTTGGGATGGTTTCACAAGGAATCGGACGCACTAGCTGATCGACCCGCAGCCCGGCGCCTAGGATCGTGACGTCGGTCTGGCCGCCCGGCGTCATCGAGTGACAGCAAGCCGAGACGAGTCCCACTTGTTTTCGTCGTAAAATATCAACGGAAACTCCGATTGAGACGAAACGAAAAGCGTTTCGAAGAGGAATCAAATGAGAACACAAAGGAGGACTCCTTTGAGGCCTGACAGGTTGCTATAGCGAGTGAGGATGTGTCTCGGTCAAAATAGCGATTGGAAGGGAGCCAAGACGAGTCCAACTTGTTTTCATCGTAAAATCTCAACGGAAACTCCGATTGAGACGAAACGAAAAGCGTTTCGAAGAGGAATCAAAGGAGAACACAAAGGAGGACTCCTTTGAGGCCTGACAGGTTGCTATAGCGAGTGAGGATGTGTCTCGGTCGCTATAGCGATTGGAAGGGAGCCAAGACGAGTCCAACTTGTTTTCGTCGTAAAATCTCAATGGAAACTCCGATTGAGATGAAACGAAAGGCGTTTCGAAGAGGATTCGCAGAGGAGGATTTTTCTTGGGGGTGGGTCGCTATAGAAACCAAGCTTCGCTCGCTATAGCGACTGAACTCGTCTCGGTGCTCGGTCGCTATAGCGACCGAGCTTGTCTTCGTGTTCGTTGCTCGGTCGCTATAGCGACCGAGCTTGGTTTGATGCTCATTCGCTATAGCCACCGAGCTTGTCTCGGTGCTCGGTCGCTATAGCGACCGAGCTTGTCTCGGTGTTCGGTCGCTATAGCGACCGAGATTGTCTTTGAGTTTAACTTCCTGCGAGTAACCTAGGGTTTTTCCGCAGTGATTGGGGGAGCGAGTTTTACTTTTCCGAAACGTTTTCAGAGAAATCATCTTGGTCAAACCCTTATGCGCCGAGATTTTTCCAACGTGGTAATAAGAAGAATTTCGCGGGGTTGGAAAGATTTTATCGTTGTCCTTTTTGTTTGGAAGAAAAATCACAAGCTCGTTTTAGTGCTCTTCCTGTGACGGAAGGTCACGACTAAGTTTTTGGTTTTGTTGAACACTACGGCGTTTGCAAAGTGCGGAGGGTTTTCTGAGTTGCCTTTGTCGATGGGGGATATTTCGCTAAGGTTTTGTCCGGAAAGACGTTCCTGCGAAGTTCCAGGCCTATCGTGTGGAATCGCAAACTCGAGTCTCCTTCCGCTGAGTTTCGTAGCTCCGCGAGGGAGGATTGCGCGAGACCTTGCCATTAGGTTTTGAACCTGTTTTGTCAGGGTTTCCAAGAGTTTATCCTGCTCTTCCGACCTCTTTTCGTAGGCGGAAAGCATCTTCTTGAACTTGTCGAGAGTCGCGGCGTTAGCAGGTGCGTCGGCCGCGGAAACATCCGCTGCGGGAGTGTTCAAAGCGTCCTTGGTTGCTCCGTTGAGAGGAGTTTGCAAGTTCACTGGATCGTCGATAGTCATGTCTGGTTGAGCTTGAGCTGGTCGTGAGTAAGATTGATCTGTACCCCCCCCCCCTGTGGGAACCGAAAATCGCACCGTCAATATTTCGTATAAATAAGGAAACTAGAAAAACCCCTAATTTCCCAGAAGGTCCCGGATTTCTGAGAAACCACACGTCAAGCAATCAGAACACGACAATAACGAGAAAACAAAATAAAAATCGTAAAAAGAGAGCAAGAAGGATTTTATTCCGAATCTGCGTATGAGCGTAACAACAACAAGGTAACGTGCTTCGGCTACGAGAGCTGTCGGCGAGATCCCTAGTTCTAATACCCGAAGGTGGCTAAACCTAATTGAGTCGCAGCTCGAAAACAAAAACGGAAAGTTGCCTAAAATGCTGTAAGTGCTAAGTTTGCTCTCAAAAAGTGATCATCTCTATGCCTCTCGCCTAGAGCTCCTTATATACTCCCTCTAAGGTCGGTTTACGCTTCCCCCTTTTGCCCTTAAGCCGTCATAGTCGGAAAAAGGGAATATTCCATTTTTTCGATCTTCATGATTATCTGCGGAAAGTTTCCATTTATCCGCGGAAACTGATGCTTATCCTCCAAGCATAAACCGTCATAAGGTTTATGGGTTTTTAGGAAATCGTAAGTGGGCCTCGAATCAAGTTTAGGATCCTTTGGGCCGTCTTTTTAATTCGAGACGTTTTTTAAGATTTTTCCGATAGGGTTAAGTTTCCGCGGTTTTATCGTAAACCGAACGGACGATTCCATTTGATGGAGAGATCAAGAAATGGTTAGTCGTGGGTTACGGAGAATAGCTATACGAATAGTCGAGAATGCATAGTTTTACGTCGTATCGTCGTTTTGGAAGACTTCAGACGTTTCGGAAAATAGTCGATGTACAAATGCTCGATCGCTATAGCGGCCGGACATGTTCTGTAGCTCGGTCGCTATAGCGACCGAGCTGTAATCGAAGCTCGGTCGCTATAGCGACAGAGCGTGGTCTCGTGATCCATTCGCTATAGCAACCGAGCTCTTGTTCGTGACCCGATCGCCATTGCGATCGGGTTTGTGACGTGGACTGAGATCCGTTGTCCAAGCGTCCGAAACCATTGCGAAGCTACGATGCTCTTAGGATGTTTGTTTTCGGATGTTTGGACCTTTGATAACATTGTTCCGTTGATTTAAGAAATCGTTACTTTCATAAATCATTGATTTCTTAAGTCGTTGATTAAGAAATCCTTGATTTCCTAAGTCGTTGATTAAGAAATCGTTAATTTCTTAGTTCGTTGATTAAGAAATCATTGATTAAGAAATCGTTATTTTAAGAAATCGTTGATTTCTTAAATCGTTGATTTCTGAAATCGTTGATTAAGAAATCGTTGTTTTAAAGAATCGTTGTCTTAAAACAAGATTTTAAGGAATATGCCTTGGAACTTCAAAGAGGCCGTTCTCTCAAACCGTGAGGACCCAGAAAATGACCAAGATATCAAATTGAAGTCCTCGCCGAGACGGGTCTGGTGAGCTCGGTCGATATAGCGACCGAGCCTGTTCTCTAGCTCAGTCGCTACAGCGACCGAGCTTGTGTCTGAGCTCGGTCGCTATAGCGACCGAGCTTGTTTCTGAGCTCGGTCGCTATAGCGACCGAGCTTTTCCTGTAACTCACTCCCTATAGCGACCCAGATTTTCCGCAGCTCACTCCCTATAGCGACCCAGCTTTTCCGTAGCTCACTCCCTATAGCGACCCAGCTTTTCTGTAGCTCACTTCCTATAGCGACCGAGCTTTTCCTGTAGCTCACTCCCTATAGCGACCGAGCTTTTCCTGTAGCTCACTCCCTATAGCGACCCAGCTTTTCCGTAGCTCACTCCCTATAGCGACCCAGCTTTTCTGTAGCTCACTCCCTATAGCGAGTGAGCGAGTGAGCTTGTAGCGAGTGAGCTTGTAGCGAGTGAGCTTGTATTGAGCGAGCTCTCGGTATTGAGCGAGCTTCGTATTGAGCGATATTGTTCCGCGGATTGAAGTCTTTGTTTCGAGAACCCGTTGTCCGAGTATTCAAGCTTCAGTTTTACGACAAGAACATGATCTTGTCGAAAAGTTCTTCGTAGAGATTTGAATGCTTGGATACCTTTCGCAAAGACACCGTCGACAATTTTTACGAATGATTTGATACTAACTTCGTCGTCAATACGAACCATTGGAGCTTGTTTCGACGCTGCGAACTAATCTATTCAGAATTTTATCGTAAAGTTTAGTTTGAGTAATTTTTACGGGAATTATCTTTTTCGAGGAATATTTTCGAACGTTAATTTCGTTGTGACCGTTTTTGACCCCAACAATCTTAATCGACCCTGGCAGCACCCATAACTTCCTTGATCTACAGGTCGCTAAAGGCCTAAGATGCACCTTGACGCCAACGAAACCAATGTCGGTTGTTGCAGCAAGTGGAGACCTAATAACGTACAAATGCATTGCTTTCTCTTGAAAGATGCAGGGTTACAGCTCCAATGTGGAGATTCAAACCCTGCCATTGGGATGCAGTGATTTGGTGCTAGGTGTTCAATGGCTATCAACATTAGGACAAATTCTCTGGGATTTTCTTAACATACGCATGGAATTTAAGTTCAATGGATTGAAACACGTCCTGAGAGGCATCACACCAAACAGCTCCAAGATAATCACAGGAAGCAGCCTCAATAAACTTATGCTACAAGATCCTCAAATTGCTCTACTACATCTCCGAGAACCTGACGACACATTGGAGACAAAACAACCACTCGATCCTGAAACCATTCTTTATCACATTGCAGCTAGCGGTGAGAATATGGATGGTAGTGGTTCGTTGCAACAATTGCTAGACTCGTACGCAGACATCTTTGAGGAACCATCCGACCTACTACATTACATGGAAGGATTTAACCACAAGATTTCACTGGAAGCAGGCTAAAACCCTGTTAATCTACGACCCTATCGATACTCTTCTATACAGAAGGACCCGATAGACAAGATGATTCGTGAAATGCTCACACAAGGCATCATCCAGTATAGCTCAAGCCCTTATGCCTCACATGTGGTACTCGTGAAAAACAAGGACGGATCTTGGAGACTATGCGTCGACTACAGAGGTTTAAACCATCAAAGACAAGTATCCAATACCACTACTAAAAGACTTACTCGATGAACTGGGAGGTTCTAAGTTCTTCTCCAAACTGGATTTACGAGTTGGTTTCCATCAACTCCGAATATCACATGAAAATGTACACAATTACGAATACCTCGTTATGCCGTTCGGTCTTACTAATGCTCCCTGCACATTCCAAGGTCTCATGAACCACGTCTTTGAGCCAATTCTTCGGAAGTTTCTTCTGGTTTTCTTTGAAGATATCCTTATATAAAGCAGAACCTGGGAAGATCATCTCACTCATTTGGATATGGTGTTCTCCATATTACGCCATCAACGGCTATATCTTCAGATGTCTTAATGCACATTTGGTGCAACGAGAATTGAGTACCTCGGTCACTTCATCTCCAACGAGGGCATCAGCACTGATCCAATAAAAATCAAAGCAGTCGAAAATTGGCCTACTCCAACAAACCAAAAACAGATTCGAAGCTTCTTGGGTCCTGCCAATTATTATCGCAGGTTTATACAAGGATACAACATTATAGCTCGCCCTCTCACCTTGTTACTTCGTAAAGATGGATTCACGTGGGGACCTGAGACAGCTACAACTTTCAAATTGCTCAAGGAAGCGCTCACATCCGCCCCCGTCCTCACACTACCAGACTTCTCAAAGACATTCATTATCGAAACTGATGCTTCCAACGCCGGCATCGGCGCTGTACTTATGCAGGATAATCACCCTATATGCTATATCAGTCGGGCTTTGGGAACTCGCCATCAAGGACTATCAGTTTACGAGAAAGAATTACTTGTTGTGGTTCATGCAGTGCAAACATGGAACCCTTATTTGACAGATCAATAGAGCCTGAAGTTCTTATTGGAGCTGAAGATCACAACTCCTTTTCAGCACATGTGGTTATCTAAACTAATGGGTTATACGTTCGAAATACAATACAAACAAGGCAAAGAAAACACAGTGGCTGATGCGCTCTCACGATTTTCATGGTCACAACTACTCAACCTCACACTCTCGCAGATTCATCATGGTTTCTATGACGAGCTAAAGAACCTCTGGAACACTGATCCGACTCTTCAGAAAATAATATCTGAGCTGCAGGCTAAACCTTCATCACATGCCTCCTACTCCTTCGTCAATGGCGAATTACAACAACGTGGGAAGCTTGTGGTAGGTAATAATCCCTCTGTAAAGCTCCATATTTTTAAATGGTTGCACGACTCTGCAATTGGAGGTCACTCCGGTCGCGACTCCACTTTGCACCGTATAAAGACATTGTTCTATTGGCCAAATATGAGTTTGGAGGTTCAAAATTATGTTCGCAACTGCTCCACTTGCCAAAGGAACAAGTATGATCAATCCGCTAAGCCTGGTCTGCTACAACCACTACATGTACCCGCAGGTATTTGAGAATCCATCAGCCTCGACTTCATTGAAGGTCTCCCTCCTTCATCAAGCAAACACTGCATTCTAGTGGACATAGATAGATTGAGCAAAAACGCTCACTTTCTCGCTCTCTCTCACCCATATACAGCTATGGATGTTGCAAATGTTTATCTAAACCAAGTCTATCGACTTCACGGCATGCCCAAAGATATTACTCGACCCAACGTTTCTCAGCGAGGTCTGGAGAGAGATATTTCGAGTACATGGGGTTGACTTGAATTACTCGACAACATACCATCCCCAGATCGATGGGAAGACAGATGTCACTATAAAGACACTGGAAACATACCTCCGCTCTATGACTTCAGACACGCCACATACATGGGGCGACTGGTTGCCTCTAGCCGAATGGTGGTACAACACTACGTACCATTCTGCAATCCGCAGTACGCCATTTGAAATCATCTGTGGCCAACCTCCTCCGGTCCACCTCTTATATCTCTCTGGCGAGAGCACTTCACCTACAGTTAATAGAAGTTTACAACGCAGAGAATAACTGATCGATATGATGAAGTTTCACCTCTTGAGAGCTCAGAACAGGATGAAACAATATACCGATGCTCGACGCTCTGTTCGTGAATTCCAGATTGGTAACTACGTCGACCTCAAGCTTCAACCATACCGACAACACTCTCTCAAAGGACGTCATCTCCCGCACAAGCTATCTCCTCGTTTCTACGGACCCTTAGAGATACAAGATCGAGTTGGTCCCTCAGCTTACAAGCTTCTTCTTCCAGCAGGCGCCGTAATACATAATGTCTTCCATGTCAGTCCACTTAAGCTATTTCTAAATCCGCCTACTTCACCACCGCTTTTGCCACAGTACCTTACTGACGTTGGAAAGGATAAGGAATCTGAAATGATCCTTGAAAAGAACTCAAACGCCAGAATAGAGCTGTCACAAAGATCCTGGTTCAGTGGAAGGGACAGTCTCCTGACGATGCTATTTGGGAATTCTATCAGGACTTCATTGCCAAGTATCCGGGTTTTCATACTTCAGGGCAAGTATGTTTTCAAAGGGGGATTATTGTGACAGAATTATGTCAATGCATTATTCAAATCGACTTTGGTGTTTTATGATGTGGTTTTTTCCCATATTTTTGTCTTAGATAATTATCAATCTTTTAGGCTAATTTCCATATGTGTTTTGAGATCACGTTCTTTGTTTTCATATATAAGGCATCGCCTTCATAAGTTTTAATAATAAGTCAATTACAATCTTCTCAATCTCTTATTACTTTCTGTGCAAGCAACGCAACTATTTCCTACGATCTCAACATCTTCGAGTTGATCCTTCTTCCTCAGTGATCATCTTCTAGGTGTGTGCATCCCCTTCCTTCTAACCTGCAAGTAAGGTTACTAGTTTGGGATTTACGATACGATCTACTGTCTCACAGAGTTGTTGGAACTATGTATGTGTCTATTTGCCTCCTTTATTAACATCTCATACGAAGTCTTACTTTGCTTATATCATCAACATGAGTAAGTAGTTTGGTAAAATGAACCGAGGATACATGTCTCCAGAGTATGTATGAATAGGAAGATCACGGATTCATTTACACAAAAAAAAAAACTAAATAAACATGTCATCTTAATCCTTTAAAAAAAATAAAAAGATGTCATCTTGATTTAAGATATTTTAATAAAAGAAGACAAACAAGAACAGAAGTGAAAAAGAAAACATTAGACGACCTTAAAATAACATTTAATTTAACGAAGGAGAGAGGGAGATAAGTACGGCTTAAATGTATAAACGCACGTGTTTTGGACTCTTTGTGTCTACGCGCGAGACAGAGAAGGCTTGCTTAATGGCTCAAGTATTCAAAGACACGAGACAAAATCCTGAGTGCTAAAAACATCATCACCGTCATCAAAAATTGTGTTGTTGTTTACGTAAAGATCTCAGTTAAAGTCGTAAAGTTTGGATCCAAGCTTACGCCCAGATGATCTCAGCATGACTAATCACAATTACTTTACAATAATTTTTTTATTTTCTTTTTTTTACGAAGGCTGACCGCTTCTTCAATATGGGGCGCACTGATTATGTTCGAGGAAATGACTGACCGAGTTTTGACTTCGTGAAAAAAATAGGTAACGTTTAAATTTCTCCTAATTGGGTTCCTGCAAGAACTCTATAATCTTGTTAAATCCGCTAAAAAGTTATGTACTTGATTATTATCATTGGAATTTCAGTTTGTATGAGATAAGAGATCTTCTAGAAATGCTTCCGTAGCATCCAGGTAACTTCTGCATATGACTCCCTGTTTCATTTTGACGTTAATCTTTTTTTTTTATGGAATGATGGAAAGTGACAAGTGTGAAATTTGAAAAAAAGTATTTTTCAGCGCTTGGAGATAATTTTGACTTCTATTTAGACTTAGCGCAAATGGATTGTTTCAACCTCTCACTCTTTATTCTGTTTAATTATAGAAAAAATAGAAAGCAACTTGATGAATAGATTATTGATAGTAATATATTATTGCACCATACAAAGTTAAAGGAACGTTGAATAAGTCAAGTATTGCGATCTAAAACCTGGTCAACTTTAGGTGTCTCTTTAAGTAGCAGAAGCCATCAGTTTCTATGTTTATAGGTGAAACTCTATAGGACGATTGTTCTCTCAGTTCTTTAAATCTCACCAAAACACTACATTTTTTTTTTGTTCATTTATTGAATTCCCAAGATGGGTATAGTTGTGTGCTTGCTTTTGATAACAACCTTGTTTTTAAACTCTGGCTATGCAGCTATAAGCTCTTTGAGTCCTTTGTCAGTAGGGCAAACTCTCAGCTCTCCTGGCGGATCTTTTGAGCTAGGCTTCTTCAGTACCAACAATTCTGGGAATCAGTACGTTGGAATCTGGTTCCAGAAAGTCACTCCTCGGGTTATTGTCTGGGTGGCTAACAGAGAAAATCCAGTCTCCAGCCCCACGGCGAGTCTCACAATCAGCAGCAATGGAAGTCTTGTCTTGCTTGATGGCAAGCAAGATCATGTGTGGTCATCGGAAGGAGATCTCACGTCTAACAAGTGTCGTGCTGAGCTTTTAGACACCGGAAATCTTGTCCTCGTGGATAACGTTACTGGAGACTATTTGTGGCAGAGTTTTGAGCATCCTGGTGATACTATGCTACCACTCACATCTCTGATGTATGATACTCCTCACAACAAGAAACGTGTGTTGACTTCGTGGAGAAGTGAGACTGATCCATCACCTGGGGATTTTGTAGCTGAGATCACCCCACAAGTGCCCTCGCAAGGCGTTATATGGAAAGGCTCGTCACCTTATTGGAGAAGCGGACCTTGGGCGGGAACAAGGTTCACTGGGATACCAGAAATGGATGAATCATATATAAATCCACTGGGTATGGTTCAAGATGTAGTCAACGGCACAGGAGTTTTTGCGTTTTGTGTACTGAGAAATTTCAATTTGTCATCCATCAAGCTAACGTCAAAGGGGTCATTGAGGATTGAACGGTACGAGGGAACCAAATGGATTAAGCACTTTGAAGGTCCGGTAAGCTCATGTGATCTTTATGGTACATGTGGACCTTTTGGTTTGTGTGTGAGATCCGAGACTCCAACGTGCCAATGCTTGAAAGGGTTTGAGCCAAAGTCAGATGATGAGTGGAGAAGCCGGAACTGGAGTCGTGGATGTGTGAGACGCACAGACTTATCTTGTCAAGAAAGCTCCTCTCCAGAAACGCAGGGGAAAGAAAGAGACGTCTTCTATCATGTTTCCAACGTAAAGCCTCCAGATTCTTACGAATTAGCAAGCTTTAGCAATGGAGAACAGTGCCACCAGGGCTGTCTAAGGAACTGTTCTTGCACAGCCTTTTCATTTATCAAAGGAATAGGATGTTTGCTGTGGGACCGGGAGCTATTAGACACCGTAAAATTTACTGCCGGAGGAGAGACTCTTTCCCTTCGTCTTGCACACTCTGAACTGAGTAAGCCATCTTAAAGAGCCTTTCTTTCACTTGCATCATGTAATCTCTTAACTGTCTCGAGTCTTAAACAATGTTCTTGTGTGACCCTTTCAGCTGGAAGCAAGCGAATCAAGGTTATCACAATTGCAACTCTCAGCCTCTCTATTTGGTTGATCTTGGTGCTTGCTGCATATGTGTGTTGGAGATACAGAATGAAACAAAATGGTGAGAGCCCAAATAATGCATTGACTGCCTTGAATTTTGTGCTAACTCATCGTTGCTTATGATTTATTAGATTCAAGTATTGTTTCCAAGGAAAATGTAGAAGGCTCTTGGAAGAGTGATTTGGAATCACAACATGTCTCAGGTTTAAACTTCTTTGAGATTCAAACCCTACAGACCGCCACAAACAATTTCAACGTGTCAAATAAACTTGGTCAGGGTGGGTTCGGTACGGTTTATAAGGTAAGAGATATGGTTCCATCTATTCGCTCTTCCTCGTTTTGATAAATTTTTGCTTCTTTATATGACTGTCTGCAACTATGTCGACTTCAGGGGAAGCTTCACGATGGGAAGGAAATAGCAGTGAAGCGTCTTTCTAGCAGCTCTGTTCAGGGTAAAGAAGAGTTCATGAACGAGATCAAACTTATCTCAAAACTACAGCACAGAAACTTGGTTCGGCTTTTGGGATGCTGCATTGATGGAGAAGAGAAGTTATTAGTCTTTGAATATATGGTGAACAAAAGCCTTGATACTTTTCTCTTTGGTAAGTCTCTTCTTGCTTTTCTTCTTCCCATGACAGTAGATAGTGTTCTTTGTCCTGATTAGTTTCTGTTACACTTGGCTAACAGATTTGAAGAAGAAGCTTGAGATTGATTGGCCTAAGAGATTCAATATCATTCAAGGAATTGCTCGTGGACTTCTCTATCTCCACCGTGACTCATTACTCAGAGTTGTTCACCGTGATCTGAAGGTCAGCAACATTCTACTGGATGAGAAAATGAACCCAAAGATATCGGATTTTGGGTTGGCTCGAATGTTTCATGGGAAGCAACATCAAGACAGCACTGGCAGTGTTGTAGGAACTCTGTAAGAAACTAGTCCCATTCTCATCACATTCTCAGTAAACACTCTTTCTTGTTTTATACTCAACTTGACTAACTAAACGGAATAAACTTGAACAGAGGATACATGTCTCCCGAGTATGCTTGGACAGGGACGTTCTCTGAGAAATCTGACATTTACAGCTTCGGAGTTCTGATGCTCGAAATCATCACTGGCAAAGAGATTTCAAGCTTTAGCTATGGGAAAGATGGCAAAAACCTTCTCTCATACGTAAGAACATATCTAAGAACACTTTGCAGGGTCTGGATTTGATTCTTAGTTCTTACATGTTTTTCGCGGGTTTTTGGTTTGTTGTAACAGGCATGGGAATCTTGGAGCGAAACCCGAGGACTGAATCTACTGGATGAAGATCTTGCTGATTCTGATGATTCAGTTAATACATTTGAAGTAGGGAGATGTGTTCATATTGGTTTGCTCTGTGTTCAACATCAAGCTATTGATAGACCAAACATCAAACAAGTTGTGTCGATGCTGACATCATCAACCGATCTTCCTAAGCCAACACAACCAATGTTTGTATTGGACACAAGCGATGAGGATTCTTCTGTGTCTCAACACTCCAATGGTCTCTTCTCTGTTGATGAAAGCAAATCTTCTAAGGGGCTAAATTCTTCCAATTGAGTTTGTTGACCAATATGATTCTTCCACGAGGACATGATTCTGTTAGTTAATTGTGAAATAAATCAAGGATGTAAATTGACTATATAGTCAAACAGTAGGTTGTGAATTTTACATTCTCCAATTCTCTCAATCTTGCCCATTCTCCAAAAGGTCTACAACCACGTTCAATCAGTCTATAGAACTCTTTAGTGTTTCACCAGCTGCACATGGCCCCCAAATCTTAACAACACTATATGTTTGAGTAACAAAAAGATACATTTTTAATTCTCGTATGGTAGATGGGATAGATCACTCGTATCTCTACACAACCTCACATGCTTCTTTATCACTTGAGACCATATGATTCCCCTTTTTCTTACATACTTCCAAGATTACATCCATTTAAACAAAGACAATTCCTTAAATTCAGTTTCATCTTTCTAATCATATCTCTTAGCTTGGATCTTAACGAATGTCTTGTTTAGGAGTTTTGACATTTCTGCACCAAAGGTAAGATTGATCATTGGGCTCAAATTATTCTAATGCAACTTGATTGAGCCGTTATCATTGGGGTCCTCTCTTTTGAGGTTTGCATATTTGTCTTCGCGATCTTTTTCAGTTGAAGAAAAGTCAAAGCTTGCTTTGTCCGAGTGTTCTGATGAAGACTGTCAAGAAACCTAGAATAGGGTAATGGTTTTCTTGTATTGATCTAGGTCAAAGGACCAAAGTATATATACGTACAATGTGTCCTAATATCCGAAGATATGCAAATCTATATTACAAGTATATTAACATAATAGATTACAATAGAATATATGAAAATATCTTCGGTATATATCCTCAATACCCCCCTCAAGTTGGAGAGTGAACATCAAGAACTCCCAACTTGGGTAAGAAAACATCAAATTCCTTGCGTCCAAGCGGCTTCGTAAAAATGTCTGCAAGTTGAGAATGTGTACAGACATGTCTTGTCGCAATGGTGCCCTTAATAATCTCATCACGAATGAAATGACAATCGTTCTCAACATGTTTCATACGTTCATGAAACACTGGGTTAGCAGCCAGGTAGATTTGCAGATTTACTATCGCAGTGCAATGGAATCGGGGATGTAAAGTGAACACCAAACGTACGAAGAAGATTTCGAATCCACATAATTTCCTGAACAGTGTAAGCTATAGCACGATATTCAGCCTCACAACTAGATCGTGAAACACAGTCTTGCTTCTGTGTTTTCCAAGAAATAGGAGAGCCTCCTAGAGTAATAAACCAGCCAGTAAGTTAGCGACGAGTGGTACGGCAGCCAGACCAATCGGAGTCGCACCAAGCTTCAAGTGTAAGATCCGTATGGGTGCGAAGTAAGATCCCATGTCCGGGGTTACCCTTTAGATATCGTACAACTCGTATAGCAGCATCCCAATGAGCAACCTTGGGCTTTTGCATGAACTGTGCAAGAAGATGTACTGAGTAAGCAAGATCAGGACGCGTAACGGCCAAGTATATCAATCGGCCAACAAGTCGTCTATACGCAGCAACGTCTGTGAAATCTGGACCTTTGTCTAGAGACAGAGTCTGATTCTGTTCAACCGGAAATGCAACAGGTTTTGCGGCTAGTAAACCGGTTTCTTCAATAATGCCTAGAGCATACTTCCTTTGGCAGAGATAAATACCAAGGGGACTGCGAGATAATTCCAGTCCAAGGAAATACTTTGAAACTCCAAGGTCTTTCATATGAAAGCAAGTCTTCATATATGTCTTAAAGGATTCCAAAAGAGCTGAAGAGCTAGCTGATACAACCAAATCATCAACATATACTAGCACTTGAATGTACTCAGTGCCACGATCCAATATAAAAAGAGAATAGTCAGAGCCGGACTGAGAAAACCCATAGGAAATAAGTGATGAAGAAAACTTTTCAAACCAGCATCGAGGGGCCTGTTTTAAACCATAAAGCGACTTTTTCAGAAGACACACTTTGTTCTTATCAGAGCCACGGAAGCCAGGAGGGGGACGCATGTAGACCTCCTCTTTCAAATCACCTTGGAGGAAGGCATTGTGTACGTCCATTTGATGAATTTCCCAGTTTCGAGATGCCGCAATTTGAAGAAAAGTATGCACCGTCGTCATATTTGCAACTGGTGCAAATGCTTCTTCATAGTCCTCACCCTCAACTTAACTGTTTCCACAAACAACTAGACGTGATTTTCGTCGTTCCAAAGTACCATCAGCTCGGAACTTGAATTTGAAAACCCATTTGCAACTGAGAGCATGTTTTCCTGGAGGTAAGTCAACAACAATCCAAGTTTCATTGTCTTCAAGAGCGACGTACTCGTCTTGAATAGAATCACGCCAAAGCTTATCAAGTATTGCTTGGCGATAGGATGTTGGCTCAATCATGGACGTGATTGCAGCAAGAAAATGTCGATGGCCCTCAGAGAAACGCGAGCAGTCAACATAAAACTCAAGTGAGTAAGGAGTTTTAGTATAAGATGCAGCAACCGGTATAATAGTGTTCAAAACATAATCATGGAGCTTAGTTGGTATATTCTTGGTCCTAAGTCCACGTCCAAATTCCTGGATCGGAGGAGGCAAAGGAGATGGTTCTGTTTCTGTTTCAGTTTCAGTTTGTGGCAAAGAGACATGTGGAGTCGAAGATGTCTCTGTTTCCGTAGTAGGTGTGTTAATGTTAACTGAATCGGTAGTCGGAGATGCTGACTCTGGTGAGGGACAATGTTCGATTTCAGATTCTGTAGTAGGTACTGGATCCAAAGCAGACTCTGGAGACTCAGAGATAGGGACCTCAGGAGTTATATCTGGTTTGGACTCAGAGACAGGGTCAGAGACAGGATCAAGCGGAAGTTGTAATTCCTCGGGAGGGAGTGATACCTCTGTGATAATCGGAGCTTCAATAGGAATGACAGAAGCAGCCATTGCGTACGGAAATTCTGACTCGCAAGATACAACATTTCGGCTAGTAAAAAAATTTCCAGTGTCGCAGTTGTAAATATGCCAACCTTTCTGTCCATGAGGGTAGCCAAGAAACACTCCTTTGATGCTTCGAGAAGCAAATTTGTCTCCCTTATGATGCTGATTATGTGCATAACATAGGGAGCCAAAGACTCGAAGATGACTCAATGGAGGCGGATTTTTATAAAGGAGTTCATATGTTGTCTTGCCATCAAGTAAGGGCGTCGGAGTTCTATTAATCAGATATGCTGCAGTCATGATGCATTCTAAACCCAAAAAGTGATTGGAAGGAAAGCTTGGAACCGCAAAGCTTCGCGACGTTCAAAATATGACGATGCTTTCGTTCAGCTCGACCATTTTGCTGAGGCGTTCCTGCACAAGACGTTTCATTTATAATGCCTTTCTCTCGAAGATACTGTGTCATACACATGAATTCAGTTCCATTATCACTACGGAGTCTTTGTATGTCCTTATGAAACTGATTGTGAACCATAGAGATGAAGTTTTGAATAGTCTTTGATACTTCAGTCTTATTCGGTAATAGGTATAGCCACACACTACGAGAGTAATCGTCAACAAGAGTCAAAAAATATCGAGCACCAGATCTTGCTGGAGTTCTATAGGGTCCCCACAAATCGCAATGCACCATCTCAAATAAAGCCTTAGTTTTATTAGAAATCTTTGGAAAAGAACATCTTGTCTGTTTGGCGCGGATACAAATCTCACACACCTTATTTTGAGAAACACTATCAATAGAAATAGGTAAAAAAATCCAACACTTTAGAAGAGGGATGTCCTAAGCGATGATGCCAAACATCTGAAGTCACAAACTTGTCTTGACGAATTGCGCCTGCAAACTCCATCCCTCGCAGAAAATAAAGACCTTGCGACTGCTCAGCCACTCCAATCAGCGTCATCGTAATGCGGTCCTGAATCAGTCCAAGTTTGTCAGTAATCTGAAAAATACACTTTTTCTGTCGAGCTAGCTGAGAAACATAGATCAAATGACAGTGTAGTCCATTGACAAACAACACATTCTGAATCGTAAGGTTAGAACTCAAAACCGCGGTTCCTTGCTGTGTAGCAAGTGCAATTCTGCCATCAGGTAATTTGACAGGTAACGAGGCTGTATCTCGTATATCAGTAAGAGAGGCAAGTGCACCAGTCATATGATTTGTAGCCCCTGAATCAATTATCCAAGAAAAAGTAAGAGACGTACCGCTTAGCATATTCGGTGGCGTCTTGCGTTCGTTCAACATGGTCACCAGTGTTTTCCACTGTTCATCGTTAAGACCAGTAAGGCCAATGCGATCTGAAGAAGTGATCGTGTTGGCAAAGTGTTGCGCCGAGCCATGGGAGGTTGCATTCGCTCGAGCTGGTTCAGTAGACTGTGGACGAGTAGACCCCGAGGAAGATCCACGTCCTGCGCCTGATGATAATAGCCCACGAGGTCTGTCACCCCACCATTCAGGATCAAGAGTTCGGAAGCAGTTTGACGCAATGTGCCCTTTACGGTTACAGCTAGAGCACTGAAGTTTCATCCTTTCCTCTTTGGAGATGTAAGTTCCCGAGGATCAAGAAGACCCGAAGCTCTGATTCGCACGAACCGCATGAGCTGCCGTTTCAATCTTCTCATCCATTATTCTAGTCGTATGTTTAGAATCTTCGTCTTGAAGCAGAGCACTGTACGCAACATCTAGAGAAGGGAGAGGGTCGCGAGCAAGAAGATTTGATTTGACCGAACCGCATAAAGATTCGCCAAGCCCTTTCTCATGTAGCTTATCTTCCTCCCTTTCTTTCTCCAGATCAATGCCACTAGGGCAGCCATAGTTCTTCGTAATGCGATGCTCTGCCAACGCCGTCCATAATTTCATCAACTTTCCATAATAAGTTCGATAGATAATCCATGCTGCCGACAAGTCGCAAGCTCAGCCTTAATACGTTGAACTCTCTGTCCATTGTTAACAGAGTATATCCTTCGTATATAATCCCAATAATCGCTTGCGATTTCAAGGTGAGAGAGATTCGAGCGGACAGATTCAGTAATGGTCAGTTTAATCCAAGATAGGACCAAAGCATTTTTGGTCCACCAATCATCGAGATCGTCAGAGTCTTGATCCGGCTGTGGAAGTGTGCCGTCAACGAACCCAAACTTCTTTCGTGCCTTCAGCGCCATCCTCAAATTTGTAGCCCACTCATTGTAGTTAGAGCCTTTGAGTAATGGTTGAGATATCACCGACCCGGGATTATCACTTGAAGACAGATCATACGGCAATATAGTACGCCGTCGGACCTCAATTCGAGACTGTGAAGAAAAGGTTTTCACAGAAGACTCTTTAGTGAAGTCGTCACCATCGTTGCTTCCCATAGCTTCAAATCAAAGAGAAGATAACGAAAAATTTAAGTAAAACCAAAGCTAAGTATTTGTGTTAAAGCTCTGATACCATGTCAAGAAACCTAGAATAGGGTAATGGTTTTCTTGTATTGATCTAGGTCAAAGGACCAAAGTATATATACGTACAATGTTTCCTAATATCCGAAGATATGCATATCTATATTACAAGTATATTAACATAATAGATTACAATAGAATATATGGAAATATCTTCGGTATATATCCTCAATAAAGACTGGTTTGAAATTGAAAAAAGAATAGTTTTATTATTCCAATTATCTTAATTATATATTGGAATAATTAAGATAAAGCGTCAAATCTTGCTTTGTCCGAGTGTTCTGATGAAGCGTCTTGGAGTTCATCACATGGTGCAAATAGATATTTGGATATATTCCAATTATCTTAATTATATAGATTGCTATTTATTTTGATATTTATCTTAATTAGTTAGAATTATCTTATAAATTTTTAATAGTTTATTATTATTCAGTTTCATATAAATATGTGTTTTATGTAGAGTTGTATTCAGATTATTGATATTAATATTTTCATTCCTTCTTTGTTATGGCAAGAACTCGAAAGTTCTCAGCAAATCAAAAAGTCTTTGATCCTAGGTATTCTTAGACTAAATAGGATTTATTGTGTTATCATAACTTCCGCTACATCATCACATTTAATGAGGAGAAATAGATCTGTGCAGCATAGGTGGTTTCGAGAGTGAAACATCAAATTGGTGTTGGAAAGAGAAGCTTGAAGCTTTTGAAATAAGGGCAAAACATGGCGATGAGATGAAGAAGACAGAAAAGCGTCGCACACGTGTCTTATGAAGACCTAGAAGCTTTCACGTGGCAGAGTTTATATCTTGTTTTTTACCGTTTTTCTAATGGAATAATTGTATTTTTGGCTATCAGGCATTTTATTTTCTGCCCCAATTTGTATCAAAGATTAATGAAAACCAATAAATTGACAAAAAAATATGAGACATATTTTCATTATTAAAATGCAATATTTTGCAAGATAAACTAATATCTTGCAAATTTTGCAAGAAACATTCAACGGTTTGAAGCATTATAAAACTGCAAAAGATATATAAAAACAATATTTGGCAAAAAAAATGTGACAATAGTTAATATGTTTTTGTGGTTGCTATATGTTTTAGAAAAAAAAAAATTTGCATACCAAACACAGGAAATATAATATAGATTCAAACACATACACTATAATTTTAAAATTTCAGATTCTTGAAATTTATAAATTTGTATGTCATGAATTGTATTTTGTTTCGGTCTAATATGGTATGGTTTAGTTATTCCTATTCAAACTATAAAAATTTAGAGAAAAGATGAGGCAAATTTATAAATTTGCTCTAAATCTATTATTTAAAAATATTTATTAAAACAGTTGTACCAACATTCGCTATATTTTCTATATCGGCAATTTTGTAACAATTCAAGTTGCATAACTGCGTTGTAACTCATAATTATACCAGAATAATTATATACATTTTGTTGCACTAATACCATTAAATTGCAATAAAAAATATTGCAAATATGCTATGTTGCTTACTATATATATTTTACAACTTCATAAATAAATCCAAATATACTATATTTACCTTACATAACAAAAACATTTCTGACCTTCTAAACAAGCTAGCCTCTCCAAAACCCTATCTTTCTTTTTATCTAACAACAATTTACAGAGACCTATCCAAACCAAAACTTACGAACATAACTTATAATACTGTTTCTTCAATCAAGAATCTTGAAGAAACCAAGTAGATTGGTATTAGCCTCAAACCAAGCTGTTTGATTACTTGAATAAAGCCACTGAGACTCCAGAATCGTCCTTGTTACGGAAACGGTACCTTTTCTGCAATGGGGCTCCCGGGGCTTCTATCTCATAAGCATAGCCATCACCTAAACCAAACGGTTTATCTAAACCGAATTTGCTATGTTGAAAAACAGAGGTTTTCCGAGGTGTACTATACGCGAAATGTAACTGCTTTGCGATTAATGTCTGTAAATAAAAACACGTACAAATTAGATTAACATCAATTAAATGTTGTACCGTGAAGTAATACTAATGATCAAAATTTTACTTACAGCTTCTCTTACTGTTTTTGAAACATGAAACAGTTGTTTCAAGTCTTCATGCTCGACGCCACATATGATTCTCACCTGTAAAAAATGGTCAATTTTTAACGTCAAACCTCATATAGAAACAGAATTTCTCCAGATATAGAAATTATAATTTGACCCTCAAACAACGAGATTAGGTTCAGTTTCAGCTCAATTAAACTGATACTACTATCAAATCCCAACTAACTTTAAAGAATCCAGGGATCATAAAAGGATAAATCCAGAGATTTTAACATTTCGATTTTCAGCTCAGTAAATTAACATCCAACTGCTAACAGATATTATAAAAATAATAATAAATAAAAAAAAGAGAATTTGTGATGAAATCAACAATAAAATTTTGAAAATTTTCCTGTTGCGCCAATAAGATTTTGGATCTAAAAAAAACAAAACTTTCAACTCAATTTGATAATACTCTGTAAATCCTAATAAAATATCAACTCAGGAATAAAACCCATGAATCAAAATGTGATGAAAATAACAAACACTCTCAATTCCAGTACGATTTTGAATCTCAGAACAACAAAGAGAAAGAGTTAGAGATGAAACTAACCAGAATATCTAGATGAAGATCTTCAAGCTCTCCACTTTGACAACTTGCAGACGAAAGCTTCTTCGATGAGATTTTCCTGACTGGTGAAGTGAAAATCGAATCACCAGTGTCTGAAACCAGAGTCCTCTTCATCCCAAAACCTTTCTTGTACTGAGCCAACTCTAACTCTAACCCTAATCCTCTTTCTTCCACACCACGACGATGCTTCAAGTTCGATTTCTGGGCAACGATTCTCTTCTTTCCCAATGCCATTTTCTACTTCACGGTATCTGCATCAGAAAACAAAAATAAAAATCAGATCTTCTTCGAATTTAAGAGACTCCAGAAACAGGAGAACTGAATAAACCAAGAAACGAACCTATACACAGTGAGATTTCTTGATATATGCTCAAAATGTCTCCAAGTATGTTTAATGAACGAAGAAGCTGAGAAAAATTAGTGATTTTTCTTGTTTGAGTTGTGACAAGGAGATTAGGTCACTTGTCTGTACTTATATAGTAAACACTTGAGGCTAGAACTATCTCTTTTTACTTTTTAGTCAAATTAATTTATTTTGTAGAAAGAGAACACCCGAAACTTCCTTGGACGAAAATATCTTCAATTTTTATTTGTTTAATTTTTAAATTTGTTTACCTTCCTTCCCCCTTCCTTTCTTGTGGTGACCAAAAGACGGCTAACAAAAACTAGCCGTTAGGAAGATACATGGCGAACTCCGAGTCGGTGAAAGAATCAACGTGCTGACGTGGCAACAAGTTGTTCCTTTGTCGGTTTGGTCTCACACGGCATCTTAGGATTCCTACCACCATCACAGAGGAATAAAGAAGAAAGTAAAACACTGGTCTTTTGAGTCTCTGACACACACAGTTCTCTTTCTTTAATGATCTAAACACATATCAGTTATCACCGACCTATGGATCTCGAGGATTAATATGTGACCTATTAAAGAAAGTGTCTGAAGAGTAATATGTGACCTCTAGTGTAACATAAACTCAAAATGTGACTTGGTATGTAAATCACTCTTAAATTTGTTTATCTGCGACTTATATACAATTGATTTTGTTATTTCGTTTAATTGCATTATGAAATTACAAAGATATGCATTTATCAATGGACAAAGATGTTAAAAAAAAACCAAAAAGTCAATGGACAAAGATAAAAAGTAAAACAAGATATGCATATATCTAATATTAATTTAGAATCTTATTTGTTGTACTTCTCTGACTAATTAACATTTTAGTAAATTAAAGAATCTATGTTAAAGCTATAAGATTATAGAAACAAAAATACAGAAAATACTAACAATGTGGAATATTAGATAGATGGGTGGTTCTTACAAAGATTGAATAATCCATGAATGATTTCCAGAACGGTGTAGGTATCTAACTCTGGCTTTTTTGAACAAACACAGATTTACATGTCAAAGTATAAAGAAAAAATTGATTTTGTTTTTTCTTACAAAATCAGCATGAAACATTGAAACATCACAAACCCCCCCCCCCCCCCCCCCCCCCCCACCCCTTGATTAAATGAAAGAAAAACTACAAACATGAACAATAAATTTGAGTTACGATCTCTCAGAAATCAAGATTGGAGAGTTAATCAAAAGCTTACAGCGAAAGGATTGACTTCTTCTTCCTCAGCGAATGGATTCGGATCGTAGCGATTAGCCATGGCTTAAACAAGAAGAGGACCTGTAATCGATTTAAGATCGATCTTAGCACGGACCGAGAGAGAATTAGCCAAACGTCGAAGACTAAACTTTATATTACTAGGGCAAGTCCGCGCTTCGCGCGAAATTTTTTCTATTATATCTTATTATAGTATTTGTGTTTACTTTAAATGATTTATGTAAGTTATGTATGGAGTGTTATTTTGTATTATTTTCTTTTCTGTTGAATTTTTTGTTGTAAAAGACTCAAATCAATTTTCTTGGACTTAATTAGGATTGTAGAGGTTATTAATGAAATTATGTAGTATTTTTTATTATGTGGATATAGATATTTTAGTCTGTTTGTTTTAGTATAAGTTATCTACTTTCATTCTGTTATTTTTGTTTGTTATCGAATTGTCTTATATTATATATTTTGTTAGACTATTTAAGCATATATGTTAAGTTTATCGTTAAGAATTAATTTTATATTGAAGTAGTTAATTTTTAAAAATGTGAAACATTTGTTATCATATTATCTATTTTAATTATTTTATTTTCTGGCTTTGCATTTATTTGATTAGTGAAAGCATAACCGTATTGATTTTTATGCGGTCTACCAGTTTGTCAATACAAAAGTTGAAGCAGAAGTTAATGCTTGTCTTATATAAGCGGTGTCCATTACGTACTTTGTTATATATATAATACCAAAATAGTAGTGTAACATAAGTTAAATGCTATGCATTAGATAAATTAATTTACTTTGGCTATTACTTTTTTACATATTGCTCTGTAGTGTTTTCATAGTCCAAGTTTTATTGTCGATGAAAATTTTATTAGCTAGAAATGTTGGATAATTGAATACAGTTTAGAGATAAAAGCATACAATATGTTAGTTATTTTTTCGGTTTGACCACTTGCTTAATTATACTCGTTGATCATCTTTTCAATACTTTAGACGTCTGCATTTTAACTTTTTTATTATTTTTATGGTATTAACGCTGTGATTAGTGTAAGGCTAATGTAGTTTTTTCTTCAAAATATACTGACGTAAATGCGTGGTGCCTAGCATACTCTCTCTTGCCTCTTTGTTTTGGTTAACTATGTGTCTATAAAAATAATAAAGTTAAAAATAATGGAAGTTAGTGTACTTGAATTGAGAGTAAAATATACATTTTTAAATGTTAACTTAAATATAAATAGTTTCTTCTTAGTGGTAATATAAATTTTAAAATTTAAAATTTAAAATACATTAAGGAAAAAGTTAATCTTTCCTGTAAAAAAAAAGGAGAAATAAAATCTCCATTTCTCCATATATTTGCATCTTGGCTTTGTAAAGGGTGACTCATCTCCATTTTTTTATCAAAATGCTATTTAGCAAGCCCACTCTTTCTCAAGAATCTGCAAGCACCCCATTCCGAGAGTCACACAAACATACTGAATCATACATGGTTGCTTTTTCGGTTACTCCTGGAAATTCACAATGAAACCAGTTTGGTATATGAGACTTGGTAGAATGTACCTCAGGAGCCGCATATCCAAAAATAATCATGACTCTTGTACTAACTTAGAACAACCATCAACTATTAATATATTATAAATTATTAATAAACAATCAACCATCAAAATAAATTATTTGCACCATCCTTCATAAATTTAAAATTACGTTGGGACCCTCTCTAGATTCGACTGATGTTGCCCAGCAAAGTTAAAGCTATTCTAGGCCCTTCATGGTTTATGCCCACAGAATTATCCCTTTCATCTCAGTCTCATTCATGATACAATTATCAATTATCTTTGAATCAGAGTGTACCATGAAAGCGTTGTGACTGGAACTGGATCTTAGCTTATTAAATGTTATGATTTCAAACAATACACAACACAAGTTTACCATGGAAGTAACTTAAAACGTAAGATCAAATTGAACTTAAAATAATGTTTTAAAAACTACAAACAAAAAAAGAGTGGTAGGTGGTGGTGCAAAAGAGAGATTGTTTGAGAGCTTTGCCTTCTTTTCTTACTCTCAAAATCTTATTTTTTGACAAAATCTTCCTTTATTCCTTTCCCTAAAAAACAAATAACAAAAGCCCCCTTCTATGTGTTGGTGGGAGCAGGTTTCTCAGGTGAACTGCTTGAAGACTCTCCTAGGGAACCTTCATCTTGAGACACAACTGGGATCTTGACCCCTCTCTCCATTTCCTTCTCGAGCTCTTCTTCAGATCGCAAAGCATTGAACAGTCCCTCGAGTGACTTAGCTGCAGCTAAACACGCAGTGACGATAACTCACAAAATCATTCCAAGTGACTTCCACAACGTTGATACTTATACCATATGCGACCACTAAAGAAGCAAGATCCCTTATGTATGGTGATGACACCAAAAACTTCAAACTCTCCATCGTTCCCGTCTTCGGTGTGTTCTGTAAAAGAGTTGAAACAAATCAGAAGAGTCCTCCTCATAAGCTGCAAGAAACAGAACAAACTGTTACCTTCTTTCTTCCATTGGACCGTCCCTCGCTAAACCAAAGTCTGAAAGCTTTCCGTTGTAATCTTGTTGTTATGAAATAGAACCAAGTCAGTACAATTATAAATCCACTAAGATGGTACTGAGATTTCGGATAGAGTATATACCGAGTCGAGCAAGATGTTCAAAGCCTTGATGTCTTGGTATATGACTTTAACAGGGTCGCTATGAAAAAATGCAAGCTCTTTAGCTGCATCAGAGCAAACTTAACCCATAAGGTCCAGGAGAGCGTCTTAAACTGCACATAATCTGCTTCAACACCATCGAAGCATAAGAACAAACAATCACCTGATAATTTCAATAAAATCTTAATCCAGATGATCCTCAAGATTACCGTTATTCATATCATCATAGAAAAGAAGTTTGATCTTCCAAGAAATAACCAACCAGTTTAACTAAGCTCGGGTGATTTAACTGTCCCAAGTATTTGATCTATGTCCGACCTAACAACAAATCACACAAACGGGTCAGAGAATGAAAGAACGAAACTTTGAGATTGGAGTGACATGATAAAAGAACAATGTTGTGTGTACCAACCATTCTCGGTGACCTTGAAATCCATCAGGGTTAAGACGCTTGACAACAACTACAATACAATGCTAGATTTAGCTAGATCTAGAGTAGTCTAATTGATCCATCCTCTATAGTCAGAACAGGAACCGCCTTGTCAGACAACATAGTTTGTTCTATAAAGTTTCTGGTTGCAGTATGAGTTCGTTGAAGGTAAAGTCCCTCACGTTCGCTTTGCAAAGTATCCTTCCTTCTCCCTTATGAGCTGCCGATGAAGGTTGTAGAGACCATTGCTCTTATCTGCAGAAACACACACAAAAGGTTGACTAAAGTTAAAATTCAGGACAACTGAAAAAGGTTCATTCTTTTTCTCAGAACCATGATTGATAAACTGTTAAAAGTTCATTTTTGCAGAGAGACACTTAGAAATTTAAAATCTCATAAACTTTCGGGAAATCTCGGAACCTAATAAAACGGTTAGCACTTATCGTTACCTGAATGACCGTCGCCTGAAATATAATTCACAAATCTCATTATCAACAAACACAAATAGAGTAACCGAATCAAGTGAGATATATGAACAGTCAGTAAGATTCTCGCTGGAATTATATGAATCTAAAAAATCTAAAAAGGGTTCTTACGTTGACGTCCACCATCAGCATGTCGACCCACATAAGCTCGCCGCCACGCTTCACGTTGCCTCCCAAAACCTCAAAAGTCTGGCCTCTACGGCGGAGGAGCACTTGCCGGTCTTCAGATCAGAGAAGAAAACGCGAGAATTAGCCATATTACGATCTTTTAGTATGAGCTCTAATAATTGGGAAATGAGATGAGAGGAAGAGAGAATCACTCACCCATATTTATATGCAGATATCGCCGACTTCCAGTTCGAACGAAGCATTAAAGAAGACATAAAGGGGGAGCGAAAGCCGGGATTGATCACGAAGCTTTAACTAACAATGTTACATCCGAACGAAGAAAGAGAAGACGAAGCTCTGTTCTCGGCCAGACACTAACCAAGACACAAAAACCCAATCACGTATGAAAAACCGAAGCCCTATAAATCACCCTTTTAATGAAACGTAGCGTTTTTACAAAGCGGACACGTGTCGCCTTCTCCTGCACTGAATTAGTGACGTGTCCTCACCTGGAGAGAGACAAACTCTACTTTATATAATTAGATGCACACAAAAAGCGCCTCTTAATTAATTATTTATGTTTCCTTTTGGTTCATAGTATTTTAGGACTGGGCATCATTACTCGTTACTCCCTTAAACTCGCTATTCGACTCGTATTTACCTTAAGAATTCAAGTATTCGGTGTTGTCAAGGCAAGTAAGAAGTCCACAATTTTCATTACTTACAAGGCCAAATCAAGTATCAAGTATCATTATTATTTTTAGTACTTGACTTGTTCACCCCGTTATTTGCTCCATTACTTGCTATTTGTTAAATGATCTATTATTTATTTCTTCGTATTTGTCTTTTATTTTACTTGCATTAGGATTAAACATAAATACTCATTATTCTTTTTATACTTGTTACTTATTTCTTATCCATCTTGAGTTTAAAAGATTCGTCGTCATCTAATCAAATATTACATAATAATAAGTATTAAAAAATTTAGTTATATGACTTGTTATTATTTGTTACTTATTTAGAGAATACATTTTTTATTTGTCTTCTCTAAAATATGAACATATATTTCGTTTAAGTTAATTCACATGTTGTTTTAAATAGAAAAGGCAAAACATACTTTTATACCTATTAGATATTTATTTTTAATAGAATATTGTTTAGTAAATATTTTTTAAATATTCTAAAAAAACTCGTAAATAGTTCATACGTACTCATAAATAGTTTACAAGTCCTCGTGAATAGTAAGTAATAGAGCAAGGGAAGTAACTTGCAAGTAATTTATTTTTGATCAAGTACTCGAAATAGCAAGTACTCGTTTCTAACAAGTCAAGTACAAGTCGAAAATTTTATTATTCGTACAAGGCAAATCAAGTCGCAAGTACATGCAAAATTGCAAATACTCGCTTTGTGCCCAGCCCTATAGTATTTCGTTTTCTGAATCTAAATACTATGCTGTTCATCGCTGGAAGAGGGGGGCATGTATACTCGAACTTTTGAACAGTTACTCTGGGGATGCAATAAGGTAGATTGAATAATGCAGAATGGGAGAAGTCGGTTAATCAGGCAGAAGCTGTGAGTAAAGAACATATCAATGCAAGGAGGAGACGTTATGAAGAGGCAATCGACTTAATTTGTCTGGAACTTTCCTCTGAAAAAACACGAATATGTAAGGCGAGAAGAAGAAAACTAATGTAACAATGGGCTTGAATTGCCATACGGAAGTGTGAAACAAAAACTCAAACGCAACTAATATTCTTTAGCCCATACGTAAGTGTTAGCCAAAACCCAAACACAATTAGGTTTTCTTTGATTTTTTTCAAGTGCCACTTGTCCTAATTCCCCCGAGGAGAGAAAAAGTATCCTTTATATTTATATATACTAGGATAGGTCCGCCCTACGGGCGGGATATATTTTATTTGTGATCTAGGTTATTATTTTTATGTATGATTGTGATTTGTGTTTTAGGTTTATATTTGCAAGAGATATATATGATAATGATTTTTTTTTATTTTAAAAACGTTTTAGGTAAGGAGGGATTTTATGTGATTAGCGTGCCGGTTCCGAGATTTTGAATGTCCAATATGAAACTAAAAAAATATGTTAAATATCATAATATATATAAATAAACATATAAAATTTTATCTAATATAATATTTAAATATATTCTATACAAAAATAACCAACTGAAATATATATTCTTGTACATCTATAGTTACATTAACTAATAGGATTGTTTTCCGTACTTAAAAAAATTAATTCTAACATATTAATTTTAAAAAAAATCAAAACAAAGAAAATGATTTGGAAAGAAAAGAAAAAAATTGGTTTTTTTAAGTTGTGGGACCCAAAAATTTACCCCATACCAATGTTTCACTTGTACCTCCTTAGGCCCCGACATCAGTGATTAGATATATTTTGCTTATTTACGATAGTTGTTCTTGTTGTCCAAAAAAATAATCTTATGATATTATATATTAGTTTAATTTAATCTACTTCATTAAATTATTTGATATAAAACGTGTGTTGAATTTGATGATAGTGTATAAATGTATTTTATCTGCAATTCAATGAAAACATCAGAATAGTAAAATTAAAAAAAAAATGAAATATGAATTCATTTTTTAAAATATGATTTATTTGTGTTTGTATAAAATTTATATATATAATAATTATTTTATTATTATTTTCGAATTAAATTATATTTTACATATGTCCAATTCAAGACCAGTAAAATTTATTAATTATTGTGTTTATTCATTTTCCGAGTATTAATTTATAAACTTTCTACTATATACATTATTTATTTTCATTTTTTGTGTCAATATAATGAATCTCCACGTTGTTAAATATTTTTATTGCCAAACATTATCGACTAAAGCAAGAACTTCATTGAGTGTACAATTTGTTAAGAAAATACATTTCAAACTGAAGCGAACATATAATGGAGTACGAACACAAACCAAATTGTTTCGTGTTAAGAGCATCTCCAAAAGCAATTTTGAAATTTTAAAAATGAGTTTTACATGCTTTAAAGCAAGTTCCAAACTTTAAATTTTGAAGTTCCTTACTTTTAATTCCTTGAATTTATTTGTTTTTCAAATAATATTGTTAACTTACATTGTTATTTGATTAATTATAAATATTTTGCTTGAAATATCATTAATTTATATTTTAATACATATTTATATGTAGACATACATAAATATCCTATAAAACTTTTATTGATCTGTATGTATATTATATTTATTAAATCATCTAATTGAATTTAAATTATTCATTTGAAGAGAATGTAAATACCTTTCATCCCAGATGAATAGATATATATATCAAAAAAATATTTTGAATACTTAAACATTTTAAATTTTGATGATCAATAAAATTGACACGGTAATCTTTAAAATCTTGAAGCCAAATTTTATTTTGCATATGTAAATTTATTTGCTATTTAATATGTAAGTTTATCTATTATATAAAAAATCTGTAAAATATTTTAGTCTGTAATGTTTAGGTACTAACTACTAACACTCATATTGTGTATTCAATTGTAGTGGAACACAACCCAGTGTGATGTTTAGATGTATGATCAAGCAGCATGAAAGAATCACTACACACAGTATAAAGTACATAACTTTTAAGAAAAGTCCTAACGTCGAAATGAAAGTTGTGATTGAAAGGTTTTCTTAAGCCGAACACATGCATGTCGGATCGCCCGGATAATATCTCTGACAGCTTTGTCTTGGATAATAACTTGTGTGAAGGCTCTGCTCAATATAGGGAAGACGGCTAGATTTATCATACAATACTTTCTCTACTGGTATTCCTGTCTAGGTGGAGATGATGAGTTGGATGTCGGATTCAATGACCGTAGGTCTTGTTTGTCCAGCATCAGTCTCAGCTCTGCTCAATTCTTTGCCTTTGACTAAAACAGTAGCTATCTCGTCCCTAAGCTCTAGTTCTGGACATACTGAGATTCAGCCTGTTGGAGAAGAACTCATGGAATTGTAAAGATTAATCTTGGGTTTATAGATAGTAAGACAAACTCGAAGACAATACCTTCTCAAAGTCTTGGCCTTGCACAGCTTCATTCTTCTCCCTAGTGGTCTGTCTGAGTTCCTCTTCAAGCTCTCTAGCTTCCTTAGGGATCTAAAAAAACTAAACTTCCATTCTTGATTTACTCAAATAGATAGAAAAATACATTTTCTGTTAAGAACAGAGGAAAACATAGAACATCTAGTCTCCCTTGTAGGGCCTACTGTATGGTTCTTATCCAAGAGTGGCATTAGTTAGAACATATATGTGGAAGAACAATAAAAGAAAGGAAGAAACTCACAATATAGTTTCTGTTGGCGTCTTACATGTGAGAACTATATATTCTTCGTGGCATCAAAATTTCTGGAACCTGAACCGTTCCTCAGGAATTGGGTAGGCGGTCTGGTTAACTCATCGGAGGTGGTGGAATCGCTGAACCGAATCGCTAGAAGAGAGTCTGTCATCCTGAAGCTCTGGTTGCACCGAATCACCTCAAAACAGTGAACCAGCCTTGAGACGCTGTCTGAAAGTGGCCAGATGGTGTAAATAGGAAAACATAATCAACAAACAGAATTGAAAATATGTACCAAAAAGTGAAATAAATAGGTATACTCAAAGATCAAAAAAAATTCTGAGATTATATTTAGACTTCCCACCTCCACAATGGAAGAACAACGGCCATCCTTCTACTCAGAGAGAAACACATATGAAATCTCCATTACACTGAAAAAATGTCTATCGAGATTAGGAATGAACTATGAAGAAGATGATCAGTGGTTAAGGCCTGACCTTTTTATAGGTGAGAATCACCGCCTCAAAGATGGATTAGATTGATTGTGGGCAGGAAGAGTTAAAACAACTATGTAACAAAAGCCTTCATGTCTTCACTAAAAGGCGCTTGCTTTGGTCTACTAGACACAACTTTATGTTTCCTTTTTTTCATATCACGATCCGTTAGCCTCTTCTTACCCTTTTTATGTAGTGCCTAGCTCCTTTGATCCTTATGGAGTCTAAAAACTTTCATCACTCTCAGCTGCTTCAACATTGAAATGTTCTTCACCATTCACAGCTGCTTCAGCATCAAGATCTAAAAAATCCTCTGGAGTTTCTTCGGCATCCCAAATATGCTCACTGCAATTATGCTTTCTCCTTATCAACTCCATCAGAACCTTGATTCTATCATCCTCCACATCATCAACTCTCTGAAAAGCATGATTTAAGACTACATCATAGTTTCATTTTCATGAGATGTATGCATAGAGGTCATCCTACACCGCAAAGACAAACCAAAGTTTAAGAATCTAAAAACTCATTTCAAACAGGATGAAGGCATCTTAAAAATAGATAATTACATATGCTGTAACAATTTCCTCCAAGCGAATGATATCATCATATGACACCTTTGCAGCTCCCATGCAATTTATGCATCTAGGACCATTATTAAAACCTTTGTCCAGTTTTTTTCCACAAAGCTTTCCAATCTTTGGTACAACTTCCATTGCCCAAATTTGCAAGGCGTATGAGAATCCATCTAACACATAACTAGTAGTCTTGTCCTTTAGTTTCTCACGGTTTTTGGCTACTGAATTGCAGAGAAGGTCATACGCAGCAACTCCCAAGGATACTTTCGAACCTTCTCAAGATCCATGACCACCGTGATGTATTTGAGGGGGATATTGGCCTTCTCATCTCTCGCTAATAACACACAAAGAATGATGGCCAGGTAGATCAGTCGTATGCGATATGCATTGTCCCACTTCTTAACAACTTCCTTGTCCTTATTCCACAGGTTGAAGAGTGTAATTGTTCCATCTTTTCTCCTCAACACCTTGCTCCAGAAACCACCATCATATTTTCAATCTTCAAAATCGTTAAGTGCGATACTAGTATTGCACTCAAACCCGGTTACTGCGTGGAACTCTTGTAATGAAAATCGAAGTGGTCTCCTCGCAAAGACAAACCAAAGCTCGTGCATCTTGTAAGTCAGCAGCTCCCTGCACAAGAAGCTGTGTATCACTATCGCGGAGTAACCCAGACCATTATCATGAAGCTTGAAAATCTGAGAAAAAACAGAATCTTTCTTCACAACATCCAACTCCTTTGGCAGCCACTTTGTGAACTTTCTGATAAAGTAGTCGATCATGCAGTTGTTATTGATCTGGGTCACTTGGGGCTCCTCACCTCCTCTTCTGCAACTCCTCAGACATATCTACAAGCCATGAAAAAGTGTTAGTTCAACATCTTAAAGTATCACTATCATCACAAAAATAATGAGATCAAAAACAAGCGGGTTCTATATTTACATTCTCCCTATCATAGACTATGTGTTCCACCTAGTTAAAATTTTACAAAAGAACAACAATTTGTTCGATCGATCAATCAACAACAAGCATGTCTAGAACCGTGAAATGAGAGAAAAACGATTGTAATGAGAGCACAAACAAAGAAAGAACATATTCTAGAACACTTTTTCCAATCGGACCACAATTATCTAAGATTACAAACAAATTCGAAGAACAACTACTCTACACTATAATCGAAAAACAAAAGCTACATGAAAATATCCACAATCGGACAACATTAACAATATTTGAAGTCTCGATTTTTTCCCCTTCCCAAAATCCTTAATCAACTTTCTACAAATACAAATCAAAAACATTAACATGCAAAGACTTAATTGTGGTGTATAAGATGATTAACCATCCCGGGAAACAAATTTACTTTAAGAAACATGACAAACCGGTTTTTTTTAAAAAAAAATCTAGATTAAATGGAAGAACACTTCGATTTCGTGTTAGATGAGAATCAATAGAACTAATCGAATAACCAGTGTGAAGAAATGTGAGATTTCGTCGAAATTGATGGAAGAAGACTTTGATTTTGATTTGACCCGTCCGACGAAGAGGAACAACACTTGGACTTTGTTGAATCATAAGTGAGACCGAAGAGGAATATGACGAAAACGAGATTAGAGACTATGGGCAGAGGAGACACCGAAGAAACAAGGCTTCTCTCTGTTGAACCCTAAATCTACATGGAAGTCATCTCTACGGCGGAGAAGACAAGAAGACAAGAAGATTTGTACTTTTAGATTATTTAACTAAAAAATTGATATCTTTAAAAGATCTGGTCAATTCTAGAGAATGAAATGAGTCTAAATTTCCCAAAGAAGCCAGGGCAAAGAAAATTAAACAATATCTTATGCAAGTGAAATTTTAGCCATGGAAATCAATTTTCCATCAAGTCCACCTCTATTAAAATAAAAATATTGTTAGTGTTTTTTAGCTAAATAATCTAAAAGTAGTTCAAGTTTGTGTTGCATGGGGCTTGAAATTTCTTTGCCTAATGAAACTACTCATAGCGTTCTTAAACAAATACAACTCTAACATTATTTTGCATATCAATATCTAGAACAAATCTATTAATGCAACAAAAAACAAATTATCCTTTAATTTTTGTTGCATTAACATGTTATTGTACAAGCCCCTTTCCACTTCAGCGCAACCTTCTACTTCAGCGCAACGTACATAAAGATGATATTTGTAATGAATTAAAGGGTTTAAGATGGTGAAGCTTACACTCACCTTTTGTCAATGATTTCGAAGACTTTTTGCATTTTTTATTCTAGTTGAAATTCTCTGCGACTGTCTCTTTCGTCCTATCCATGGCTGCATAAATGTATCCATGATAGCTGTTTTTTCTCTCTATCAACCATCCTAAATACTTTAGAGCATGTCGAACATTCTTCCAAAATTTCTCTGCATAAGTTATTGTTTAATTTTCTTTGTCCTGGCTTCTTTGGAAAATTTAGACTCAATATTGTTTAATTTTCTTTGTCCTGGCTTCTTTGGAAAATTTAGACTCATTTCATTCTCTGGAATTGACCAGATCTTTTAAATGCCTTTTTCTGTTTTTGAAACTGGGTCATGTTTATGAAAGAAGTCTCAAACCTTGTTATAGCCGGTCTATGCAGATTTATTTTTTGTGAATTTCCTCATCATGTTTTTAATAAGGACATGACTGTAGATATATCTATTCATGAACATGCACTTTTTTATGGCATTCTTCAAAGCTGGAATTTCTCCAATATCTCCAACATTAGATCAATGCAATGTGCAATACAAGGAGTGGTCTTTTCTCTTCAACCAATTTTCCTGAATTTAAATATAAAAGTGCTAAGAAGAAGAAACATAAGAATTAATAATAAAATATTTTCTAAGATAGTTACAAGCTTTTATGTAGTTCTTTGCCTTGTATGTGATAACTTGAACTACACAAGCTTCTTCAATCTCTTTAACCATCTCATCAGAATCTTAAACAACAATGTCACATTTTTCACCACTTTCCGAAACATCTTTCAACTTCATGAAAACATAACTTCATCTAGTTGTTAGTTCCCCTAAAGGTTATGTTTTCATGGTGTCAAAAGATGTTTCATAAGTGGTGAAATAGGCGACGTTGTTGATTACGATGCTAGATGAGATGGTTGAGGAGATTAGAGAAGCTTATGTGATTCAAATTAGCACATACAATAAAAAGAACTACATAAAAGCTGCTAAACACTATCTTAAGAAATATGTTATTTTCAACTCTTATGTTTCTTCTTTTTAAGACTTTTTATTTAAATATATGAAAATTGCTTGAAGCCAAAACAACCCGCAAGTCTATTGGACTCTTTGTACTTCACATTGCAATGATCTAATGTTGTAGTAAATTGGATAAATTCTAGATTTGAAGAATACCATGAAAAAGTGCATTTTCATGATTGAATATATCTGAAGCCATGTCCCTCTTGTGAACTATGATGAAATTCACAAAGCAAAGAAATATGCACCGACCGGCCATAAAAATGTTTGCGACTTCTTTCATAACCATGACTCAGTTTCAGAAACAATAGAAAGCTTTGAAAGATCTTGTCAAGTCTAGTGAATGAAACCAGTCTAAATGGCCCAAAGAAGCTGGGGCAAGGAAATTTAGATAGTATCTTATGCAAAGAGATTTTGGAAGAATGTTCGACATCTGAAGCTGAAAAATCCTCCTGTAAAAATACTTAGGATGGTTGATGGAGAGAAAAAAATAGCTATGGGATACATTTATGCAGCCATGGATAGGTAAAAAGAGACAGTCGCAAAGAATTTTAACTGGTAGAAAGAGAAATACGAAAAAAGTCTGAGGTCATTGACAAAAGGTGGGAGTGTTAGCTTCACCATCCTTTGCATGCTTCTGGGTATTTCCTAAACCATTCGATTCATTACATATATTATGATTTTGTACGTTGCACTGAAGTGGAAGGGGAATGTACAATTGCATTAACAAGTTGGTTTATGTTTTGTTTATGTACTGCATTAACAGGTTAGATATAAAATATTAAAACGGTAATTTGTTTATATGTTGCATTAAGAGGTTGGTACTAGATACTGATTTGCAAAACAAGATAACAATAAAGTTGTATTTGTTTAAGAACTATACTGGTATCTTTGGCCATGACAGACCATTAGGAAAAAGATATCAAACACCATGTAACATGAGCTATTTTCAGATTACTGAAATTAACAAATACTAACAAATTTTTTATTTTAATAGTGGTGATCTTGTTATGAATACTCAAAAACTCAGAACTTGGCTGTTAGGATCCTTAATATGACTTGTAGTGCTACTGGCTGCGAAAGGAAATTATGTGTGTTTTTACTTGTAAGTCTTCGTAATAACTCTCATTATATATTTTTAGGTTCTTTCACTTCTAAGTGTTGAACTTGATTTCTAACAACTTCACAATAAGAGGAGAAATCGACTTGCACAACATTGACTGGACAAAATTGTTTTTGTGAAGTATAACCAAGCTATACAATGTCGAAGCAAGAGAGGAGACACCAAAGATCATACTCTTTTGGAAGAAATTGATGGGAAGAATTTGATGAAAGCAATGAGGGATTAATTGGAAGAATGGATGGAGATTCATGTGATAACGATTATTTTTTGTGGGAAAGTGATTATTTTTCATGGAATGTCTTGAGACAAGCTATGGGTGATGAAGATCCCAGCTATTCAAACTAGAGGGGCAAAGGGTGCATGTTCATCTAAGACTGACATATGAAAAGGTTATCGATTTATTTTTGCCTAGCAAAAAATGATGGTGGTGTTAAGATTAGATAGCTTGACTTGTGGTTCGATCCCAGAAACAACAAAGTTAACAAAGAAGGATTAACGGAGTTATCAATAACATATTCTAGATCATATAGATCAAGCTACTGGATCTGAGCCATCTAAGCGAATTCAGAGTAGATGCTCCTCCTGCTATCTGGTTAGGGAAATATGACATGGTGGCTGTAAATCGGATAGCAAGAAGAAAACTACAAGTGATTAGGAGCTGTCAAAGGATTTAGTCTATAAAAATGGAAAATCAATCACAATTACTGAACAGAGACGAGAAATGACGAAGAATAGCAGCGAGATTTTATGAAAAGAGTTTTGTCGGTCATATTCCTTGTGTTTCCAACTATGCCTCCCAAGAGTCTCATGTTGCGTCATCACATGTTTAACATATTACACACCCATTTGTCTTTAGAATTTGCTAAGAGCTTGAGGGACAACATCTGTATGAGGTTCTGTATAGAGGAGCATAACTTATTATAATGCCGAAGTTACATATTTTAAGTTGTGCACCAACTGAAGCACCTCATTTGCATATGTGTTCTTAACTGCAGTACAAGTTTTCTTGTTCTCTTTTCTCCCAAATAGAATATGTAGAAATTTATTGTAGCCCAGCTCTTTTGCTAAGAAAATACTTTTAATAGAGGAATTGACGGAAGATATTGTTAGTACAGAAAATACTAACAATATTTATTATAGAATATGTAAAAATATTTTTATTTTAATATAGAAATGGTGATCTTGTTATGGATCTTAATCTAAAATAATTCGCTATTAAGATCCTTGATATGATTTGTAGTGCTTCTAGCTGTGAAACGAACTTAGGTGTTTTCCTCAGTTGGCCAAAGTTGTAAAATTGTTCTTTTTGTTGTGAAACTAGAGATTTAGGAAGTGTTATTCTTATTTATATCATGAGTAATGTATATATACAAGTAGTTAGACCGTCCAACAAAGAAAAGGAAAACCAAGTACAAGAGTAATATGGAAATATGTAGAAAAATGGAAAGACATGACTAATATGGAAAAGGCTAATCTAGCCGACTGGTATGTCTTCATGCGCCTGGTACGGTTCGGTCTAAGCGGATATGGGTCGACCACCAAGTGGTTCTGAATACTTCCCCTTGGCCGACACTTCTGATCAGATTTTGTAACATGCTTAATATTGCCTCATTAAAACCTTTTCAGGAAAACCCAGTGGAACAAAACCTTGGATTAGAAAAAAGAGTACAACACACATTACTCCCCCTGATGAATGCATCACTTGATAAATAGATCTTCTGAATGTTGCTCGAGTGAACTTGGAGTACTTGGATCTCCCTTGTCTTGGAATTTCGTGGGAGTAGTCTTGGACAGTATGTGCTTCTTTTTGGTCCATAATTACACATTCTGATTCAATAAGCTTATGGCCTTTGACCAAAACTCCTTATGAATCTTCTTTGTCGTGGGCTACACCACGTACCGAAACATATATGTCAGGTCATTTACCTTATTATGTATGTGCTCATAACTTGCCATGAATGGCTATTATATTGCAGTCCGATGTTTGCTGCAACAACATGGATGGCATGCTGATTACTATTGGTTCCTTAAGACCTTCTTTATCATCAGCTATTCTTTAAACTATGTGCACTGATATGCATGGCCATACCACGATTTTATTTAGCACATCTCTCTGGATGGACCATCCCGACATTGATCATCAGATCTCTTAGACAAGGATCTGGCATAGCAGACAAATTGATGCTGTATTAGTTAGGCAACTAACTCTCACGAAACAAATTCTCGTGTAGCTGAGAGGAGTATGAATTCTTCCTTCTCAATCGGGTACCAATATGTTACTCGAACCCTGGTGGGACTCTCTCTTCATGCCAAGTCTCTACCATGTATACTGGGTCCGAATTGGTATGAATCTGATGGATCCATTTTCCTATGACCATCTCACATTCCAATCTTAATCCGTTGGATCATGGATCTCAATGTATACACACAACTTGTCTCTTGTATGTCTATGATCTTTACGTGATGCCGCAATTTATTGCAGTCCCATCATATGTGAAATATAGTATTTCTAAGAATCAATCGATAACTTGTATCATTGAAACCAATTGACCTCTTTTAGCTGGTTTATTATAAACACAAGGAATTTCTTTTGTAAGAATATATGGACTGATTTGAATTGTTCTTATAGAACTCCTTTACTAAGTATTACTTAGTCTATCATATTATATGCAGCTGCTTTTGCTTCAGTCCATAAACAGCTTAGGAACAACGTTGTTCTTTGAGAACTTCTTTTCTCACCTTTCTGGTACCTTCATTACCTTTATCCAGTGATCAATATACTGCTTACTACATCATTATTTTTTTCTTATGTGTCCAGACCTTATCAATTTCGAGTTTATGTAGTAGCACCTACCACATAGGAGTATATCTCCTTATAATCTATTCCATGGTCTCTGTGAGTATCATTGTGCAACAAGCTATACTCTCACGATTTTCTTTTCCTCACAAGACCTATTTACCCACTGGTTTATGTCAACTGATGGCGCCAATACGCCACTCTTCCTTAACCCCACGTTTCCATCTTATTTGAAATTGATCTATGAATGCATTCTTGTATCCACGTGGGTTCTGATCCTCGTTTATATCTTTAAATTCAAGTGCTACTTATCTTGCGCATTATATCATCTATGTGTCGACACTCTTATGTGGTTCCATTGTGTTCCATACATGATCTAATCGATTTGAGATTTCTTTATCTAGGACCTTTATTATCTGGCAGCTTGGCGTCCCAAGCTACATGATCTTGTACCTTAGATGTTCAGCTGGCCAGCCTTATCTCTATGTCTTTATCATTATGTGCACCTTTTTCTTTTCTTTCTTTCCGAGGATTCTTATTTTTGTGGAACTCATTGGTTTATCTTGTATACACTCTGTAGCAACTTGACTAGCTATGTCTCTTTCTTGCACATTAATTTTGTGGTGCAAGCTGGTTTTTCTTTTCTTTTCGGGTCTAATCTGTCTGGCATTCAATTAGCTAGCTTTGTATATAATTTTCCTTTATTGGACGTCTTAAATCATATTCTTTAGTCCGAGGATCTTGCCAAGATAAAGATGGTTAATACCAGTCTATTTCTCTTTACACTTTTACCAGGTTATTTTTTCTCCCCCTGATGTTGGATAATCGGATTCATTAGTCATGCAATCCATGAACCTGGCCTTAATCTGATCACCCATATTTGGTTCAAGGTTTCTCAAAAATCGTGGGAGAAAGACGTATTCATATCCAACATATATTCCCATCCTCTTTTGAGGTTCCATCTTAGACGGCACATATATCTGTGGTGGTTTTTTCAAAATCTCTTAAGATGGTATATGTCTGGCTCATGACCCTATTCAATATGAGATGGGAATATCTATGCTCATTTATATGGCCTGATGCATATTTAATATTATATACATGTAAATTTCGTTATGTCCCCAAGCTTATAGACTTTAGAGTCTGAACCTTATAGGTAATGGCCTGTACAGCCAAGCTGTGATATCCATGTTTATAGTATGGTCATGTACCACGGGTTTTGTTCTCACTCCCCCTCATGATCATACTATAATCTTTAGAGGCTTGGGACATTATAGCCTAATGAGTTTCCTCTGTGTACATGTTACACAACGTGAGATTCTATGGGATAACTCTTTGTGCCTTTTTATCTTTGCATCACGTTTAGACTAGGATGGCTAATCCAGTCATGCCATAAAGTGTATAATTCTGTGGGGTATATAATTCTGGTTACCATGGCTCTTGCCTCTTATCATACTGATCGTTGGCATAGTCTTAATCAGTAGAGTATGCAGGTATAGTCTTGACCACTTTCTTATAAAGCCTTAGACGATTTTTTTCTTAAATCTGAAGGAACCTTTTGTTTCCTTTGCCCATTGTTTCTATTTGGAAACCATATTTATTATAACTCAATGGGACATGAATTCTTGGTGTATATAATGCCTTGGCAGAGTGACTTTACTCTCGTTTATAAGCTCATATTGGCGTTTTCATTTAATCAAAACATTCATATTATTAAGTAAGATCAGAAAAATTTAGAGCAATAAAGTTAAGCAACTCTACTATTATGAATGACAAAGTGATTCAAAACAAAACACAAAAATCAGAATGTCGAAATCTAAATTTTTTTAGTCAATAGACAAGCCGGCCACACCATCCATTATTTTGGACACGGCTACCTTGGATTCCTCTTTATTTGCTTCAGGAGGTCTCATCTCACTGCTTTTCTTTAGCAATTTATTCTGCTCAATTGTCAATAGGCATGAAAGCATATCATTATAGGTGGTGAAACCTCTTTCTATATAAACATGTCGTGACAACAGATCTCCTGGATTGAATGTCGAGTATGTCTTGAACATTAAATCCTCGTCTGTTACCACTTCACCACATAGTCTCAGTTTGTAAACGATTTTGGACAAAGCCAAATGATAATCATTCACAGACTCAAAGTTCTGGAATCTGAGACTCATCCATTCATGCCTGACCTTTGGTAATAACACCATTGTGTATCTGGATTTTAATTCTATCCATAGGTCACGAGGATTCTCAATATTTAGGTATTGATTTCTCAGAGCCTCAGTGAGATGATGGCGCATAATTGTTATGGCCCTATATACTTCGGATTTCACTTTCAGTTGCATAATTACCCTGAATTATACTCCTACTGAGTCCTCTTGACTTCAGGACAACTGAAGTGTTCATTGCCCATTCCAACCAATTATCTCCAGAGAGATTTAGGGCAGCATAATCCAAAGATTCAATTCGACATCTGAAATCATATCATTAATCAATTCACGATTTAGAATTCATGCAACCAATTCAAACAATCAATGGATACGGTTTCACAAGTCTCTCGACCAAAAACAATTTACTACTCGACCAGAGCTTAGGCCACACAGCCACCAGTATGCAATCAAGGTCACACGACCATTGGATGATCTAAAGACATCCATCCTAACAATTTTCTAGGTGTTTGTGAATCAGGAATCTCAAGCAAATAATTTAATTCAATCAACCAAATTCAGGATGAGATTCTAGTAATTATTTCTAAGTGATTCAAAACACTTCAAACATTCATTAATAAATTTTAGAAATCATATACTTTTAGAAAACAATTTTCAGTATAAACATTTACACTATGTCTATGTGATTAAAAACGATTTAGGAAAAATGATTATAGGGTTTTCTTAGTTAGGATTTATCATGAGTTTTAGTGAATTTTAATTAATTTTTTGAAATTTATTTGAAGGGGTCAATTTCTGACCAGAGACCGAAAAATCAGGTTTCACATAGTTCCAAACCTATAGGTCGGATTCTAATTATGGGAAACTAACTTTGGGGATTTATCAGGGGTTTACATGAATTTTAATTAATTTTTAGACCATTATAAAAATTAGGTCAGAATTAGGGTTTTATAGTTTAGGGTTTCGATATAATCATTAGATCATAGGTTTTGACATTCAAAAACCACTTAGGGTTTTGATTTTAATTGTTAAAATAATCTCAATATGGTATATGGAATATGGAATATAATATGCTTCTAGCAACCTAACAACCATTGATCTATCAACTTAACCGGAAATCAATCTAACCAAAACCAAGTTCCATATTTTAGGGTTTCTATTATCCTAGATTAGGGTTCTTCAAGTTTTAATGGTTCAGATCTTTATCAATCAACCAACTTCAGTGTGGGTTCTCTTTTAGGTTTCAGAATTTTAATTACCTAAACTTTGATGTTTGTAGAACCGGACCACCGAAAGCTGGGACAAGTCGGATTGCGAACTGGATAGACCAGAACGGATCAGGAGCTTGTCGCGTCTTGCTTATGGTCGGATCGTGAGAGAGAGAACTAGGGATGATCGGTTTGAAGTTAGGACGTGGAGCAGCTTCTATCGGGTCGCAAACGAGTCGCGAACGTGCTGTGGTTGCAAGCTGTCGGGCGCGAGCTGATCGGGATGAGAGAGAGATCGTCGGGTTTGCTATCGGCTGCTTGATCGGGTCGGGGATGAGCTGATCGGATGATGTTGCTATCGGCTTATGAACAAGTCGGATGAGAGATAGCTTAGGGTTTGTAATCGGGTTTAGAGAGAGAGAGTAATCGATTAGGGTTTTAGGGTTTAGAAATCGGGTTAGGGTTTAGGGATTTGAAATCGGCTTTTAGCTTAGGGTTTATCAGAGCTCTCGTACTGATAACGTGTTGTAAAACTAGAGATTTAGAAAGTGTTATTCTTATTTATAACATGAGTAATATATATATATATATATATACAAGTAGTTAAACCGTCATAAAAAATAAAGAAAACCTTATCCAACAAGGAAAAGAAAAACCAAGTACAAGAGTAATATGGAAACATGTAGATAAATGGAATGACATGACTAATATGGAAAAGGCTAATCTAACCTAATGATATGTCTTCTTGCGCTTGGTCCGGTTCGGTCTAATCAGATATGGGTCGACCACCAAGTGGTTCCCAACACTTTTTAATTCTATAATAAGTTCGATTATCAAAAAAATGAAATACAGGGGTAAGGTAAGTGGCATTACGAATATCCAGCTTTTTTAAAAAAATGAGAGACGTCTTTCTCGGAATATTTTTTTCAGAGAAATATGAAACACTCTAATGAAACAAGAGGGTTATCTAACAGTTCTTCAGTGGTATAACCGTAGTTTTGAGATTGTTGCTGATCCGACGTGTTTTTATTCGGATCTAACCTAAAGCGTCCCGGAGACTGACTATTCTTCCGAGTCCTTGCCACACCCACCCGACTCTGATTCGAATCCATCACGGATCTATTTGTCGCCGGCGATCTCGACCTTCTTCCGGATCTCTCACCCGGGTCTCTCATACCCGACCCGACTCTCGCTCCAGTATTACACGCTCCGTTGTTTCTCTTACGAGGAGATTGATCGGTTCTTCGGGTCGGATAATTATTACCCGTGACCCGTGTCCGAGTTTTTGCCGGAGATCTCTGAGATTTCGTCTGCTTCTCTTCTTCCTCACCGTACCCATTCATCACATTCATTGAAGAAACACATATCTCCGAAACCTCCGATCCTTCTTCCGGGTCAATCGAAACGGGTCGGTTCATACACAAGTCCGGATCAACTTTGAATTTTTCTTCCTCTGTTCCCTGGATCTTCCTGTCCAACGGATCATCCATGGCTGAGTTTTGGACATTAGGGGAACTATTGTGAAATGTTGTCTCCGACAAGACTTCTTTGACGACCGTTTCTTCTTCGACAATGTCTGTGTTCTTGTTGTCGGACACGTTCTCGTTGGTCCGATCAGCGGTACCGGAGCTAACGCAGCAACCCATGTGAGATAGAAAGAGGGAGAGAGACGATGATGTTGTTTGATCGGAGAAAGAGAGTAGTATTACTCTTTTGGGTGACAGCAAGAGAGAAGATGATTAGGAAGTGAGAGGCTTCGCAGAGTATTTATTGTTGATATCTTGGGACAGTTGATAAATTGATATGAGTGTAAAAATAATACCAACTACCCCAAAGTAGCTTTTTTTTTTTTTTTGGTCAAACCCCAAAGTAGCTTTAATTTATAAAATTCAATTGTAATGATGATTGATGAATAACCCCCCATGCAAATTTCAATTTCTTGAATCTTGATATATTTACGTTAATAAAAAGGTACTTTAGATGTTAGACCAGGAAAGAA
Organism: Raphanus sativus; assembly: GCF_000801105.2. Classification (NCBI taxonomy): domain Eukaryota; kingdom Viridiplantae; phylum Streptophyta; class Magnoliopsida; order Brassicales; family Brassicaceae; genus Raphanus; species Raphanus sativus. The sequence continues at coordinate 24,286,849 of NC_079514.1, read as the reverse complement.
AAACCTATTTATACAATAAATTTGATTAGTTGAAAATAATTTTCAAAATAGTTTAGAAGTCGCTAAAGAAATGCGTAAAGATAAAAAAAATATATCCATTCGTTTTTATATAAGTGTCATTTAAACATTTTTTACATAAATTAAGAAAATGACAGAAAAAATGACAGAAATATATGTAAGAGTGAATTTGCTCAAAATCCTAAAAAAAGTTGGATATTAAAGATTTGCCATAGAAGGGGGGGGGGAATGGTAGTGATGGGGGGAAGAAAATTGGAGGGATTTAGTGTGTGGAATGCAAATAGGGTGAGTTTGGTGTGTAGAGAGTGCAATTATTCTATATGTAAACTGTTATTAATTATACCTCTAACCAATAGTATTTGGAATAAATAAAATTATTTATAAAATCAATACAGTTCGCTATTAATTTCCAGTTGAAAGTAAATATAATTTGCATTATAAAATGTCATTTTTGTGTAAAAAAAATATTATAACACTTATTATGAAAAAGAGGGAAAATACTATCTATATATTTTCTAGTCACATGCATAACATGGTTTTAGATCTATAATACCACAAAGATGGTTAATCTCCCTTATATAATATCATGGACCTTTACATTTTTTGTCAACATTCTTTAGCTTCCAGACAACAATTATATTAGTTATAGATGATACTTGGCTCTAAGAAAAACATTTTGACAAAATATAAACCTGTGTAAAAGCAGATGATAGTCTCGTTCTATAAAAATATAATCATGAAATCAGTATAGCTGACACACCAGTTTGGAACTTACAAAGGATCTGAATTTAATAATAGAACTAGCATATTAACACGCGTTAAAACGCGGTTTATATTTCTTATTTTTATTTCATTTACAAACAAATAAAATATATTTTCTGTGTTATATTAATTTAATTAATAAAATGTTTAATTAGCTCGAGTTGTTTTTTCTACTTTAAGTTTTGTCTAGTCATTTTTATTGACAACAACTTTAGATATTTGTATATTTGGAAAATAATTTTTAATATAGTATAATAAATTATTTTGTTTTATCTAATATTGATGTTATATGTTGTGTCATATTATTGATTTATATTGTTCAGACTTATTACAAACAGTTTAGTTTCATACAAATGATTTTACTGTCACAATTTATTAATAAATCTAAAATTAAATATAAAAGAATTATAATTTTAAATAATTAAATTATTTTAAAATAATTAAATTGATGATACTAATATAGTGTTAAAATATAGTTAGAAAATGTTAAAATTTGCAATTATTTAGAAGATATTAAGATCCTGCAACGAAATTTCATCAATTCGGAGATCATTCATATACCTCAGACGTAAAACTCTACGGCGGATAGATTAGCACGCAGTGCAAAAAAATCAGCTGACTTTTGTCGTTCACATGAATGCAAAGTTACCTGATCGGTTCACAGAGTCAGTATGAATATGTTTCAATCGATGTTAAATTTTGCATTAAAATTATTTATAGTGCATATACATTAAAGCTATTAAAAGTTTTATTATGAAAGGTATATTAATTTGTGTAAGTAAAATTATAAAACATTATATGCTCAATTCAAACAAATGTATGTCAAAGGCATATAGTTTAAATTCAAACGTGAAGATTTTGTATAGTTTTGCAAATATTTTGTAATCTTTGATTACTATTATGTGTTTTTTTTCAGAACAGAAATACTGTTACATGTTATAATATGTTATAATGCTTTAAATATTATTACATATGACCATTTAAAATTTAAGTAACAATTTTTTATCAGTAGATAAAAATAAGACTCTGAATTAATATAATAGATGTCAAGAAAACAATTATGTTAATGAAGGTTAGAGACAAAGGGTTATGTCAGAGATCTAAGATGGAATTCTAACATAAGACGAATCTAACGACCAGAAACACATGTTACATCTATCTATTTTAAACAACATAATGCTTATTGGGTTAGGGCTTAATAATTGAGCAGGCCAACAGTTACATATTTCTCCCCACATAAGTTCACACCGACAGTGAATTCATTCCCTCCCCTTCAACTAATTTTCTTGTTGTACGCATTCTGAAACTCAAACGAACTTAAAATCTAGCAATTTTTTTTAATACATATATACTTAAGTCAAGCTTTTGAAGTTTGGTTCCTCTAGTTATATTTACAAAGAGATACTCACAACAACCTCGTCAAATAAGAATGAAGCTGCAATAATCGCAGAAAAATGTAAAGAATTGAAAAAATTCAATTCTCAAATTGTTAACATTCATGAATTCAGAGTGTTCGATTTCTGTCTGCAGGTGTGGATACGGGTTCATGGTAGGCAATGAATGTAGGTACATTGTCTCCTGGCATTAACACCAGACTCCTTTTCAGTACACACCTAACTGCAAATCGATATAATCCGTCACAATATTAGTTTCCATATCAAAGAATTTGATATCCACATAGTTTCTTTTAGAAGACAAGATCTGAACCCTATTCGTGTTGGACAAATAAAATAAGGTTCATCAAAACAAGAATTTGATGTTTATACAAAGTCATATAATTTTCTTGAACTGATAAAGATTCACTTATGGGTCCCTTCCCTTGTTTTGGATCAGGTCCGGCCTATGGTATACATGTGCATTTTGGTAGGATAATTATTTTTCTTCTAAATTGCAGTAATACTATTATAAATTTTAAAATAAGACCCTAAAATATGAATGATTTAACAAATTGAGATCCCAATTTATTAATTATGTAAAAATGTAAGAGGAAAGAATCCAATACAAGTGCATTCTTGAGCACATGCTCAGAGCCGACACTATTTTGGATGGTTCTAGTTTTGATCACATGGTAAGTTACTTATGAAAGTTCAATATGCCAACTAAACTCCAACTCCAAAATAACTATTCCTAACCAAAAGTAAATGAAGACTTAAGACACTTCTAACTGATAATCAAGACAAGGATAAATATTTCATCCAAATAACAGTTCATCCAACAAAACCCCTTGTTCTCAGTGAGATTTGGTGTTCCAATAATCAAATCTACTCTCAAGCAAGTCGACCCAGAGGCGTTCTTAAGCAAGCAAGTATCAGCTTGCAGCCTCCAATTTTACAGAAAAATTAAACCTTTAAAAGCAGCCAATATTTCTGAAAAATATACAAAACCAGCCATTTTTTGCCTTTTCAACTGGGACCTTAAGTGAATATGTGAATCTCAGGACCGTTTCTGAGTCGACCTAGATTCATTTGATACTGTTATGTTAATCTCTAGCGCTAAAACTTGAAGAGATGGAAGACAAAGGGAATGTGTAATCTCTATGTATCTATATACTCCCAAGAAACATGTAAAATAAGAGGAAAAAACCACTGGACCATTTTGTGTGTCCAAAGAATGTAAAGTCAAATATGGTAGAGACCACATATTTTATCTCCATACGCATAGATCCACTTTTTCTTTCACACTCATAAATACTAGGGATGCACTGAAAAAATATCCAAAATTTGGTCTAATCCAATATTCATTTCAATTCGATCAGAAAACCGTATATCAGTAACTTTACGAATCAAAGAAAATAGTAAAATTGAATATCTATTGAAGACGAAACAAATCACAAATACTTATATTTTAAAAAAGGATATCCGATCCAGTCCATTATATATATACATGTAGATAAAATTATACATCTAAATTATATATTTTTATATCTCAATATAAGTTCCAACATTTTTTATTCACTAAATTAATATTTTATTATTAAAAATAAAGTATATAGTTTTTTTTTAAATTGTAATAAATACTATTATTTTATACTAAAGATTTCATTCTAAATATTTTTATGTTTTAAAAAATTAAATGTAATAATTATTAGTTTATTATTTTTTACTTATTGAATGTAATATCCGGTAATAATACTAATTTTCCAGATATCTGAAACACCGAATATTCGGAAAGTTACGGATTGAATTAAATAAAAAAAAATGATTATCAATTAAAAACTGAACGGATGACAAATATTCTAAAGATTCTGGATATCTGATCCATGTCCATTCTTAATAAATACTTATGAAACTACATTTTATCTTACCTTTTACACCCATCTTTTGTAACTATGGGAAAAACACAGAGATGATCTCGAATTATTTCAAATTTTCAACGAAATGCATCACCAAAAGTATCTGTGTGTGCCCAAACTTATGAGACAGTTTAAGGGTAATGGTGCAAAAGCATGTGTGTGGGTCAGTTTATACTAATGCATCACAAACCCTTTGATGTTTTTCTTTTGTTTTGCATTTGGGACAAGGAAGTGATCCAACCAATTAAAGAAATATCTGGATCACATCCCAATCACATAAAAATCTTATAAATGTTGAAACTAAAATTGTTGTACCAGAGAGTACCTGTCCGGTGAATCTAACGGTCAGAAGCTCAGAAGAAAATATGAGCCGCTAGAAAACATGTTAGCAAAACTATATATGATTTGAGGCAAGACAGTTTCAACTCGTGACCTCTAACCCCCTATTATAACACAGTTGCCATGATGCTACATAAAATTATTATCAAATTTTGGACCGGTAAAACATATATAATATTTGGGGCCGGTAACTCAAGCTTCTAATGCTTTGTCCCGTTTTGCATTTTTCCAGCTCGTAGACGCCGTCGCGTACTTCTTTCGTTATTTTGTAAGGATCTTCCCTTCTCGTTCCTAGTTTTCCTGCACCTTTTTCTTTTGTTCCGCCGAACACTTTTTGTAGGACTAGGTCTCCGATTGAGAAGCTGCGGTCTCTTACGTTTGAATCATAGTAGCGAGTTGCGGCTTGCTGGTAGTTTTGTCACTACAAAAAAACATGGATATTGTGACTAATTTTTGTGTCAAAATAGTTTGTCACAATATTGTGACAAATTGTTAACTAACTTGTGACCAAGTTATTTCGTTACAAAATGGTAATAATTTGGTCATAATATTGTGACCGAATGTTAAGTAACAAAATAATGTCACAAATAAGGACGAATTAGAGACGAAAAATTTGTCATAAAATATTGCTATAAATTATGCGATCAAAACGTTATTAATTTTATTATTTCAATGCCTAAAATTTTTCCATCAACGTAGCCGTAATAAAACAGTTACTATTTAGTCATAATTTTGTGACAGAATTGAAAGTAACAAAAAGAAAGTCACAAACAATTACGAACCAGTGACGACAAGTTCAGTCTTAAATATTGTTATTGATTATGTGACCAAAATACGTCACTTATTTAAATGATTTATGTGATTAAAGATGACGACATCAACTGTTATGAAAGTGAAACAGGTTCATCACATTTTGTTATTATTTTAATTACAATTAGCTTAGTTATAGTAAAAAACGTGATTAATAAATCATAAAAATACAGATTATCTACTGCCATAAGGAATTACTCCAAAAAGTCTTTCTTAATTCCAAAAACGAAGCCATTATCTCTCTGTGAACATAGGTTTCTTTAAAATATTTTCAGATAATAAAAATTAAGTCAGTATCTTTGTTGAATCGTCTTTATCATTAGAATGGAATTAAAATAATAACTTGCCTCATTAATTCATATCAATAATAACATGTGATATGTCCTATATATTAAATATTCTATGACCTAAGTATAAGGAGACATGTTTATCTTATGGGAATACAACAAAAAAAATTTTAAACTAATACTTTTAACAGAAATATAGAAACACGTGAGTAAAAAAATACAATTAGTTTTAGTTTTCTAATTAAATATTTTTGTAACAAACACCAATAATATAGAACAAATATCTTCCTCTAAGACGTATTCTTTGTTTTCTTCTTCCCGACCTAAAAAATTCAGCTCATCTCACATGGTTTTGTGAATTCCATATAGCACAATGAGTTCAAGTGGCAATATTTTCTCTTCGAGAAGTTGGATGTATAGGCGAATCAATCAAACGTCTAATGAAGTTTCCGAAGAATTTTGTCAGGGTTTGAAGAATTTCATGGAGTTTGCGATGAATCAACCACTTTTTTTAGAGACGGGCAAGCTTTTCTGTCCATGTATCAAATGTGAAAATGGAAAATTATGCCAAGAAGGAACAGTCTCGGGACATCTATATAATAGGGGGTTTATGCCTAATTATTGGGTTTGGATTTCTCATGGGGAAGACTATGCTATGTTCAACGACAATAGTTTTGTGCCTGAAGAAACAGTGAGAGATGATTGTCAAACAGAGGAAGAGAGTCCTTACGTGGATATGATTTCAGATGTTCAGAACATGGAAGAAGAACCTAACCTCGAGGCAAAACAATTTTATGATATTTTGGAGGCTGCTAAACTTCCAATATATGATGGGTGTACAAAAGGCCTCTCACAATTATCTTTAGCAGCTCGGCTGATGAATCTAAAGACAGATTATAATCTTCCTCAAAATTGTATGGACTCAATTTCACAAATGGTGAAAGAATATTTGCCAGAAGGTAACATCTCTTTGGATTCTTACTATGATACGAAGAAGCTTTTGCGGTCATTGGGGTTGCCATACCATAAAATTGATGTATGTCAAGAGAATTGCATGCTTTTTTGGAAAGATGCTGAAAATGAAGAAAGATGTCGATTCTGCAAAAAAGATAGATTTCGTCCTACTAAAAAGCTTGGAAGGAAAAGAGTTGCATATCGCCAAATGTTCTATCTATCGGTTTCTGATAGACTAAAAAGATTATATCAGTCGAGAAGTACTGCAGTACACATGAGATGGCATGCCGAACACTTGACTAAGGACAAGGAAATGTCTCATCCATCAGATGGAGAAGCATGGAAACACTTTAACGAGGTATTCCCTGATTTTGCAAAAGAGACAAGAAATATTTATCTTGGGTTATGCACAGATGGTTTCAATCCATTTGGTATGTCGGGACATAATTATTCGTTATGGCCTGTTATAATGACTCCGTATAATCTGCCTCCAGAGATGTGCATGAAACAAGAATATATGTTCTTGACTGTTTTGGTCCCTGGTCCTAACCATCCTAAGAGAAGTCTTGATATTTTTCTTCAACCATTAATTGACGAGTTGAAAGATTTGTGGTCTAACGGCGTTCAAGCATTTGATATTTCTACCAAACAAAACTTCTCATTAAAAGCTGTATTAATGTGGACTATAAGCGACTTCCCTGCTTATGGTATGCTTTCTGGATGGACAACTCATGGTCGGTTAGCTTGTCCTTATTGTATGGATGAGACAAATGCATTTCAGTTGAAGAATGGTAGAAAAACAAGTTGGTTTGATTGTCATCGGTGTTTTCTCCCATTAGATCATAGTTATCGGCGAAACAAGAAGAGCTTTACAAGAGGAAGGGCTGAGACTGGTAGCCCCCCTCAGTTGCTAACAGGTGCAGAACTTTGGCAGGGACATGTCAAAGGTTTGCCCAAAACAGCTGATTGTGGAGGAAATCATGGACGAATACAAGGATATGGTGATACTCACAACTGGCATAAGCAGAGCATTTTTTGGGAGTTACCTTACTGGAAATATCATAAACTTCGACACAATCTCGATGTAATGCACATCGAGAAAAACTTCTGGGATAATATCATCAATACCTTATTGAATGTGCAGGGAAAGACAAAAGATGATATTAAATCGCGGCTTGATTTGAAAGAGTATTGTAATCGGAAAGAATTGCATTTAACATCTGATGGAAAAGCTCCAGTTCCAATTTTCAGATTACAAGCTGATGAGAAAAAGACCTTTTTACAGTGGCTGAAAGAAGATGTTAAGTTTTCAGATGGATACGCTTCAAGTATATCCGGATGCGTTGATCTTGCCGGAGGAAAGTTAACTGGAATGAAAAGCCATGACTGCCATGTTTTTATGCAACGGTTACTTCCAGTTACATTTGCTGAACTTTTGGATAAGTCAGTACACGATGCTCTATCTGGTACGTATAGAAACATTCCATTATATTTACATACATGAAAAAGGAATTATAGTATTTCTTTAAACTGTCAGGTCAAGCGATGGAGTTAACTAATATGATTCTATTAGTAAAACATATATTAGAATAAGCGGCAATAGTATTTTAGTCGAGCGTGTGAACTCCACATTACGTTTTCTAGGGTAATGTTGTAGTTTTATAATTATTTTATGGTTCGGGTGTTTGTTTCAAAGGCAAGTTTTTGATTCTGTCGTCTTCTTCTTCCTTGTAGTTCTATAATTAAACTGACTTTTTGTGATTAAGGACATGCAGACTTAAAAAAAAAAACAAAAGAGAGGTAGACAGATTCTCTTTTGGATGTGATTAATTATTTGTTTAATCTCCATGCAAAGCTAGATTCTCTGTAAAGTTCACGTCTCTAAGGCTCATGTTGTTACGAAGTCTGTACTACAACTTATAAAATGCAATGACAGTTAATTTTTTTTTGCAGGGATTAGTTCATTTTTTCGGGATATTGGTGCAAGAATTTTACATAAAGATCAGGTCAGGAAGCTGCATCAGAATATTGCTATGGTTCTCTGCAATCTTGAGAAGATATTTCCTCCTTCTTTTTTTAATGTAATGGAGCATTTACCAGTTCATTTGCCATATGAAGCTCAACTTGGAGGACCTGTGCAATTTAGATGGATGTATCCTTTCGAACGTTACATGTACCACCTCAAGAAAAAGGTTAAAAATAAGGCTAAAGTAGAAGGCTCAATCGTGGAACAATACGTGAATGAAGAAATTTCAACATTTTGTTCTTATTATTTTGAGTCGCACGTCAAAACAAAGAGTCGTACAGAAGCTCGGCATTATGAAGGAGGTTATGATCAATATACACACCAACTTGGTGGTATTCCAGATATGTTTTCCGAACATGGGAGAAGTAGTGGTAAAGCAAAGGATATATGGCTTCAAACAAAAGACTACCATCATGCACATACATATGTTCTGCTAAATTGCGAACAATTAAAACCATTTGAAAGGTATGTAAGATCTATATTTTCTTTACATTTGAACAAGAGTAATTTCCTATAAAATTGGTCTTTCTAAAAGGGATTCCTCTACAGGTTGTTTGATGAGATCATGACTGCTGATCATCCAGGGATAAGTGATGATGATTTAATCACTCTTAAAGAAAAAGAATTCGCAAATTGGTTGCAAAAACATGTAAGAAATAAGTTGTTTTAAAAATAATTAATTTTGTTAAGGTTTTAATTTATCTAAAGTGTCTTGTATTTGTTGGGTGAAAACAGGTGGAGGATAACTGTATTGCTAAATCATATCCGGAATGGTTGCAGTCACTTGCTCATGGTCCAATGATAAAAGTAACTTCATGGCCAATTTATTTTTCTCGTGGTTACATATTTCACACATATGATCATGGGAAAGAAAAAAAAACTGCCAACTATGGAGTTTGTGTGAAAGGTACATCATCTTGTGGATCGAATGATGAGCCTGATTTTTATGGAATACTAAGAGAGATTTTAGAACTCCACTATCCTGGACCTGTTGATCTGAAAGTTGTGGTTTTCTTTTGTGACTGGTATGACTCAACCAGTGGAAGAGGTATCCGGATAAACAAGTCAGGCATTATTGATGTTAATGTCACAAAGCGCTATGGAAAATATGATCCTTTTATTTTGGCTTCACAAGCAGATCAAGTATGTTACGTTCCGTATCCGCGAGTAACTCGGAAAAGAGATCACCAATGGGAAGCAGCAATAGTGATACAACCAAGAGGGAGAGTTTTGGTTAAAGGGAACTTAGATTTTACTGCGATGCAGTCTGAGAATGATTCTCTAGCTATGAATGTTGATTCTGTGCAAGTCGAGACGTTAACAAATCTACATGGCCAAGCAGAGTACCTTGATGATGTCAGTGATAATGGTGAATCTGGATCAGATGAAGGTGGAAATTCAGATATTGAAGTGTCAGAAGAAGAGTCTGACTAAACTGGTCGTTGTTTGTCTTTTATTTTGATTTAAGACTTATATTTCAGCATTTTATTTTTACTTGTTACGTTTCGTTCTGTTAAACAACGATTTTTGGAAGTGATGAATTGACATGTTTACGTACGTCAAACTTTTTCTAACTTTTTTGTTTGAATTTACACATGTTTGTTTGTCTCTTTCTCTCTTTGGTCTAAATCTGATAGAGAGTTATTACAACAATTAGAAGAGGAAAAGGTATCTGAATTTACACATGTTTGTTTGTCTCTTTCACTTGACAAGGGAGAAGTAGAGAAGAGAATGGACCCATTCAGTCGTACCGTCGAGACATCGTCTTGATCACTTGATCACGATAGAAAATGAAATTCTTAAACTGAGACAACAAGGTCTAGTGCCAGAGGATGATGTTAGACTGTGGAAAGGGAAAGAGATATTTTCAAAACGATGTTTAGTACCAGAGACACTTGGGACATAACGAGAATTGTGGATCCAAGAGTTTGCTGGATAACGGGATATGGTTTTAAGGAGCAACACCCAAATACTCTGTTTTATCATGGATTACGATTCATAATCACTTAGAAACAGGTGACAAAGCAGTATTATGTATTGATCCTAAACAAGTATATCATTATCAGTCAACTTATAACTGGAGAAAGACGCGGTTGATACCAAGTCGTGTCGTAAGGTTTTGAACAAGTCGCTGTTGACCATGAGAGACAAAACAGAGACATAAAAACTTTACAGATTAACAAGACAATATATATATATTGTTAATAGTGATAGTCAGCGCCTTCGTATATATAAATATACACATTTACAGTGGTGCATGGTTTGGTCAAGAGCATAAAAGCATACTCTGTTCTGATTTTCATGTAAATGTAGGTTGAGTATCAAACCAAACAAACGTTACATACATAGTACAAGTGTTTTTGAGATGAATGATTTAACTTTTTTTCAAAGAAGAGAAAGAGAGGAATGTGGCGGTGGGTCGAAGAGTTCTAGTATACATTCACTACTGTTTTGTGGCTTGAAAGAAACTAACACATCTCTTGGGCAGCCATTATAAAACGTCATGCTTATAAACTCGTCATGCTTATATAATCGTGATTGGAGATGACTTGTCAATCTTTTTTTATAAGAATCATGGGTTCTGAAGCATTTTTCCATATTTTATATATAGCTTCTTATATAATATATAGGCATGGACACAATATCCGGACCCGAAGTACCGATCCGAAATCGACCCGAAAATCAGGATCCCGAACCCGATCAGACCCGGAGTAAATATTCAAATGGGTTCTAAATTGCTATATCCGAAGAACCGGTCCCGAACTCGATCCGAACCGAGAACCGAATGAGTACCCGAAGATATCCGAAATGTGAATATATGTATAAAAATATATGTTATAATTATATTAATAATTATTTTAATATTTTAAATTAATATTATAAATTAACAATAATAGTTATTTTCGGTACTTTCGTGTATTTTGGATAAAAGTTTACCCAAAAACTATATAGAATGGATATTTTTGGTTACTTTTGGTTATTTTGAGGGATTTAGATATAAAAATTTAAACCGAATCGGGTATTTTGGTTAATTTGAATACAAATAACCGAACCCATTTTAGATACTTTGGTTATTTGGTTATTTTTCAGGTTCATATGCATGAGAACCGAACTCACCCGGACCCGGGAAGACCCGACTTGAACCCGATCCGAAATTTTATAATACCCAAATGAAATTTAATTTCAAAACCCTAAAAACCCGACATCCGGAAGAACCGACCCGTACCCGAATTAATACCCGAACGCCCATGCCTAATAATATATAGTCATGGACAATACTTTGTATTTAAATGTACGAGGTCTTTACTAGTCGATCTTTTCACAAAACATATTTGTTACTTTTTGTCATTATTTTTTTAACGATTGTCATTATCTATGACTTATTTAAGCTACAAATTTTTCTTATTTTCATTAAGTAATTTTTTTTTGTCAACTAACCACACGTCTAAAAATTAGATAGTGGAGGCATGAAATTTTTTTGTTAAATAACCACACGTTTTAATCAAGCCGCCTGAAGTTTTGTTAGTGGATCTGTGGAGGCAAGAAATTTTCATTATTACCGCTTCAAGTGTTGCCAAAAATTTCACGAACCCATTAAAACCCCCCAAAAGATTATCATTTTAGGTATCTCTTTTATCTGTTGCTCTCTCGATCTCTCCGTCGTCTTCTTTATTCAGTTTGTTTTCCACAGTTAGAAGGGTAATTTCTACTTGATTCTGGATTTGGAGTGGAATTGCTAAAACTGTATCAAAGCTTTATTCATGATTATATTATATCTTATTTGATCAATTGTTTTCCTAGATGGCTTCACCAATAATAGGTGGGCGCTCCTATGGGAGATCATCAAATCATCAATTTGGTAGTAGTTCACAAGAACCCCTTTCCCCTGCTCTCTCGCCTGCACCTGTTGCGAATTCTGAACCAAGTGTACATATGGAAGATTCATATGTAGTTCGTACAGATTTGCCCATGCTCCATCATTCTCGAAACAATGGATCTAAATGGTACTGTCCGATCCCTACCGATTACCATCTGTCTCAGACTTATAATTCATAACTAATTTTATTTCAATGGAACAGGTTTAAACACAACACTGAAGTGTCAACTGCAATCAGAAAGATCATTCAAGGTTGTTTCAAAGGACCATGGTACTCTTGGAAAAAAGTGCCTCCTTACTATAAACGAACATGGTTTTCAATGTTTAAGGTATAAATTTTATGTTTCTTATCTAATTCTGTAATGATTTTATAATTAATTCATCATCTTTGCTATACTCTGTTTCAGAAAAAGTTCAATTGGGATGCTTCAATCAACTATTCAGTTGAAAGAGAGTTTAACAAAACTGCTGCCTATCGCCTCAAAGGAATGGTAAGTGTTGTAAAGAAAGGAGGAGTGAAACCTGACTGGATTTTGTCTGATTATTGGACCACTATGCAAGCTTATTGGGCAACAGCGAAAGCCAAAAAAACGAGTGCTAGTGCACGTGCTTCTCGATTGTCTGATCGCAATGGCTTAGGTCCGCATCGACATAGAGCGGGTTCATGTTCCTATGCCAAAGTTCAAGATGTGCTGGTAAGGTTTATTTTCCATTCTTAGTTTCTTATTTTCATACTTGTATTATTTATTTTCTAATTATATACTTGTTTATAGGAAGCAAACAATGAAGACTCCTCTTTTATTGCTGTGATGAAGAAACATCATCAAAGACCTGACGGAACATACGTTGATGAGCGTGCTCGCTTGGTTGCAGAAACTTATGAGAAACATGTGGAAGAACGTTTGGGACAGCTCGAATCTTCTGGTCAAGATAATGTAACACTTGAGAATCTTGACCAGAGTGAAAAAAATGAAATTTATGTCAAGGTAATATTTCTAAACTCTTATACCGTTATAACTTTTGTAATGTTTATTAGTTACAGTGTTTTATCTGTTATACACGTAATAATTACAGTGTTGATTATCTGTCTTGTTTCTTTTTTATGCACGTGTTTATTAGTTACAGTGTTGATTATCTGTTATACACGTAATAGTTAGTGTTGATTATCTGTCTTGTTTTTTTTTTACTAACTACACGTGCATTTCTTGTGATGTTTACAGTGGTGAATACTATTATTTATTGTAGTTACAGTTTTGTAGGCTTTGTTTTTTGTTCTCATGTTTTTTTTCATTTCTATTAGGCTGCTGAATGTCTAAGCAGGGACGTGTCTTTGGACTTGGAGCATTACACAGTAAGATTTTACCAGCTTGTGATGTTTCACCGAATGCACCCGAAACTTCTGAAGAAGTTGAAAAGATAACACAAAGATTGCAAGAGGTGGAAGCAGAACTAAAACAGAGCCGTGAAGAGAATCTGCAGTTTCAGAAAAGACTTGAGAATATGGGACTCTTGTTCAGTCTATCACAAAATCTCAGAGTCTAGACTTGGATCCACCACCAAAAATTTCCACTTTCCATGAAGCTCACGTTCACCCCTTGTTTCTAGTATCTTTTATTATGTATTTTGTTAAGACTGTTTCATGTTTATTTTCTTTGTGAACCTATCTTTGTTATTCGATTTGGATGTTAACTTTTTTTGGTATATGAATTGTAACGTTTTTAGTTGTTTCATCGTATATTTATATTAATATTTTATATTTGAAACTAATGTTATAATTACAGTCTGTGACTAATTAGCCACTTTCTTTTCACTCTGTTAGTCATGATATGTTACAAGATTAGTAACAATAAAACGTCACAAATTAGAGGAGTTTGCGACAATTTCATTACCATCTTTCCGTAGCAAACTACTGTGACTAATAACCGTCATAATTTTGGTCAGAATATGTAACTAATGGGTGACACATATCTGGTAACAACTTGTGACGAATCTGTGGCTTAACTTTGGTCACGGTTTTGCAACCTATTTATGACAATTTAATTAGTAACAAATCGTGTCGTTTTTGTGACTTTGATATTTTGTCACAATTGGTGACAAATTTGTTTACTACAGTAAATGGTCACTAAAATTGTGACGATCTTGACACGAAAACTGAATTGTGACCATTTTATTGTGACTTTTTATAATTTGTCACACTTCGGTCACAATAGAACACTTGTGACGAAAAAATGATATATTGTGACAAATATTGTGGTAGCAATATTCATATTTTCTTGTAGTGTGTTATGCGTACTGCTGCTTTTTCTCGTCGTTCTTCGATCATGTCTAGATGGTCGATCAACAATTCTTCGTTTAGTTCAACGTTATCGGGGCATATCCTTCGTCGCTGGGATGGAACTTCGATCTCAGCTGGTATTACTCCCTTGATTCCATATGAGAGGGAAATGGGGTTTCTTGGGTTGCCGTATGGGGCATTGTTCGGCATGCCCAGAGCACGCCGTTCAGTTCCTCGCTCCATTTAGATTTTTTGAGACCGAGTCTCTTTTTTAGGTTGTTTACTATCGTTTTATTCGCACTTCGGCGTGTCCGTTACATTTCGGATATCGAGGGCTTGTGAACTTCATCTTGATTTTCCATTTGTCGCATAAATCTTTGATAACTTTTGAGATGAATTGGGGTCCGTTATCTGTGACTATTTCGTATGGAAGACCGTGTCGACATACAATGTTTTTTCAGATGAAACTCGTCACCGTAGTTCCAGTGATATTCTGGTATGCTTCAGCTTCGGTCCATTTGGTAAAGAAGTCGGTCATTACTAACATGAATCGTAGTTGTGCCGGTCACGACGAGACTTTGGGTCCCACTATATCCATGGACCTTTTCTTGAATGGTTATGGTGACGATATAGTTGATAGCTTTTGCGTTGGCTGGTGTATCATGGGTGCGTTTTATTGGCATCTGTCGCACTTCGATGCGAACTGTTCGCTGTCGCTGATTATAGTTGGCCAGAAATAACCATGCTTTTTGATTTTGATTGCTAAGGATCGTCCGCCGAGTGATTTCCGCACGATCCGTCGTGCGTTTTCTTGAGGATGGTGACGCCTCTTTTGTGATGCACATAAAGATATGGTTCACCGAAGGTTCTTTTGAATAGTTTTCCTTCCATAATGCAATAGTGCGAGCTTCGAGCCTTTATCTTTCGAGCTTCCCATCTTTCCGCTGGGAGCTCTCCTGTTTCAATATAATTGTGTATTGGGATTCTCCAATTTGTTCTGCTTTCGAGTTCTTTTTGGAAAGCCTTGTGGTGGAACGTTGTTTACTTCGTGATCGGGTTCCTCTTCGAGATTTACGCGAGCAGGTGTTGCCCTTGTGGCGACGCCTGATCGGTTCTCCGAAGGACTCGCCAGGGTTTCTTTGATTTTGTAAAATTCCGAGTTCCTCCTCTTCGAGGTCTTGAATATTTCTCTGAGATCTACTGCGAGTGACGATTGCTCCATTAGTGGGAGATTCTCTTCGCCGTTAGCGATCCCTGTACGAGGAAGGTCTATGCTGGGTCGGTCTATGCCTTCTACTGGTATTACCCCTTATTATGGTCGGATTCGACGTCGATGCTAACGCGGCACGAGGGCGTCTGCTGACGTGTTTTCTCCCCTCCTATTTCTCGTAAGCTCGAACTCCTCGAACTGCTGGGCGATTCCTCGTAGCCACTGCTAGGTAAGCTTCCACCCTTTTTTCGTTTTTGGCTTCGTACTCCTGTGGAATTTGGCTCGTGACGAGCTGCAAGTCGCTGAAGGCGATTATTTTCCAAGCACCGATGCTTTGAGCGAGTCATAACCCAGCAATCAGGGATTCGTATTCGGCCTCGTTGTTTGATGCGTTGAAGCCTAGACGGAAAGACTGCTCGATCATTTCTCCTGTTGGGGATTCGAGTTGTATCCCATGCCTGACCCCTTGCTTTGAGGAGGCTCCATCAACATGGAGTTTCCATTTCTGGGTTTTTGTCGGTAGCGTCAGTTTCGTTGGAACGAGCTCGATAATGAAATCTGCTAGTACTTGTGCTTTCGAGCTCGTTCGAGGTTTGTATTCGATATCATATTCTCCGAGCTCGATTGCCCACTTTGCTAGTCTTCCGGATTTGCTCGGACTATGCAGACCGCTCGC